>NC_085140.1:28197805-28503699 GCF_024139115.2 Armigeres subalbatus
AATTTTTATTTTTAATTTTTATTTTAAATTTTAAATTTTTAATTTTTTAATTTAATTTTTAATTTTTGATTCTTAATTTTTTATTTCTATTCTATTTCAATTCATTTTTCTATTTCTCATTTCTTGTTTCTCTTGTTTTCTTTCTTTTTCTCATTTTATATTCCTCGTACGTTATTCTTTATTTTATATTTTTTATCCTCCGTATCATTTCTCATTTTTGTTTTTCATTTCTTGTTTCACGTTTCTTATTTCACATTTATCATTTCGCAATCCTCATTTTTAATTTCTATTTTTTTATTTTGCATTCTCCCTTCTCATTACTCATCTCTCATTTCTTATTTCTCAATTTCTAAATTTTATTTTGAATCCTCTGAAGCGCCTTTTTTCTGGTATTGCAGCAACTAGTCCACATTGGCTAGTCTAAAAAAAATTTTTGACAATCAAAAATTCGTTCTAAACACAAAGTTTTAATTTTCTATTTCTTTTTTGATATAGACACTAAAAATATTTGTTAAATTTAGCTTGAATGTTAATTATTGGCCCTAAATATTTAGCTTCGCCAACTTCTGGGAAGTATGCTAGTTGAAAACATTTGTTCGATAAATTAACCAAAAAGGATAAAGAGCTCACAGGACCTGGGGCTATTATATTTTTTAATTTTCTAGTGGTAGATCTAACTTCATCCAAATTAGTTCCAAACAGAGGGCCAAAATCATTCTTTTGATTGAGAATGTCTCATCCTCAAAACGACTGGTGAGACCTAGACTTAAACTATAGACACACTCAAACTGCTGAGCCCTCTTTAAGCCCTCTGAGTCCTCTTTAATTTCCCTCTTGAAGCGCTGGAAAAGGCTTATGAGGCTTTTTAAGATTTTTTTGTTATTTTCCAAAAGGATTCCGAACTGGGATCCAACTGTGAGACATTATTCTTGGTTATTATTCTGCTGAGCCCTCTTTAAGCCCTCTGAGTCCTCTTTAATTTCCCTCTTAAAGCGCTGGAAAAGGCTTATGAGGCTTTTTAAGAATTTTTTGTTAATTTCCAAAAGGATTCCGAACTGGGATCCAACTTTGAGACATTATTCTTGGTATTTCTCAGAAATTCTCCCATTTCTCAACCCTTATATATTAATTCTCATTTCTTATATCGAATTTCTCATTTCTTATTTCCCAGTGTTTATTTCTTATTTTCCATTTCTCATCTTACGTTTCTTATTTCACATTCCTATTTTTGTATTTTCTATTTTCACTCCTCATCCCTCATTTCTTTCTTGTTTCTCATTTCACATTTCACGTTTCTTATTTTCATTATAATTATTATTTATTTTCTCATTCCACATTGTAATTATAATTTATTTCCTATTTTTCATTCCTTTTCATTTCATTCCATTCATTCCACTTTTTCATTTTGTATTCTTAATTTTTCATCTTCTTCTCTTTCTTTTTTTTTAATCTCATTTCTCATTACAGGTTTCGTATTTAACATTTCTCATTTTATTTCTCATTCCTAATTTCGTATTTTTTCCTCTATTCTCAATTTCCATTCTTCATCTTTCATTTCTCGTTTTTCATTTTGAATTTCTTATTTCTCATCTTTCATTTCCCAAAACACATTTCTTATTTCTCATTTAATTTTCTCCATGTCTCATTTCTAATTTCTTGTTATTTTGCTTCGCATTTCACATTTCTTATTTCTCATTATGTAACTCGGATTCTCCATTTCTCATCCCTTATTTATTATATCTAATTTATCATTTCACATTCCTTATTTCTCATTTTGCATGTCACATTTTCTATTTCTCAACCCTCATCCCATCCCATTTATCATTTCTCATTTCACGTTTCTTATGTATCATTTACCGTTTTTCTTTTTTTTTTTCATTTCCATTTATTCCTTACTTCATTTTTTCCATTCCACACTTGTTCTTTCTCATTTTGTATTTCATACTCTCCTTTTCTCATTTTTCATTTCTTGTTTCTCATTCGAGACATTTTATTCACGTTTTATTTCTCTCATTTCACATTCCTCATCAGTGCCGTGAAATGTCAATGTCAATTGAACATTTTGACCCGAATGTGAACTTAGCCAACGAAAATTTCAATTGAATACAGAGATGTCAATTGAGTAGTCTTCGATCTATTCATTTGACAACAGCAAACAAATTCATTTGATTGTCTTTTAGTGCATATCATGTCAGTTTGAAAATTTGCTGTGAATCAATTTATGAAGCAATCTTTACCACGATTGGCAGAAATATCAATTTGGCTTCAATAATACATTTCAAATAAGAAATAAGGAATATTTTCCTTGCATTTCCCCATTTTTTCTACCACCAGTCATTCGAATGGAATAAACGAAAGGGAATAAAAATGGCTGACTGGAGTTGCTATTCGGCGTTCAAATGAATGAGACGAAATTCATCAGCACTGTTCCTTATTTCTCATTTTTCACTTCTCATTTTGTATCTCATATTCTCCATTTCTCATTCGCTTTTTCTCATTTTGTATTCTGAATTCTTCATTCATCATCCCTTATTTGTTATTCTTCATTTCTTATTTCAGATTCCGCACTTCTTATTGCTTTTCGCTTTTCACAATAGGAAGTGAGCAGTAAAGAGCAGAACATATGAAATGAAGAGTATGTAGGAAGTAAAAAGTGTATATAGTTCTTAGTAGAAAGAGCTGAAAGAGGAAGATAGATGATAAAATGAAAATCAAAGAAGAAAATAATGATGTTTTGGAGGTTCTATTGCCATTTTGGCTTTTATTAGCTTTATCTTCAATCAATTCTCCACTTTCCAACATGGATACATTCTACAGACAAAACACGCACTGTACCAGAACAAACTAAGTTCTACACATCTGTCTTACTGTGACAATTACCGATTAACTTTCAACTTTTGAAACCTACTATGGATCTGTAGGGATTGTAGCCATCATCAACTAGTTTCTTCGCTAATTGACAGATATCTCGAAATAGAATTATCAATCGCTGGTAAGTTTTCCAACATCCAACAGCATCCACAGCATCGAAGGAAAAAGCATCTATCACACCTATTTATTTAATCAGACTAAGGCCGAAGTGGCCTGTGCGGTATATAAGAGTCTTCTCCATTCGGCTCGGTCCATGGCTACACGTCGCCAACCACGCAGTCTACGGAGGGTCCGCAAGTCATCTTCCACCTGATCGATATACCTTGCCCGCTGCGCACCTCGCCTTCTTGTGCCCGTCGGATCGTTGTCGAGAACCATTTTCACCGGGTTACTGTCCGACATTCTGGCTACGTGCCCGGCCCATCGCAGTCGACCGATTTTCGCGGTGTGAACGATGGATGGTTCTCCCAACAGCTGATGCAATTCGTGGTTCATTCGCCTCCTCCACGTACCGTCCGCCATCTGCACCCCACCATAGATGGTACGCAGCACTTTCCTTTCGAAAACTCCAAGTGCGCGTTGGTCCTCCACGAGCATCGTCCAGGTCTCGTGTCCGTAGAGGACTACCGGTCTAATTAGCGTTTTGTAGATTGTCAGCCTACACACCTAGCGGAAGTGATTACGTCAACATCTTCATGGAAAGGTCGCATTCGATACACACTTCCTCCGGCTGGGCAACATGTCAATTAACCCTCGTTTCGTTCCGTCACACCAAGCACATCATTCAATCATGGAGGACCGTAAACTATATTCGGCGGCTACACGGATCTTCGAACGCACATCAGAAGGCGTCAATTAGAATCTCCGCATGGTACCGAATCGAACTGCACTGCCCATCCAATTACCACTAATGAAGTAAACGAGATTGTGACTAAGAAGGGAGAATGTCCTCGTGGCTATTATTGTTACGATGGCACTAAAGAAAAAAACAATTGTGGTGATAAAATTTGCCACAATAGTTGAATCCTTGCGGTGAAAGAGTGGCTTAAAGGGTCAGGCGAATGGGAATAACAATAAATTACAATTTTCCTTCCGGCCAGTCGTGCTTTTGCTGGTCCTTGTTTCTATGTTTTGAACAGAGTATCACTAACTGTTGCCATTTTGGATGGTGAAAAGGGCAGAGGGAAAAGTTGCTCCTACTTTTCGGATATGTAGTGTCGTTCGAATTGATTTGTGTATGGAACGGAGTGGTAAAGTTGGTCATAATGGAAGTTACTATTTAAGGAATAAATTTTGGTCAATTGTTTTCTTTGGATGTCCCGAATTACCGTTACCGAGACCAACTTAAAGTATGAGAATAATTCGAGATTGAGTGAAAATCATGGGAGTGGTAAGGGATTGATGATTATGTCATGCCATATAATTTTTTTTACCAAAGACCTGGATGTTGAGTTAAAATTAAATGACCACATTTACCAATTAAAACCAATTGTGAATATACAATTGCTTGAAAGCTATTCCTTGAAACCTTTCCTTAGCTCAACGATGAAATGTGCAGCTATAAGGAAAGACCATGTTAAAGGTGAATTGGTTCGGGAACTTTCATGTTGAAAACATTGAGATTGATGCAACCTAAAGGGTTACTTATGAAGTTTCCCATGTTTCTAATGCGGCTTGTTGTCATATTACTTTTAACCTTTGTCTATTTGGAATTTATTGCTCTAGTTTATGATATACAGTGCGTATAATGGATTATTACTCGACAGATCTTAGGCTCTGATAATATTAACCTAATAATAGATCAGGAAATAATAATTGCAGATAATTTTACCATCTGCAATCATTACTTCCTGATCTATTATGAGGTTAATATTATCAGAGCCTAAGACCGGTCGAGTGGAAACAATTTAAAATTATCATTTTGCCCGGCAGACAAAAATAAAAAAATATTTACTGGTTTCATAATTGAAGTGAAAAAAAAGGCAGGAAAGGGAGATAATAATGTCCTACGGCTAAATCCCACGCAACCGTTCCTATGTTGACGCTCAGCTGATACGAACAAACAACATTTAACAATTTAATACCCTCTCGAGGGTCCTTTGCGCTTCTCCACTTTCTGTCTCCTGATTTCCCATCCGCGTTTGTATCCATGCCCCATCAAAGTTATAACGTCTGGGGGGTATATACCCGGCGAATTAAAAAAAACGACTTCCTTACTGGAAACCCTTCGAAGAATGCCGAGTGTCCTAGCAGCACCCACCGCTTGCAATAAAATTGACCATAATGACCGAATAAAATTTCAGCCGGGTAATTTAATTGGTTGCGAATACAATCACGATTTGCTAGGCAGTCGCAGGTTGCCAGCGATACACAGTGACCGGATGATGGTAAAAAAGGTTTTCAGTTTTTAGTGGCTTTTAGTGATTTTACAGCTTAATAATTGAATTCACGTCAGTTTAGTTGCTAAATATGGTCAAATGTTTGAGAATCACATTTTTTGTAACATGTTGCAGCTTGGGTAACGAATTGGGGTACGAAATTAATTCAATAGCATGGTATTAACCAGCATTTGCCTGCAGGTCCCTTACTGTGCGCCATCGTCAAGTCACGCAGAGGATGGTTTCACATTTTATGGAGACAGCAAATGGCCCATGAAATAAGCGATCTGCCGGGCTGAGCTACAACTGTTGCCGCTGTGTGCGGTGTTGGATTTCGGCATTATTCGGTGTGAAAAACTCGCCTCTCTTAGTCGGGTGGGTGGAGCGTTACATTCAAATTGCCAGTCAATTAAGATTAAGTTGGCTGGTGGCCCGGGTTGTTGTGCGAGATGGTTGCCATTTTGTCGAGCAACACAACACAGCTGCTAATGTTTCATCCCTCCAGTGAGGTACTTTCACCGCAGCGATACTTTCTTGCATAGCTCTCATAGTTTCATGAAGCTGTAAGTACCGACCCATGGCAAACATTAACATATCTTATGCCGGTAGCTGGGAATGATGTGTCAAAGTGTGGTGCTCCTGGCTGGTGCAAGCTGCACAACACTAACTGGTCTGTTTGCTTATGGAAATGGAGCTGCAGCCATATGAAGCAAAAGCTCATGAAATACAAACAGCACAATGTTGCATGTGGTCTTACCCCGCAATCCAGTCGGAAAGTCGATGAAGATGCTTCGGTGGATGTCAAGGATCGGAATAAGGAAATGATGCTATCGAGACACTCGATTAGGGATATGAGGGCTATAAACGTAGCTATTGGTGTCGTGCAAAAATGGTTATGTGGATATTGCTGAAAATATAAACGAACATATATGCGTTCATGACCTTAACTAGATGATAATTGGAAATAGGAAAGAATATTACCAGAATACCTGGTATGAAAATTCTAGAAGATATTTGCTGTTTGACATTTTAATGTTTAAGACACTGATTCAACCAGGGCCTTGAACATAGCTTCCCAAAGTTGGTATGTCGCGACTCCCTTCCATAAGACTTACACAGGCTGAGGGGTCGTGATCCACCTCTTTGGAAAACTATGGTCAAGCCCAAGAACTATCAGGAGTATCTAATAATTCATCTCACTCATCCATAATTTATGGTCATCGACCACGACATCTCTTGTTCCTTTTTTTTTCTCCAAAATTTAGAGAATGCAGTTCCACGGAGGCGATTTCCGGGAAGATTTGGTGAGTTATCGTTGACTTTGACAACGCAGTGTCACTGTGGGCCAAAAAGCGGCCGCCATCTTCTAAATCCGACGCGAAGAAGCTATATCAGCCTCCACAGGGTCCACATTCGTTCCGTCCCTGCGACCACCGCACAGTGGGATGGTTTTGAAAAAAACATTGTGAATTTTAAAAACATTGTTTAGCAAATCCGAGGAGTTTTCTAGTAAGATTTGTCAAAAAAATGGCTACATAAAAATAAAGACACAATCTTACTTACTTGATACTTGATGGGCTACAGATCTTCGATGAACCTACGCCGAATGGAGTATCCTTCTCCACTGGACTCGATCCTGGGCCAATCGCTTCCAGTCGCCCTGAACATTAAGCGCCCTCAGGTCCTCTTCAACTGCATAAAGCCATCGTGTACGCGGCCTTCCACGAAGCCTGCGGCCTCTTCCGGGTTCTCTACTAAATATCATCTTCGCTTGACGTTCTACCGGCATACGAATAACGTGACCAGCCCACCGTAGTCTGCCGTGTTGAATAAGCTTAATAATATCCAGCCTTTTATACACCTGATACCGCCGAGTATTGTCCGCAGCACCTTACGCTCAAACACTCCAAAAGCTCTCCGATCAGCCTCCTTTAACGTCCATGTTTCATGGCCGTATAAAGCCACCGGAAAAATCAGAGTAGTATACAGCGCGAGTTTTGTTTTCGTTTGCAGACTACGGGACTTAAGCTGGTTACGAAGTCCGTAATAATTCACCTCGGGGGTTACATCATTATCGCACGTCACTAATGTTCCAAGATACACAAATTCTTCTACCACTTCAAACTTTTCACCATCCAGCACCATTTCGCTACCACCACCACTAATGAACCCACGTTGATTGCCAGCGACCATATACTTCGTTTTGCTGGTATTGATAGTGAGTCCAATCCTCGCTGTCTTCCTCTTAAAAGGCACAAAAGCCTCTTCCACTGCACGGCGATCAATCTCGATAATATCGATATCGTCCGCAAATCCCAGGAGCATATGCGATTTGGTGATAATGGTACCGCTTCTTTGCACACCAGCTCTCCTAATCGCTCCCCCCTCGAGCGCTATATTGAACAGTAGATTCGAGAGTACATCACCCTGCTTTAATCCATCTAAGGTAACAAATGACGTCGATATTTCATCCGCAACCCTTACACTTGATTTCGATCCGTCCAATGATCCGTTCGATCCGTCAGTTTCGCCGGAAAACCATGTTCAAGCATAATTTGCCATAAATCATTCCGTTTCACTGAATCGTACACCGCCTTGAAATCAATAAACCAATAAACAGATGATGTGTCTGCAAGTTGTACTCCCGGAATTTATCAAGGATTTGTCTCAGGGTAAACATTTGATCCGTCGTTGATCGGCCCTCACGAAAACCTGCTTGGTATTCGCCGACGAAAGACTCTTCAAGCGGTCTCAATCTGTTGAACAGAATATGGGACATAATTTTGTACGCCGAATTAAGGAGGGTTATTCCTCGATAATTAGCGCAGTCCAGTCTGTGCCCTTTCTTAAAGAGCGGGCAAATGAGGCTGTCCAACCAGCTGGCAGGCATTTCCTCGTCTTCCCATATTTTCGACATAATATGGTGCAGAAATTCATAAAGCTGCTCACAGCCATGTTTGAGATGTTCAGCCGGGAGCTGGTCCTTCCCCGCAGCCTTATTGTTTTTCAGCTCTTTAACAGCTTTTTTAACCTCATCTAGTGTAGGCGACTCCACAGCTTGTCCATTGTCGCTAATATTTATTCTGCTTACCGATGCATAGTCACTTCCACTATTCAACAAAGTCTCGAAGTGTTGCCTCCACCTGGCAGCCACTTCGGTTTTATCTGTCAGCAAATTCCCTTGTTGGTCGTTGCACATGACGGGAGATGGCGCTGTCTTTCTCCGCACGCCATTGTCAGACTCATAGAACCTCCGCATATCGGTCTGCTCCATTTTTTCCTGCGCCTCGCTAATCACTTGTTCTTCATATTTTTTCTTCTTGGTGCGGTAGACGCAATCTACGAGACAACAAAAGGCTCGTTTTAGAGTCACATTTCCAATTTTCCAAACAACATAACAGGGCTATACCTGGACCAGCAGACAGCATACAGGGAAACATTAACGAGGAAAAAATTATACACGGGATCAAAAAGCTGAAGTGCATTTTGCGGAATATTTTTATGAATCCACTTAGATCCACCTGATAACAAAAGAGTAAGAGTTGCTGAAGCTAATGACATAAATAAAAGTTACTACAATCTGCTACACTGAAAGATATACCCGTTTAAAATAGTGGTAAGAAACAATAAAAACTGATACAGCTCCTTCTACAACAATATGTTTTTTCAAAACACCTACAACTTCGTAGAACATTTGTAAAATGGTTAAATTTTAATTTAAAAGTTAGAGCTAAAGAATGAATTTTAAGGGGTTACAAAGTTTACACCTTTATAACTTTGTCCACTTCAGAGATGGAAATTTGGTGTCTTCGACAAAGTGGCCTGAAATTGTCATTTCTACAATGTATCCATACAATATAAATAATTTTAGCAAAAAATAAAAATAATAAGTTTTTTTAAAAAGGTGCACCCCGAGAAAAAATATATATTATTTATTTTTTTTTGCCAAAACTATTTATATTGTATGGAGTCTTACAGTTAATTTTTCTGACTCCTCAGGCGCTATCAGAGCTAAAATTGAACTCTGGAGTGGATCGGTTGATGATCGAAATCGCTATCAGAACTATTCGGATCAAGAAAAATCTAACATTGGAATGAGTCTGTCTTTAGTTTGGAGCCACTACTAGGTGCAGCAGAGTTTATAAAATTCAACTCAGGATTAATAAAAACCCAACCCAAAACCCATCGGATTTATTCGGATTGAGCCTGTCAATAATTTGGATGCACTGTTGTGCTTTATTAGTTCAGTTCACGCAAAAAAAAGCGTTCATGAATTCGTGAACTAACGAGTTCACGGTGTATTTTTTCGTGAACAACAGTCACGGATTCGGGAATACAGTCACGTTTTCTGGAACGTTCTGGAAAACATGACTGGTGTTCCCGAATCCATGAATTAAATCACGGTGTATTTTGCTGGTTTACGAATTCAGGAACGCTTTTTTTGCGTGTTAAGGCTCTATAAACCGTAATCAATCCGATGATGACGATGATTTTATTCGAATCCGCACTAATACTAATAAAGTTTTGAACTAAATTCAATATTTTGGGGCTATTTGCCGACTTACCTCAATCATAGCATATTCATTACATTTTCATATTAATTTTTCACTTATCCAAACTAACAATTACTGAGGAATTGCTGGAAAAACGCTGAAAACTGCTTTTTTTCCTAGACCGACATTCGCAATTTTATCGAACGCATATTAACTCTGAACGTTCCGCGCAAACACATACACACGCACTTGATGTTTCACTTGATATTTTCCCACTGTATCTTTGATTTAATCACTCCTAAATCATATTCACTAACTGAGTTTCACCTTTTTATTCAATTTTGACTACTAATTAATTCACTTTACGTCCAAAAACTGTCGAAAACTGCTTTCCAAAAATCGAAGTGAGAGACTAATTTGACGACCGTATTGTGAATGCAATAAAATGCGGAAGACTCAAATTTACTAGCGCAATAAGTGAAATGGTGAGAACAAAATCTACGCGATGCAACTTTATTCAATCCGAACAATACAACGTATACGCCAGCCACGTCCACGCCAACACGCAAACAAAGGTGTGCATACACAAGAAAATAATCATCTCTTCACCGTTGCCAGATTTATTTATTGGAAAAAATAATTGCTGTTTGTTGAACAAATGAACCAAAAATAAATATTTAAACATGTTATGTAAGCTTCTGTTACATTCCAAGTGGTGTATACAAAAATTTTAACCGGTAAAAACCCATATATTTGATACACCGTAAACATGTGTTATGATATAAAATAAAAATTTCGTCAAGTCTGGCAACATTATGCATCAGCTGGCATATTTTTAACACCCCATTTCCACCCACCCCAGTT
Organism: Armigeres subalbatus; assembly: GCF_024139115.2. Taxonomy (NCBI): domain Eukaryota; kingdom Metazoa; phylum Arthropoda; class Insecta; order Diptera; family Culicidae; genus Armigeres; species Armigeres subalbatus. The sequence continues at coordinate 28,208,412 of NC_085140.1, forward strand.
GTAAACAAAATTTATTTATCGCTGCTGCACTTTTCCGTACCAATTGCCTCACTATTACAAATAAGCGATACAGTCATTAATTTTCAAAACATTGTGATGGAGTCTTGAGCCTTAATCCAATTCTCAAGTGGTTGGAATCGTCATCAAAAGCAGGAGAGTCAAAAAAATCATCGCAAGACCAACCTGAACTTGATTATTATTTTGAGAAAGAAGAAAAATCCGCAATGAAAATTGTTTTTCATTGAGGGAATTCTTCTTCAACCAAGTAATATTTTTTTATTTATTTATTATCAGACTAAGGCAGGAGTGGCCTGTGCAGTCTTCTCCATTCAGCTAGGTCCATGGCTGCACGTCGCCAACCAATCAGTCTGCGAAAGATCTGCAAATCGTCCTCCACTTGGTCAATCCACCTAGAAGGTGGACTTCTTGTTCCCGTCAGATCGTTGTCGAGAACCAGTTTCACCGGATTACTATCCGACATTTTGGCTACGTGTCCGTGATTTTTTTTTAATCTTTATTAACGTGATTTTTTATAATTTGTATAAAAGTTCATCACTGAGTGTCCGTGATGAATGAACCCGTAACGCTGGGTAGACACCTTTACGTGGTGTATTACAGGGTAAGATCTACCACGGTTACATTGCCAGCTGCAGGCAAATCCTGACCCAACGAATACCTTCCTCATTATCCTACTCCGTGGTACTTATGAGGGTGTCGCTAAGTCGATGGCCTTTCGTTAAGTAAGTACTACATCAACACTTCCTTCCTCTCCCTAGTTACGGTGAAGATGGGCGTGGCCAGGAGTAGTAATCCTCATGCTTTTATTATTTTTGTTTAAGACTGGAATCAAGGACCACTCCCTTTCTTGATTTCTGATAGCATTCTAGATGAGAAACTCAAAAGTAAAACATGAGTATCACTAGTGTCCAATCTACGAATTACACCGTAACAATGCTAATGCTAATGCTAATGCTAATCACTGAGTGTCCGTGATGGATGGTTCTTCCAACAGCTGATGACACTTTCCCTTAGAAAACTACTAGTGCGCGTTGGTCTTCCGCTAGTATCGTTCAGGTCTCGGTTTATCCGGAAATCCGTGTTCGTGCATTAGCTGCCATAGTTGGTCCCGATCGATTGTATCATATGCGGCTTTGAAGTTGATAAATAGATGATGTGTGGGCACGTTGTATTTGGGGCATTTCTGCAATAACTGACGTACGACAAACACCTGGTTCGTGGTAGAACCATAGATATAATATTATAATAAATAATAATATATATATTATTATAATAATAATATATAATTATATTATATTGGTAGAGCGTTCACCCAGCTCTTAGCCAGCGACCCAGTGATTTAGTCGAGTCAAGTACGATACACTGAAGACGACCTTACCGTTGAGGTCGAAATACGAATCTATCAAGGAACAACCAAGTGGTAGAATTAAAAGGGATAATACAAACTCGTCTTATGACAAGTGAAGACATTCCACTAAAAAGCTCAACATAATTTTTTTAACAAATTGGGAGAGTACCTTGTAGGCGGCGTTCAGCAATGTGATTGCGCGGTAGTTGCTGCAATCCAGCTGATCGCCCTTTTCTGTAGATGGGACACACGACCTCTTCCATCCACTCCTGCGGCAGAACCTCATCCTCTCAAACCTTAGTAATTACCAAGTGCAGCGCTCTGGGCAGTGCCTCACAACCGTGTTGAAACAGCTCTCCTGGTAGTTGGTCAACTCCAGGGGCTTTGTTGTTTTCCAGCCGGCTGATCTCTTTCTGGATTTCCTGGAGATACGGAGTCGGAAGATGTATCTCCTGCGCGCGTTCTCCCAGGTTCATCACCATACCGCCATCTTCGTCTGCACATCGCCATTCAGGTGTTCTTCGTAGTGCTGCCGCCACCTTTGGATAGCCTCACGGTCGTTCGTAAGAAAGTTCCCTTTATGTTTTTACACATATCGAGCTGGGGCACGTGGCACTTCCGTGAACAGTTCAATTTCTAAGAGAACTTTCGGGTGTTATTAGCGCGGTACAGTTGCTCCGTCTCTTCACGGTATCGATCTACCTGCTGGTGCTTTTTCCTCCGAAGAATCGAGTTTTGTCTGTTCCGCGCTCGTTTATATCGTGTCTCGTTCGCCCTCGTGCGGTATTGCAGCAATCTCGCCCATGCTGCATTCATCTCTTCCATCAACTGCTCACATTCGCCGTCATACCAGACGTTTCTTTGGTCTGGGGCACTGTGTCAAGTGTGCATGTTTCCCATTGCTTAATGTGACCGGTACCATGCGAAACATGACCGATTGACGATGAAACCTGTGTATGTTACAGAACATAATTTAGGCCGTTAAAATATTGAAAAAGAAATAATGCAATCCCCCCCCTCCCTAAACCTCAGATTTTTTGACCAAAAATAATATTTTGAGCGGACAACAACAAAAAAATCGGACAACTTTGAGGATTTTTAAAACATTCTTTAAAAAATTCGTGGAGTTTTTTGAGTTTTTTCACTTTCATGTTTATTTTTTTATACGTTTGAGATTTTTTCAAGAATTTCCCATGAACTTTTAAGAATTTAAAGAGATTTTTTTTTTCATTCTGAAAACATTATCTCTTATATTGTTCGAAATGATTGGTTTTCCAACCGGTTTATTGGGCCTGCGCAAACCTCCTGTCTCATCGGAGGGCCGTCGTGTCAGGGCTGTTTAGCGTCCACAATTGTTAATGTTACATCGGGAATTTAGTTTGCAACTATTATCACCATGCTCAATGCTCATTCAAGCAATTTTGGCAAAGTTTCCACTGATAAACAACTGCCCAACGATTTCCAAATTTAGTCGACGAAATTGGTCACAATTTCTTATACGATGGTCCACACGATTGCAAACGCGACAGGGCCTCCGTGTGCTTGCAGAAAAGTGTGGCTGTTCTTCTTTTTCAATGAGCATGCAGGAATCCCTCTGCGTCCCTTGTTTTCACTTTTCCTTTCTTCGTTCGGTTAACAGCACCTTCAAAAATCATTGTCGCTTCACTACCATCTCTGGCAATCTCCGTCAGAAAATTGGCTAATGTTCTCAAAGTTCGTCTCATTTGCATGCAGTGATAATGAGTTATTTTTTACGATTTACCCTTATATCGCCTGTTTCAATCATCTTCGGTGTCGAATGTTTTTGGTACACCCCATGGTAATAGTATTAGATTTTGGATTTGGTTGCTGCCTCTCCGTGCGTGTTGCTTGTTGAGGGTTTCTGAGGGCCGCTGCGAATTATCGATCTCCGATGTCGGTTTTATACGCAGCTACTCTAATTTCGTCTGCATTTCATCACGCATCGCTAGTTGTTGTTTTTGAAAATCTTCTTCATCCGCAATTGCCTTCTGTAAATGCTCAACAAGCAACGTGCACGGAGAGGCAGCAACCAAAGCCAAAATCCAACACAATTACCTCATCCCACTCTGTTCCACTTCGCCAAATATTCTGAATCAGGATTTTTCCTGAATCAGGATCTCGGTCCGAGTTCCAAACAATACCTAGGATACGTTCGTTTCCACTGTTCTTGTCTTGAATGAAGTGCACCTGCTGATCGATCTTGCGCTCACCCAATGCCTGAGGAATTTCATCACAGCTGGCTACCCAATTCCAGTCAAAGGAGTCAAAGTTGTACAACATGTCGGAACGTGTATGGGGGAAGGGTCATTTGGCCATTAGGCCGAAACCCATCTGGCCGAAAGTCATTTGGCCGAAAGGGTTGTTTGGCCGAAAGGGTCATTTGGACGAAAGTCATTTTGCCGAATGCGTCGTTTGGCAGAAAGGGTCGTTTGACCCAAAGGGTCGTTTGGCCGAAAGAGCAATTTGGTCGAAGGGGTTGTTTGGCCGAAAAGGTCATTTGGTCGAATAGGACATTTAGCCGAATAGTTCATTTGAAAAGTGAGAAATTAGCAATGAGAAGAGAAACGTCTCACTTCTCACTCTTCATTTTTCTTTTCTCACTGTAAAAAGTGAGAAGCGCGAAATGAGTAGTGAGATGTTCCACTACTCACTTTGCGCTTCTCCTTTTGACAGCGTGAAGTGATAAATGGTGAGACGTCTCACTTCTCACTCCTCATTTAACACTTCTCGCTGTCAAAAGTGAGAAGCGCAAAGTGAGTATTGAGACGTCTCACTTCTCACTCCTCATTTGTAACTTCCCACTATCACAAGTGAGATGCGCTAAGTGAGTACTGAGACGTCTCACTTCTCACTCCTCATTTATCACTTCTCGATGTCAAAAGTGAGTAGTGCGATGTGGGTAGGGAGACGTCTCACTTCTCACTCCTCATTTCTCACTTCTCGCTCTAAAAAGTGAGTAGTGAGATGTCTCATTTCTCACTTCGCACTACTCACATTTCACAGTGAGAAGTGAGAAATGAGAAAAGAGAAGTGAGAAGTGAGACGTATTACTTCTCTTTCTTCATTTTTCTCTTCTCACTGTAAAAAGTGAAAAGCGCGACGTGATTAGTGAGACGTCTCACTTTTTACAGGTGATGAGACAAATTCGGCCAAATGACCCTTTTGGCCAAACGACCCTTTCGACCAAATGACCCATTCGGCCAAATGACCCTTTTGGCCAAACGACCCTTTCGGCTAAATGACCCATTCGGCCAAGACCACAATGAAGCCAAGTAAGTTCCGGTAAATGTATCTTATTTATGGAAAAACTTTTGCTTAAACACGAACCCCGCAAGCATCTTTAACTTGCACTTACGAATACACTGTTGCTCTTCTTAAATGAAGGCGAAATAAAAGAAACTTTCCAGTCCTCGTGTTATTATGAAGAACCCACTAAGCCAACCGAAAGTGTAAGCCCTCAATTAATTTTATGGAGCAACAAGCGATTCAGTATAGTAGCTTTTGGGGTGTTAATGAAGTCTTATGAATCAAAAATGAGAGAATTAAGTAATTAACTAAATTATAGACCAACTTGGCTACATTATAGTATATGTTTTCGATTTAACTTTTCAAGGATGGAGATGTTATACATATGCTGAGCTTATGCTTCGTACGCAATTTTTGACATTTGGTGAGGATAAATGGTTCTACCTTGGATGGTCTCCGAATTTCTCTGCTGGTATCATTTTCGGCAGTCACCAGTGAGCCCAAGTACATAAATTTTTCTACCACCTCGATTTCGTTACCACCGATGCAAACTCAAAGGTGGGTGGCATGAAGTGAGGATCTAAAGGTCAATTACGATATCTGATAATCGATTTGGAAGGAAATTCCAGCGCCAGACAGTTCTCCGAAGTAGATGTACGGCAGGAGACTGTTTAAGTTTACTGCAGCAAAACTAGCAGATCAATTGTTCCATTGAACCATTTGCGTAATGATATTCACCAATGGAGAATTGACCGTCGGAGTGGAGTAATATGGCAATATGTGTCGACGCGAATAGTGTCTAAGGCTTTAATCCGACTCGCGAATTAAAATCGAGTTTAACTTAAAAAATGACAGGTCAGTTTCCAAATAACCCTGCTCGCAGAATAAGATTACTTTTGAAAAATACTGAATCATTTTTGATAGTGTTTTTGTTGGGTAGCACCAGCCATTCTTATGCCCGGAGGATTTCATAATTTCCGAACTGTCACTTTTAAGTTTAATTTGTAGAATTAAACATCATCATTTGTAGAATCAAGCTTAAAAGTGACAGTTTGAAAATAAAAAAAAATCACCCGGTCTTAAGAATGGCTGGTGCAACCCAGTAATAAGACATCGATGGAAAATGGTTCGATATCTGTCAAAAGTAATCTTGCTCTGCCAGCAGGGTTATTCGATTATTATTGAAATGTCACTTTTAAGTTTAATTTCAGTTTAATTCTCCAAACGAGACAGACCCTAAAGACACAGGGCGAGATACAAAATGCAAAGCGCCGTAGCGTGCGGTTGTCCGCGTTGGCCCCCACCAACGTTGCCTGCATTTAGGGGAGCGCCAAAACCAAGAATTAGGAAGAATTGGAAATATATTCTTTAATAAGAAAATTATTTTGAGCTTTTTAGTGGAATGTAAGTCGTGAAATTCAATGGGATTGTATAAACTCGTCTTATGACAGGTGAATATATTCTTTGTTTGCCTTAGATTACTCAAAATGTTTCCACCATAGGCCTTTAGAGTGTGAAGTCGGCTTGTTAATATTTGGCCTCTATATTAATAACAATGTTTCATTTTTTAGGGCCCCCATACACGTGGGGAAGGGTCATTTGGCCGAAACCCATTCAGCCGAAAGCCATTTGGCCGAATGCCACTAGGCCGAAAGTTGTTTGGCCGAATATACCATATGGCCGAACAGACCATTAGGCCGAAAGTCATTTGGCCGAATAGGTCATTTGGTCGAAAGGGTCGTTTGGCTGAAAGGGTCATTGAGCCGAAAGTCATTTGGCCGAATGGGTCATATGGCCAAAAGGGTCATTTGGCCGAATGGATCGTTTGGCCGAATGGGTCGTTTGGCCGAATGGGTCGTTTGGCCGAAACGGTCGTTTGGCCGAATGGGTCGTTTGGCCGAATAGGTCGTTTGAACGAATGGGTCATTTGGCTGAATGGGTCGTTTAGCCGAAAGGGTCGTTTGGCCGAATGGGTCGTTTGGCCGAATAGGTCGTTTGAACGAATGGGTCATTTGGCTGAATGGGTCGTTTAGCCGAAAGGGTCGTTTGGCCGAAAGGGTCATTTGGCCGAATATGTCTTTTGTCCGAAAGGGTCATTTAGCCGAATGGGTCATTTGGCCGAATTTGTCTCTTCACACTTTAAAAAGTGAGTAGTGAGATGTCTCACTACTCACTTCGCACTACTCACTTTTCAAAGTGAGAAGTGAGAAATGAGAAAAGAGAAGTGAGAAGTGAGACGTATTACTTCTCTTTCTTCATTTTTCTCTTCTCACTGTAAAAAGTGAAAAGCGCGACGTGATTAGTGAGACGTCTCACTTTTTACAGGTGATGAGACAAATTCAGCCAAATGACCCATTCGGCTAAATGACCCTTTCGGCCAAATGACCCATTCGGCCAAATGACCCATTCGGCCAAACGACCCGTTCGGCTAAATGACCCTTTCGGCCAAACGACCCTTTCGGCCAAACGACCCATTCAGCCAAATGACCTATTCGGCCAAACGACCGTTTCGGCCAAACGACCCATTCGGCCAAATGATCCTTTCGGCCAAATGACCCTTTTGGCCATATGACCCATTCGGCCAAATGACTTTCGGCTCAATTACTCTTTCAGCCAAACGACCCTTTCGACCAAATGACCCATTCGGCCAAATGACCCATTCGGCCAAATGACTTTCGGCCTAATGGTCTGTTCGGCCATATGGTATATTCGGCCAAACAACTTTCGGCCTAGTGGCATTCGGCCAAATGGCTTTCGGCCGAATGGGTTTCGGGCAAATGACCCTTCCCCACGTGTATGGGGGCCCTAAAAAATGAAACATTGTTATTAATATAGAGGCCAAATATTAACAAGCCGACTTCAGACTCTAAAGGCCTATGGTGGAAACATTTTGAGTAATCTAAGGCAAACAAAGAATATATTCACCTGTCATAAGACGAGTTTATACAATCCCATTGAATTCCACCACTTACATTCCACTAAAAAGCTCAAAATATTTTTCTTATTAAAGAATATATTTCCAATTCTTCCTAATTCTTGGTTTTGGCGCTCCCCTAAATGCAGGCAACCTTGGTGGAGACCAACGCGGACAACCGCACGCTACGGCGCTTTGCATTTTGCATCTCGCCCTGTGTCTTTAGGGTCTGTCTCGTTTGGAGAATTAAACTGAAATTAAACTTAAAAGTGACATTTCAATAATAATCGAATAACCCTGCTGGCAGAGCAAGATTACTTTTGACAGATATCGAGTCATTTTCCATCGATGTCTTATTGGAATTGCTGGGTTGCACCAGCCATTCTTAAGAACGGGTGATTTTTTTTATTTTCAAACTGTCACTTTTAAGCTTGATTCTACAAATGAGACACACCCCAAGGCTTCGGTCGAATTCGCGAATTAAAATCAAATTAAACTTAAAAGTGACAGTTCGGAAATTATGAAATCCTCCGGGCATAAGAATGGCTGGTGCAACCCAACAAAAACACTATCAAAAATGATTCAGTATATTTCAAAAGTAATCTTATTCTGCGAGCAGGGTTATTTGGAAACTGACCTGTCATTTTTTAAGTTAAATTCGATTTTAATTCGCGAGTCGGACCAAAGCCTTAGACACTATTCGCGTCGACACATATTGCCATATTACTCCACTCCGACGGTCAATTCTCCATTGGTGAATATCCTTTCGCAAATGGTTCAATGGAACAATTGAACTGCTAGTTTTGCTGCAGTAAACTTAAACAGTCTCCTGTCGTACATCTACTTCGGAGAACTGTCTGGCGCTGGAATTTCCTTCCAAAGCGATTACCAGATATCGTAATTGACCTTTAGATCCTCACTTCATGCCACCCACCTCGAGTTTGCATCGGTGGTAACGAAATCGAGGTGGTAGAAAAATTTATGTACTTGGGCTCACTGGTGACTGCCGAAAATGATACCAGCAGAGAAATTCGGAGACGCTTAGTGGCTGTAAATCGTATGTACGCCGCCGTACCAAGCTGACAATCTACAAAACGCTCATTAGACCGGTAGTCCTCTACAGACACGAGCCCTGGACGCTGCTCGTGGAGGACCAACGCGCACTGGGAGGTTTTGAAAGGAAAGTGCTGCGTACCATCTACGGTGGGGTGTGTAGCATCCCACAATTAGCAATTATCCCTTATACGAAAATATCCATATAACACACCCGTCATTAAACAATAAATCAGCATCTAGCAGAAAAACCCAAAAACAATAAACACAATAAACAAATAAAGATCTGCCATGTCAGGCAGAAATCTCACCTTTCTTCATGACCGTCCTAAACGGTAAAACCCAAGCTCAGCGGCATCCAATGCCAAGAACAGTAAAACACTAACATCACGCGAACAGGCACAACTTATTATACATCAGAAGTAAACAAAACATCTACCTAGCGTAAGAGAAGACTGTAAACTTACTATATAAGAAAGCAAGGTAAATAAAGACAGCAGTCAGTATTTTATCAACCTCACGACACGGTCAGTGGTTTTTATCCGAAAGATACCCCATGCATACTACATGGCGACACGTGAAAGTGAATCTGCGATCTTGCCTTGTTAAAGTGATGTAAAATCGAGCGATCAAGTGCAACAGAAACTTCCAGCAAAGTAGAAGTGAAATTGTTACAAAAGTGACCCATTCAATACAACAATATGGGCTGGTTTACATCGGATAATTTCATTACAAACGAAGTGCAAGTAGCGCCAACGGAACTAAAAATAATGGTCGGAGTAGCAGCAACGGCACTCATGATAGGGATCGCGTATTTAATTTTCGCATCACAAAACCCCAAAAACAATAAACACAATAAACAAATAAAGATCTGCCATGTCAGGCAGAAATCTCACCTTTCTTCATGACCGTCCTAAACGGTAAAACCCAAGCTCAGCGGCATCCAATGCCAAGAACAGTAAAACACTAACATCACGCGAACAGGCACAACTTATTATACATCAGAAGTAAACAAAACATCTACCTAGCGTAAGAGAAGACTGTAAACTTACTATATAAGAAAGCAAGGTAAATAAAGACAAGGGTCAGTATTTTATCAACCTCACAACACGGTCAGTGGTTTTTATCCGAAAGATACCCCATGCTTACTATAGGTGGCGGACGGTACGTGGAGGAGGCGAATGAACCACGAGTTGCATGAGCTGTTGGGAGAACCATCCATCGTTCACACTTTGAAAATCGGACGACTGCGGTGGGCCGGGCACGTAGCCAGCATGTCGGACAGTAACCCGGTGAAAATGGTTCTCGCCAACGATCCGACGGGCACAACAAGGCGAGGTACGCAGCGGGCAAGGTGGATCGATCAAGATGACTTGCGGACCCTCCGTAGACTGCGCTGTTGGCGACGTGTAGCCATGGACCGAGCCGAATGGAGAAGACTCTTATATACCGCATATATACCTTAGTCTGGATGAATAATAATAATCATCACGTCATCTCTACATCGAACTTCGCATTAGATAAACCAAATCGTCCACGTCCAACATCGTCCACGACAAGACGAACCTCTACACTTATCGCAGTGCGAATACATATTGTTGTGGGAGTTTTCTAGTGAAACTGGTAACACTGCTGCGATACCCCTTATAGTAATTAGTATCATATCTATCGGTTGGGAGGTTGTGGAATTTCACAGTGCACGAATCCAGTACCAAAATCATTGAAGCTGCCCAAATGAAGGTTGCTTTCAATAATTGTGTCGTCGTGCCATATCCAACAATTCCCAACAAACTTCAATGATTTTGCGGTCGAAAATCTGTTTAAGAAGAGCAAGATGGAGATTGCAATAAATCGGCTCGAGAAGTATGAAGAGCAAAATTTACAGTGGAGAAAACATTATGAAGAAGAAGAAGGCGGATCGAAGAAGAATACAAACGTGGAATAGCAGAAATTGAGAGATCTTACAAAGAGGCAGTGAGAAAAATTCAACAAGACTTTTTGGCAAAAAGCAAGAAGTTATAAAACAATATGGTTGTGGAGATGAGAGTGGCGTTATTTCTGATCGACAAATATCATCTACTCCATCGGTTCATATCTATGTACCAAAGAAAACCATGATAGCATAACGACATCATCGCAATTTGTCTTTCCTCGCATCACTTTTTAGTAGTCGAAACAACGATGCAGAAATTCATCACATTAATTGCAAAAACAAATTCAATTCCTACATGTACGGAACGGCATCAAGCAGAGCAAAAGAGCGCCAAAATTACGAAGCTCAACTATGCGAGGAGAGGAACAAATGTGAATGCAGGGATATAGTGTTTATTACAAATAAACCTTTGTTATTAATTTTTGATCCCGGCGGCACTTGTGAAGAACGGTATTTGGTTACTACGTAGATTTCATGACGCAGGCAAGGATGCCTATCTTCAAGTTCTCGCTACGAATCGTTATATAGCACGTAAAGTATTGATCATTTCACAAGGAGCAGGAACCAGAATAACTTGATCGGTTACCTGTTTCACGGTCGGGAGTATGTTGTGGGGGTTTTTACCAGTGAAACTGGTAACACTGCTGCAATACCCCTTATAGTGATTAGTATCATATCTATCGGTTGGGAGGTTGTTGAATTTCACAGTGCACGAATCCAGTACCAAAATGTAGGTTTAGTTTTAGTAATTTTGTGTAAACATCATTATTTTATGTATAATTATGTAATAAAATGAATTCCAGCATTGAAGCTGCCCAAATGAAGGTTGCTTTCAATAATGGTGTCGTCGTGCCATATCCAACAATTCCCAACACATATTGTAAAAGTTGACCACTCCCTCTACCTCAAGAGTCCTGGCACAAACTGAGGTCTACGTGCTACGGTGTTTCTTCTACTTTCTCGCACTCCGATCAGAACAGGGAACTCTGTGTGTAACTTTCTCTCATTAGCAGATTTTCCTATCTGATTATGGTCACAATGTAGAAAACACTGTAGCTAAATCTTTTGAACGTAACCATCCAAGGTAGAACCATTTATCCTCACCAAATTTCTTAATGGCTTTCAATGTTATTTGAATTGCGTACGCATAAGCTCAGCATATGTATAACATCTCCATCCTTGAAAAGTTAAATCGAAAACAAATACTAGAATGTAGCCAAGTTGGTCTACCATTTAGTTAATTACTTAATTCTCTCATTTTTGATTCATAAGACTTCATTAACACCCCAAAAGCTACTATACTGAATCGCTTGTTGCTCCATAAAATTAATTGAGGGCTTACACTTTCGGTTGGCTTAGTGGGTTCTTCATAATAACACGAGGACTGGAAAGTTTCTTTTATTTCGCCTTCATTTAAGAAGAGCAACAGTGTATTCGTAAGTGCAAGTTAAAGATGCTTGCGGGGTTCGTGTTTAAGCAAAAGTTTTTCCATAAATAAGATACATTTACCGGAACTTTCTTGGCTTCATTGTGGTCTTGCGTTTTCAACCGGATATGACCAGCGCTAGGAATTGTGTTTGAAGTATAAAATAAAGTTTTACTCTATGGGCAGTTAATCTTTGCGTTCCTTTAATTCGAAACAATTTCATCACGTGAAAACAAAATATGAATCAAAGCGCTTGTTGAGTTAATATAAATATAAGGGAAAGGTTGTCAAAGCAGTTTTGGCCCATCATTTGGAAAAATAATTTCAAGGATGATTTATGAAAAAAGTTACCCAAAATACTTGAAAGGAAACCGTTTGTTTGCTCACATAAGAACCCTTCAAAAGCATTTTCTGCCGCATTTGAACAAAACCAAGAACCCTCAATTGCTTTTCCTCGTTCGTCGGAGTCAATATTTGCGTATCGTATATTACACACCAAACTGATTGAATGTTTTTCTTTATACACTGCCTAACGCATAAAAGAAACACACAAAAACTGTAACGAAGCATCAAGAATGATGGAAATTCCAGTTTTTTTCCTGTTTCTCTCAGAGCGGATAAAAATAAAATCCTAAGAATATATTTAGTCGAAGGTTTATTTCAGTCGAATGAACGCAGGGAAATTCCCTCCACCGGGTGGAGTCCTGTCGGATAAAATAAACAATCGATACAATATACAGCTTCATGCTTCTTGTCGACAACCTACGTTTTATCGTTACGTCCCGAAGGTATCTTCTGCCCCACTAGGAAAGGAAGTAAAAAAATAACAGTCGCCGAAAATCTCCCTGGTGAACATCTTTATCTGAGAGTCACCTGTGCTACCCCAACGGATGCCATCATTATTTGTTATCGGTCTTTGTCGAACGAAACTTACAGGATACCGTTGCAAACATTTGAATATTTGCCATGTGCTAAACAGTTTTCTCCAATCGAGATGACGCAGAATTTTCAACTTAAACAAGAATCAAGGTAAAGATTGCGGCAACTAGCAAACAATAATTTCAATTTAGTTCGGTGCATCCTGTGGATTGCCAACGGTAATCGTAAAGCAATTGAAAGCCTTAAAACAGCGTCGAATACCCGCAGCTTTGCGATTAAATATTGATTTTTCTCGCGGCTTACTTTGTGCTGAGTGCCACCTGGCTTTCACCATTCTCGATAGAGGCACACGATATTGAATTTAGCATAACCCATTTGGGGATGAGATTTACAACAGGTATCTAGCTACTACAAGGAGACACATTTACCTTCCTCCTACCGAACGACCGACTGACAGAACGACAGACAATCGTGGCTGGTGGCAATTGGCTGCGGATTTGAAATTCAAATAAACTGCTTACAGAGCGGGAACCATCTGCGGCTGAGCAGCGATTTTGGTATTGTATTGTTCTGGGAAAAGGGACGCATTTTCTCGAAAGAACAATCATAGGAAATGTGTAGGATAAGGCCATGAAAAGTTGATCCGCTTCGATTTGTACGATTTTGTTTTGATAAATTCTTCCCGGTAGGCTGTTAATATTCACAATGATGTAACAGCCCATTCAGTTACCCCACTTTTCACTTGTGGTTCAGCCATGGAAGATCGTTCATCTGATTTTTCATCAAAAATTTTCATTCGTTTCGCAGATGGAGCAAGCAGTCTGTGGTGTGACAACCACTATTATTTTTTAACTTTCTGTCGGATCCTTTGTGAATTTAATTTCATTTTGATTGAATTGCCGACATAACAAATGATTATTTGAACTATTTTGAAATGAACAATCGAAGTTCAAATATAAAGGATGTTCATCATTAAACACTATTCCCATAGGATTCCATATCACTCAATGTGCTGCTGAAATGGCTTGCTCACCATAGTTTACCTGATCAGTTGGAAATGTTAATTACATTCCATGCTCATTATCAATGCACATCATTGAAAGCATCCCCGCACTTCACTGGGTCAGCAAGCGAAACTTCACATTGATAATGATTTGACTGCGTTGGTGAATAATGGATGATTCGTCAATGGATGACCAGCACCAAAGCGTACGAGCCCCTGGTATGTAAACATAATTCTGGTGGGGCCAATGCTTGTTTGGATAGCTTTCAAAGATTGGACGCGAACGCGGTATAATGCCGTGAAACCGGAAGTTGCTCAATATTCATGAGTGTACAATTAGGAGTTGATAGGGAAATGACTTGTCCAGATTCTCCGGGTTGGGGTTGGTATGTAAATTCATCGTATGTTGGTAGGGCGTATCGAAAACTCTGGTATCGCTGAGAAAATTTTGCAAAGAAGTCCAAAGCAACTAAAGTGGATGTGCCGTCCTAAATTCATTATGTATCAGCAGAAGTCAAAATCTGAATAAACGTCAAAGTAAATCTGAGTCAATCGTTCTCATCGTACTCCTATGGTGTACATGGGCAGCCCCTCATCGCATCTGCCACCATTAGGACGAATGGTCATGCCAAATGAGAAGTGAGAAATGTGGAGTGAGAAATGAGAAATCAGTTCGTATTTTTTTCCTTCTCTATTCTCCTTTTTTTCAGAAATCTTTTTTCTTCTTCCTTTCTCCTTCTTTATTCTTCTTCCTACTCTCTTCCTATCTCTTTCTTTTCTGTTCCTTTTTTTCTATCTACTTCCTTATAAGAGGTGTTCGCCGGTTCAAAAATCGGAGGCGGCGCCACACTGTGGCAGACCGCCGCATTTATTGGAGAAAACCTCTAGCACTCTCTGAATACGGGCTACGAAATGGTGAGTTGACATCCGGGAAGGGGCGCCTAACATAGTATTGGTCCTCACAAGTTCCAATACTCACGTTTCCTCGGATCTCCGATGACAATTGACCGCCAGCTAAGGGTTGCGTACTTGGCTGGTAGTGTAGCTTAGGCACTGTTGTCCTGTGGGGTCTGCCTAGGTGGAGTTCGACAGTGGGCTCTGTTGAACTTCTATAAAAAGCTGCATGAGTCCCCAAGCAGGTCATATCAAAGCGCTCAAAGCGCACTAGCCTAGTCCTGGTGTTGGGTGGGACTTTAAACAAATTTGACCCGACTGACCGAGCGTCTGTTCACCAAGGAGGTGCGGCTCCAACAGCGTCTGTTCTGGCATCCAGCGGCTGAGTATGAAATGCTATTCCCCGGAAGCTATACCTAAGATGGCAGCCCCATCCCGGTGGATAGGGAACCTTGGGCCAACAACCTACTGTTCCCGAAACATCAATTTGTTCGAGAATCCGATAATGAAAGAATACGGACTGATTTTATGGCGACGACTCTTAGCGCGAAACAACGAACACGAATAGGAACATGGAACGTTTTAACCCTAGTCCAGTAGGGTAAATTGGCACAACTTGCCAATGAGGCACGCCGCATGAAGCTTGAGATCCTGAGACTGAGTGAAGTCCGTTGGCCAAACTTTGGAGAACACAGAACGCCGTCGGGACAAGTTCTGCTATACTCTGGTTTACGAGGTGAACACGCTCCCCGGCATCGCGAAGTTGGCTTCCTACTAAGTGCTCAAGCACACTCTGCGCTTATGAAGTGGGAACCTATAAGTGAAAGGATAAGGAGATTAAGAACACGAGTCCGGAACGTTACTACAATCCAATGTTATGCGCCAACCGATGCTGCTTAACTGCAATATAAAGAGAACTTCTACAGTCAACTTAATGCCGTCGTAGATGAAATTCCGAAGGGTGAAATCAAGATCTGTTTGGGCGACTACAATGCGAAGATCGGATCCGACAACTCAAACCATGAACGCATTATGGGACGCCATGGTCTCGGAGAAATGAGCGAAAACGGAGAGCTGTTCACAGAACTTTGTGGTAATAACGACATGGTGATCGGGGGATCGCTCTTCCCTCATGGACTGGTTCACAAGGTCACGTGGGTCAGACAGAAAATCAAATCGACCACATCTGCATCAACCGAAAATGGAGACGGAACCTTCTTGATGTACGGAATAAACGTAGTGCCGATATCGCGTCTGATTATCACCTCCTTATCGGCGAAATACGCCTGGGCATTGCGCTGATTCGTCGGCAGGAGGAAAGAGTTGGACGACGATTCAACACACGCCGACTGGAAGATGCCACGGTGGAACGGTCCTTCGTTGAAGAACTGGAGACGCGTGCTGCAGATATTCCGGAAGGTGGCAGCGTGAAAGACCAATAGACCGCCATCAAGAATGCCTTCATCGCCACCAACGAGAACAATCTGGGCGAACCGCGCACCAAGAGAAAACAATGGATCACCGATGAGACCTGGAGGAAAATAGAGTAGCGAAGAGACGCCAAAGACGCGATAGAGCGATCAAAAACCAGAGGAGCCAAAATCTTAGCCCGTCAACGATACGCGGCTCCTGAAAAGGAAGTAAAACCCTTATGTCGACGAGACAAGCGAGCGTGGCCAGACTCTCTGGCCGAAGAAGGAGAGAGAGCCGCCGCAACCGGGGACACTCGCCTCCTCTACGATATCTCACGACGCTTAAGCGGGGCGAAGATGAATGCAACGATGCCTGTGAAAGACGCGAATGATCAGTTATTGACCGACCCAACTGACCAGCTGAAACGCTGGTTCGATCACTTCGAACAACTTTTTCAAGTGCCTGCCAGGCCATCACCACCTCGGCATGATCTGCCTAGGATCCGACGTATAACACGCGTCAATACCGAAGCTCCATCACTGCTAGAGATTCAAACACCCATTTCATTTCATTTATTTAGTTAACATCTAAACAGATAACACTGAATCAACAATTTGACGCCACAATGCACGGTTCGAGGCCGCATCTCTCCATCCTCGGATACGCCCCACGCTCGCCAAGTCGTTCTGCACCTGGTCTGCCCATCTCGCTCGCTGCGCTCCACGCCGTCTCGTACCTGCCGGATCGGAAGCGAACACCATCTTTGCAGGGTTGCTGTCCGGCATTCTTGCAACATGTCCTGCCCATCGTACCCTTCCGGCTTTAGCTACCTTCTGGATACTGGATTCGCCGTTGAGTTGGGCGAGCTCATGGTTCATTCTTCGCCGCCACACACCGTCTTCTTGCACACCGCCAAAGATGGTCCTAAGCACCCGTCTCTCGAATACTCCGAGTGTTTGCAAGTCCTCCTCGAGCATTGTCCATGTTTCATGTCCGTAGAGGACTACCGGTCTTATTAACGTCTTGTACATGACACATTTGGTGCGGTGGCGAATCTTTTTTAACGGCAGTTTCTTCTGGAGCTCGTAGTAGGCCCGACTTCCACAGATGATGCGCCTTCGTATTTCACGACTAACGATGTTGTCAGCCGTTAGCAAGGATCCGAGGTAGACGAATTCCTCGACCACCTCGAAGGTATCCCCGTCTATCGTAACACTGCTTCCCAGGCGGGCCCTGTCGCGCTCGGTTCCGCCCACAAGCATGTACTTTGTCTTTGACGCATTCACCACCAGTCCAACTTTTGTTGCTTCACGTTTCAGGTGGGTGTACAGTTCTGCCACCTTTGCAAATGTTCGGCCGACAATGTCCATGTCATCCGCGAAGCAAATAAATTGACTGGATCTGTTGAAAATCGTACCCTGGCTGTTACACCCGGCTCTCCGCATGACACCTTCTAGCGCAATGTTGAATAACATGCACGAAAGTCCATCACCTTATCTTAGTCCTCTGCGCGATTCGAACGAACTGGAGTGTTCGCCCGACGTCTTCACACAGTTTTGCACACCATCCACCGTTGCTTTGATCAGTCTGGTAAGCTTTCCAGGGAAGCTGTTCTCGTCCATAATTTTCCATAGCTCTACGCGGTCTATACTGTCGTATGCCGCCTTGAAATCAACGAACTGATGGTGCGTTGGGACCTGGTATTCACGGCATTTTTGAAGGATTTGCCGTACAGTAAAGATCTGGTCCGTTGTCGAGCGGCCGTCAACGAAGCCGGCTTGATAACTTCCCACGAACTCGTTCACTAATGGTGACAGACGACGGAAGATGATCTGGGATATCACTTTATAGGCGGCATTAAGGATAGTGATCGCTCGAAAGTTCTCACACTCCATATGTCGCTTTTCTTGTAGATGGGGCATATAACCCCTTCCTTCCACTCCTCCGGTAGCTGTTCGGTTTCCCAGATTCTGACTATCAGTTTGTGCAGGCAAGTGGCCAGCTTTTCCGGGGCCATCCTGATGAGCTCAGCTCCGATACCATCCTTACCAGCTGCTTTATTGGTCTTTAGCTGTTGAATGGCATCCTTAACTTCCCTCAAGGTGGGGGCTGGTTGGCTTCCATCGTCCGCTAAACTGACGTAGTCATCTCCTCCGCTGCCTTGGCTTTCACTGCCTGTACTCTCAGCGCCATTCAGATGTTCCTCGTAGTGCTGCTTCCACCTTTCGATCACCACACGTTCGTCCGTCAAGATGCTCCCATCCTTATCCCGGCACATTTCGGCTCGCGGCACGAAGCCTTTGCGGGATACGTTGAGCTTCTGATAGATCTGGCGTGTATCTTGAGAACGGCACAGCTGTTCCATCTCCTCGCACTCCGCTTCTTCCAGGCGGCGTTTCTTCTCCTGAAAAAGGCGGGTCTGCTGTCTCCGCTTCCGTCTTTAACGTTCCACGTTCTGCCGGGTACCTTGCTGCAGCGCGATCGCCCGCGCTGCGTCCTTCTCCTCCAGAATCTGTCTGCACTCTTAGTCGAACCAATCGTTCCGTCGACTTCGACCTATATACCCGACGAAATTCTCCGCTGCGTCGTTAATGGCTGCTTTGACTGTATTCAAGCAGTCCTCAAGAGGAGCCCCATCGAGCTCACCCTCTTCCAGCCACGCTGCTTCGAGATGCTGCGCGTATGCAGGGACGACATCAGGTTGCTTCAGTCGCTCTAGGTCGTACCGCGGCGGTCGTTGGTACCGAACATTGTTGATAACGGATAGTTTTGGGCGCAGTTTAACCATAACCAGATAGTGATCAGAGTCGATGTTAGCGCCTCGATATGTCCTGACGTCGATAATGTCGGAGAAGTGCCGTCCATCAATCAGAACGTGGTTGATTTGTGATTCTGTCTGCAGTGGTGATCTCCAGGTGTACCGATACGGAAGGCTGTGTTGGAAGTAGGTGCTGCGAATGGCCATATTCTTGGAGGCGGCGAAATCAATTAGTCATAGGCCGTTTTCGTTCGTCAGCCGGTGAGCGCTGAACTTTCCAATAGTCGGTCTAAACCCTTCCTCTTGGCCAACCTGAGCGTTCAAATCTCCTATGATGATTTTGACGTCGTGGCTTGGGTAGCTGTCGTACTCACGTTCCAGCTGCGCGTAGAATGCGTCCTTATCATCATCAGTGCTTCCGGAGTGTGGGCTATGGACGTTGATTATGCTGAAGTTGAAGAACCGGCCTTTGATCCTCAACCTGCACATTCTTTCATTGATCGGCCACCACCCGATCACGCGCCTTTGCATATCGCCCATCATTATGAAAGCTGTTCCCAGCTCGTGTGTGTTGCCGCAGCTCTGGTAGATGGTTTGATTACATCTAAACGTTCGCACCATTGATCCCTTCCAACAAACCTCCTGCAGCGCTACGATGCCGAATCCACGGTCCTTGAGCACATCGGCGAGTATGCGTGTGCTTCCGATGAAGTTGAGAGATTTGCAGTTCCACGAACCGAGTTTCCAATCGCTAGTCCCTTTTCGTCGCAGTGGTCTTCGCCGATAGTTCCGGTCCGTACTCTCTTGTTGATTGTTCGTTGCGTGAGTTTTTTTTGCTGGCTTGCAGGGCCTGATACCAAACCCCCTAAATTTCCGGTGGACCGTGGTGCACAGTTTCACTCAGAGTCCCTCGCTGGCACTCGGACGATGTTCAGCCGCCCCTAACATGGAGAACAGACGCTGTTGTGAGCCGATCATGACATGGAGAACGGACGCTCAATAAGATTTGCACCTCCGGTGATAATGAAACAGCATTATTTTTCATGGCGCGTTTCGGCTTACTAATCTTTAGACGTCATCAGACGTCACGTTGCAAGTTTTTCCTCAGTTTCTTGTTCAAACTTTGTTGTACGAGAAAGGCAAACATATCGAAACGGTAATTAACCTGTACATTGCCCTATGCCATTGCCCATAACATTGCCCGAATAAGCAGCTTATCGCATCATAATCGTTCCGCGCTAACGTTCTGATTTACACCAACATTTAAATTCCCTATCGGAAGTCCTTCACGTTTCCACCCTATAATAAAATATTTCACACCTGCAAAAGTGAGGTCTTTTTTTCATTTCCATTTCCCACAGGAGGGATCCAACAATAATAAAATCGTAGAATTCCGACACGCTCCTCGCGACCTTGAGGTCAGCAAAGAATAAAATATAAAAAAAAACGCTTTTTATTTTTCCCCTCCCGAGAAGGGAAACCCCCTCAAATATTCCTTTACCTTCATAAACAGAATGGATAGCGTGCGTGCGTGCGTGTCGTCTGCGAATAAAAGGAAAAACGTCTGAACAAATTTCCTCGTTACAACCGGAACAAAGTGGTCACTTTTTTTTAGAGCAGGGCGACGAATCGAGCGATGAAGTGATAAACAATTCTCGCCTGATAATACAGACACATCTAGAATCTAGATATATAACGAGAAGGCAGAAGAAGCCTAAGGGTGCCACCCTTTCAGGTGTTTCCCAGATAGGAATTCAGTCATGACATTTTCCAAAGGTGTGAAATACACGTTTCTCCGTATTCATTGCTCCAGTGCACAATTATTCAACGGGGATAATAAAAGTTGACGTTCTGAGAAATTTTCTAGCCGAGAAGCGAGACAGCCTTGAGCTTTTCCAGTTGTGCCATGTGTCGAGCTAACTGATGGCGGATAATAAAGAAATCATAAACCACATAATTCGAGACATTGGCTTGTTCTTGTGCCTTGGAAGTTTTCAGCGCTTCGAAGGAGTGGGTCGGGTCTCGGGTGCGGGTTGCGAATTATGACAGCTCAAAAGGATTGTTTTTATGTTTGAATTATGTTTTTTCACAATACATAAAACAGCTGGTAGGTTTTGTTTTATTGTTACGAAGTTTTTTATGGTACTTCGACGTGCCTACTTCCGCTGATTCTAGACAGGTGCACCGTTCGACTGAGTTATGCTCGGTGGGTGACAAAATCTTTTAATTGAGTAATATATTTTGTGGGATCCTACGAAATTCAAGTGAATCGTTTCGATGAAATATAGATATCAAGAGTCTAAAAAAATCTCCCTTTCTTTTGCATTCATATACAGACATAAGCACAATTTGTGGAATCAAGTCGATTGATTTTCATTTATTCCATTCGTGTTCAGCCTCAGCTAATTCTTTAGAAGCTGAGGAAACACTGAAACCAATTGACTTTCAGAAGTATCTGATTTGTTCGAATAATTAACGGTTTCGTGTATCATTAGCATTCTGTATTTGTGAAAACAGGAGTGTAGCTGTAGATCCAAGAGTTAAAAATATGTTCACTGGTCTAGTACGCTATTGCGAAAATCCCCCTGTCAACATTGGAACGACTTTTATAAATTGCGGAATGAAATATGAACCTTTTTTCTCCTGGTATAGGCATCAGTATAAGATGGTTAACAGAAAGGAAAAAAACGAAAAAATACATCCTTGGGATGGCAAAATCAAGGCTGTGTCGGAATGTAAGGCACAAAACAGACTTAGATCACCTGTCAGGGATTGATATATGCTAACTGGGAGTAGAAGTATGAATGAGTATGAATAGGGTAACCGGCGGTAATGTTGGCCCTGGATGTAACATTGGCTCATCACGCAAATTAATCAATATTTCAGCGATAATACGTCGATTTGTAGGGAGATATCAACCATTACTTCTTTAGAAAAGTGTATCAAACATATATCTGCCTCATAACTCTAGATTTATATACTTCCTAAACAATTAAAAGCAATTATCTTGCGTGAAAAATCACTTTGACTCGGTTTTTTTAGCAGCCATGTTTCGTTGACTTATGCAGGCTGGCTGTGCTAGAGTTTTTCTTTTGCCCAATAAAAGAGTTTTCTGAATGAACATACCTGCTTTCGCACATCAGATGAATGGATAACAACCACACTATGTCAGCTATCATTTTTATTTCACAATTTCCATTAGTATAGCGACATAATTAACCAAAACATTTTTGGACAATACTGGGGCCACCCGTAGCCAAATGGTGGCATGCGCTTTCGATTTGTAGCACTACGTTAGTATAGGTGAAACTCTAAAATCAAAACATTCTCACCAATAACCCGTACTGGAGAAAATAACCGAAAGCTGCAGATCGAATATCCGATGGTTGCGATTGGTTTGCTAAAATTTTTTGTAAAAACAGGTTAATCCACTCAGCGGTTAAGTTTCATTCGCAAATAACATAACGCTAAACTCAACCCACACCAAGCCTCTAGTAATGCTTCATGTATGGTAGGTTTCTGAAATGTATAAAGTCCTTAACGCTCAGACAAGTACCTTCCCACAACCTAAAACGTTTAATAGTGGGCCCACCTCGTCATGTAGGGCCCACCCTCATGATGCTTTTCTGGAATCACGATATAATCGCTTTCATTCGCAGAACATACCAAAAATAATTGCCTACCTTACGGCTTTCAAACACGATTCAAGCAAAAGCGATTCAAGCATCAACCTTTCGTAATTCGATACACCATTTTCTTCATAATTTCGCAAATAAATGATTCAATTAGTGTAAGAATATTTAGTTTTATCATCTTTCGCACGAATTCATTTCTCATTTAATACACTGGATTCTGTTTTTACGTGATTTACATTTTCTCAATTTTCCACTCATCCTAAATGTTTAACGCAAATAAATTATCATGTGATTTTTCTTTGATTTATTCTGGATTTTTTGAAACATGTTGCGAGGATTTTGGTGGTAAATTGAAGTCACACGATCAAAAATACGAGCGAAAAAAATCGTGTAAAAACAAAATCCTGTGTAATGGAAAGATACAATGGATCGTATGTGTCATTAGATAAACTTTCAACGTCATTTCATGGGAATAATTTCAAGTCAAATTACTTGACAAATACCTTCATCATAATTTAGATTTATTATTGCTTGCAAAAAGTATTTTGATCTGTAAAATGAAACCGAAAAAGTATTCTCTCAACTCGGGAAGTTGAAACACGTGAGAGTTTTGAGAGGATTCACAACAGCTGATCGATATAGAGAGGAGTGGAATCAAACGCACGTACCAATCATAAAACTTCAATGCAGGCAGAGTTAAAAACAAGCATCCAATAATTGTATTTATGAATAATTGTGTAATAATATTAGGTAGTTGGCACAGTTATAACTGTTTATGCACAGTACAAAGCAAGGAATTGCCTAGAATAAGTTTTACAATTGGCTTTCTTCAATAGAGCGTTATGCATCATCCCCACCCAATGTAAATGAATACTAAGGTATGGAAATCCATATATTGTGGCCTTTTGTGTATGGCGAAAAAGCTTTCACTACTACATTCGAACGAGCTCCCATAAGAAGCCGTGCAAATATGTACGTCACCATTTGCTGTTTACATTTTTCATCACCCACTAATACACTTGCATTTGATCTTCTTCCTCACCTTCTATTTATTCTCATTGATCCCCACCTAAAGCATTGTTTACGTTGGAAAAAAGTTTCTTTGAGAGTATCGCGAGAGCGAAAGCAACACAACTGCCATGGTTTCAACTAGCAGTTAATCTCAAAGTGATGCGGCAGCCGATTGTTGGCGTGTGCAATTTGTTTGAAGGCACATCGTGAGGGCTAGAATATGTAGCCTGTGTGCGATTGCAGTTTGTAATACAGTTTTCATTTTACTAAACTTCTTCACTTGCAAATATGGTAAATATTTGGGAAATCAATGATTCATATAATAGTATTTTCGTTATCATGTCCTTGGTAAGCGTGCTATTGGGGGAATCTGAAACGCACTCTCACAATCAGTGTGGTGGTATTTTACATGCAACCAATTAGAATTCACGCTCAATAAGATGATTTGGTTTTCTCTGTTTGTTTGCATGCTGCCTTTATTCAACGCAAGCAAAGTGACTGGTACTATGAACAGCAACCCATCTTTATCTCTCGTATGTTCGAAATCAACAATCACTCGTACCAAGTGGGCTGAAAAATTATCCACCTGATAGGGACAAGGATGCCGACGTTTTGTCCATTTCGCTCTAAACTTTCGCTAGTTTAAATGAGATATTGTGGACATCTATCGTCGATTTTTGCTATTTGGCGTCAAAACCAAATGCAAGCAAGCCGGCTGGTAGAATAATTCTGATTGGAAATGCAATATATGAAGATTTATAACGATAAATGTTCTCAACCGTAGCATAATGGGCCAAGGTTTGAGCCGTTACCCCTATAAGATTACTCCTGAAAATCCTATTTTGATAGACAATAGGGCCGTGCAGACACAGTGGATCAATCAATGTTTCCACTCCAACACCCCTAGCAACACAATTTATACCGATTTGGATACAGAAACTCAAATGTGACCAACTTTGGTTATACATTGTTTTATTTTTTTCTGCTTACTATGGAAAGGGCACCCAATTTCGCCAAAGGGCTACGGCATGCTGCCTATGAGTTGTGGTGACAATATTCCAAATTGGCGGTAGGGCAATCTTAAGCCTAGAAAGTAACTATGAAAGTGACAATAACATTTGTGTTGTGAAAATGCTTTGAAAATCAATAAATTTTACGAACTATTTTAATTTTTAAAACCATTGCTACTACGCATAATAGCTCGATTCACTTTTTTATGGGGTTGCATTTTTTAAGTTATTCTGGTCGGTCACGAAGTGGTAGGCATACATAATGTGCAATTACTCCAACGGCCTAAGCTACGAGGATGTTCGAGTACTTAACCGATTGTATCTCAAACCAGTTAGATTGTACCACCAATCAAGCATTCTTATTCAGATAAGGCTTAGGTTTTGATGAATTACGATTGATTTTATCGTCGTTTTCCGCACAGCAGTAGCAGTTGATGCTTGCGAACACCTCTACTAGTGAGAGAAACGCAAACAAAAAAGTAAGAAAAGCTCAAATAAACGCAAGTGTGCGATTTTTGTGTCATTGAGTGATGCTTCTCCTTGATTGTTTGAAAAGATTAATCGTCATTGGTTCGAGTGTCTTTGAAATAATCAATCTTTTCTGCTTGTTATCTTCTAGAAGGGATGGCTTTTTCTTCTTTTTATGTATGCATCGTTCTGTTGATTTATGGAAATATTTGTTCATCAACTGGTTCCTTATTATGTGTACGACAAGATGTTAAAGCTGTTTTCCTTTGAGATTGAAATAAATAATCGCCAAGGGCGCTACGGCTCTGTATGTAAGTCAAATGTGCTCGATACTTTTCAAATAAAGGAGAAAAAATTGAATTCCGCATTTTCAAGCCCCTATTGTATTTATTTACTATAATGTGGGACATATATGAAATAGCCACATTATGCAGAATGTTTTTGAGTCTTTAAAAAAATATGACACTGTATCAATGTTGTTTTGGCCACAAATTTGATCTAGTTATTCCTCAGCACGTCAAATAATTTCAATATAAAAAACAAAATAAAAATAATACAACATATTTTATTGAGCTCTTGTGTTTTGATATTTTTGATATGTAGTTTCCCAGACGTTTGGAATTTATTTTGAAAATTGGCTATGAGCAGTACTTAAATTTTCATTTTCAATGGGAGAAGTCACACGATATATACATAAAGCTCTCTCTTACTCTCTTTGAAAACATAAACAATAAAAGGAATTGTCACCATCTATATATATAAAATGTTTGTTTGTAGGTGACGCTAAAACTCGAGACTGGTTGTACCAATCTTCACGGTCTTTTCCGATTATTTGTTCCATTTGCCCAACGAAGGCATAGGAAAAAAGGAAAATTCCCTAAAAAAAGCTGGAAAATTGGAAAATTAGAAAAAAATTGCATCAAAAATATACAAATCTTGCGCTTAGTTTCATAGAGGCGTAACTGTATTGATCGATTGCTTTCAACTTGATCTGTGCGCCGATTGAAAAGTTATCGGCGGCGGTTTGATAGATCATTTTTAGTCAGCGGCGGCGGCATGGCGGAGTGGGTAGGGGTGAGCTTATTTCATGCATTTGAAATTCTGCGAAATTTTTCCATAAATCCGGAAGTTCCTCCGGGAATTCCTTCGGAAGTTTCTTCGGGAATTCCACCGGAAGTTCCTCCGGAAGTTCATCCGTAAATTCCTCCGTGAATTCCTCCGGAAGTTCCTCTGGGAATTCCTCCGGAAGTTCCTCCGGGAATTCCTCCGGAAGTTCCTCCGGGAATTCCTCCGGAAGGTCCTCCGGGAATTCCTCCGGAAGTTCCTCCGGGAATTCCTCCGGAAGTTCCTCCGGGAATTCCTCCGGAAGTTCCTCCGGGAATTCCTCCGGAAGTTCCTCCGGAAGTTCCTCCGGAAGTTCCTCCGGGAATTCCTCCCGAAGCTCCTCCGGGACTCCCTCCGGAAGTTCCTCCGGGAATTCCCCCGGAAGTTCCTCCGGGAATTCCTCCGGAAGTTCCTCCGGGAATTCCTCGGAAGTTCCTCCGAATTCCTCGGAAGTTCCTCCGGGAATTCCTCCGGAAGTTCCTCCGGGAATTCCTCCGGAAGTTCCTCCGGAATTCCTCCGAAGTTCCTCCGGAATTCCTCCGGAAGTTCCTCCGGGAATTCCTCCGGAATTCCTCCGAAGTTCCTCCTGGAATTCCTCCGGAAGTTCCTCCGGGAATTCCTCCGAAGTTCCTCCGAATTCCTCGAATTCCTCCGAAGTTCCTCCGGAATTCCTCCGGAAGTTCCTCCGAATTCCTCCGGAAGTTCCTCCGGGAATTCCTCCGGAAGTTCCTCCGGGAATTCCTCCGGAAGTTCCTCCGGAATTCCTCCGGAAGTTCCTCCGGAATTCCTCCGAAGTTCCTCCGAATTCCTCCGAAGTTCCTCCGGGAATTCCTCCGGAAGTTCCTCCGAATTCCTCCGGAAGTTCCTCCGAATTCCTCCGGAAGTTCCTCCGGGAATTCCTCCGGAAGTTCCTCCGGAATTCCTCCGGAAGTTCCTCTGGAATTCCTCCGGAAGTTCCTCCGGAATTCCTCCGGAAGTTCCTCCGGGAATTCCTCGGAAGTTCCTCCAGGAATTCCTCCGGAAGTTCCTCCGGAATTCCTCCGGAAGTTCCTCCGAATTCCTCCGGAAGTTCCTCCGGGAATTCCTCCGGAAGTTCCTCCGGGAATTCCTCCGAAGTTCCTCCAGAATTCCTCGGAAGTTCCTCCGGAATTCCTCGGAAGTTCCTCCAGAATTCCTCCGAAGTTCCTCCGGGAATTCCTCCGGAAGTTCCTCCGGGAATTCCTCCGAAGTTCCTCCAGGAATTCCTCCGAAGTTCCTCCGGGAATTCCTCCGGAAGTTCCTCCGGAATTCCTCCGAAGTTCCTCCGGGAATTCCTCCGGAAGTTCCTCCGGAATTCCTCCGGAAGTTCCTCCGGGAATTCCTCCGAAGTTCCTCCA
Organism: Armigeres subalbatus; assembly: GCF_024139115.2. Lineage (NCBI taxonomy): Eukaryota > Metazoa > Arthropoda > Insecta > Diptera > Culicidae > Armigeres > Armigeres subalbatus. Next base: position 28,235,922 of record NC_085140.1, read on the forward strand.
GGAATTCCTCCGGAAGTTCCTCCGGGAATTCCTCCGAAGTTCCTCTGGGAATTCCTCCGGAAGTTCCTCCGAATTCCTCCGGAAGTTCCTCCGGGAATTCCTCCGGAAGTTCCTCCGGGAATTCCTCCGAAGTTCCTCCGAATTCCTCCGGAAGTTCCTCCGGAATTCCTCCGGAAGTTCCTCCGGAATTCCTCCGGAAGTTCCTCCGGAATTCCTCCGAAGTTCCTCCGGGAATTCCTCCGGAAGTTCCTCCGAATTCCTCCGGAAGTTCCTCCGAATTCCTCCGAAGTTCCTCCGGAATTCCTCCGGAAGTTCCTCCGGAATTCCTCCGAAGTTCCTCCGGGAATTCCTCCGAAGTTCCTCCGGAATTCCTCCGGAAGTTCCTCCGGAATTCCTCCGAAGTTCCTCCGAATTCCTCCGGAAGTTCCTCCGAATTCCTCCGGAAGTTCCTCCGGGAATTCCTCCGGAAGTTCCTCCGAATTCCTCCGAAGTTCCTCTGGAATTCCTCCGGAAGTTCCTCCGGGAATTCCTCCGAAGTTCCTCCTGGAATTCCTCCGGAAGTTCCTCCGGGAATTCCTCCGGAAGTTCCTCCGGAATTCCTCCGGAAGTTCCTCCGAATTCCTCCGAATTCCTCCGGAAGTTCCTCCGAATTCCTCGGAAGTTCCTCCGGGAATTCCTCCGAAGTTCCTCCGGGAATTCCTCCGGAAGTTCCTCCGAATTCCTCCGGAAGTTCCTCCGGGAATTCCTCCGGAAGTTCCTCCGGAATTCCTCCGGAAGTTCCTCCGGGAATTCCTCCGGAAGTTCCTCCGGAATTCCTCCGGAAGTTCCTCCGGAATTCCTCCGGAAGTTCCTCTGGAATTCCTCGGAAGTTCCTCCGGGAATTCCTCCGGAAGTTCCTCCAGAATTCCTCCGGAAGTTCCTCCGGGAATTCCTCCGGAAGTTCCTCCGGAATTCCTCCGAAGTTCCTCCCGAAGTCCTGCGGAAGTTCCTCCAGGAATTCCTCCGGAAGTTCCTCCAGGAATTCCTCCGGAAGTTCCTCCAGGAATTCCTCCGGAAGTTCCTCCGGGAATTCCTCCGGAAGTTCCTCCAGGAAGTCTTCTGGAAGTTTCTACAGGAATTCCTCCGAAGTTCCTCCGGAATTCCTCCGAAGTTCCTCCGGAATTCCTCCGAAGTTCCTCCGGAATTCCTCCGAAGTTCCTTCCGGAAGTTCCTCCGGAAGTTCCTCCGGGAATTCCTCCGGAAGTTCCTCCGGGAATTCCTCCGGAAGTTCCTCCGGGAATTCCTCCTGTAGTTCCTCCGAGAATTGCTCCGGAAGTTCCTCCGGGAATTCTTCCGAAAGTTCCTCTAGGAATTCCTCCAGAAGTTCCTCTAGGAATTCCTCCGGAAGTTCCTCCAGGGATTCCTCTGGAAGTTCCTCCGAAAGTTCCTCCGTAAGTTCCTTCAGGAATTCTTCCGGAAGTTCCTCCAGGAATTCCTCCGGAAGTTCCTTCAGGAATTTCTCCGGAAGTTCCTCCGAACTCCTCCGGAAGTTCCTCCGAACTCCTCCGGAAGTTCCTCCGGGAACTCCTCCGGAAGTTCCTCCGGAACTCCTCCGAAGTTCCTCCGAACTCCTCCGGAAGTTCCTCCGGGAACTCCTCCGGAAGTTCCTCCGGGAACTCCTCCGGAAGTTCCTCCGGAATTCCTCCGGAAGTTCCTCCGGGAATTCCTCCGAAGTTCCTCCAGGAATTCCTCCGGAAGTTCCTCCGAATTCCTCCGGAAGTTCCTCCGGGAATTCCTCCGGAAGTTCCTCCGGAATTCCTCCGGAAGTTCCTCCGGGAATTCCTCCGGAAGTTCCTCCGGGAATTCCTCCGAAGTTCCTCCGAATTCCTCCGGAAGTTCCTCCGGAATTCCTCCGGAAGTTCCTCCGAATTCCTCCGGAAGTTCCTCCGGGAATTCCTCCGGAAGTTCCTCCGGAATTCCTCGGAAGTTCCTCCGGAATTCCTCCGGAAGTTCCTCCGAATTCCTCCGGAAGTTCCTCCTGGAATTCCTCCGGAAGTTCCTCCGGAATTCCTCCGAAGTTCCTCCGGGAATTCCTCCGGAAGTTCCTCCGGAATTCCTCCGGAAGTTCCTCCGGAATTCCTCCGAAGTTCCTCCGGAATTCCTCCGGAAGTTCCTCCGGGAATTCCTCCGGAAGTTCCTCCGAATTCCTCCGGAAGTTCCTCCTGGAATTCCTCCGGAAGTTCCTCCGGGAATTCCTCCGGAAGTTCCTCCAGGAATTCCTCCGGAAGTTCCTCCGAATTCCTCGGAAGTTCCTCCGGGAATTCCTCCGGAAGTTCCTCCGGGAATTCCTCCGGAAGTTCCTCCGGGAATTCCTCCGGAAGTTCCTCCGGGAATTCCTCCGAAGTTCCTCCAGAATTCCTCCGGAAGTTCCTCCGGGAATTCCTCCGGAAGTTCCTCCGGAATTCCTCCGGAAGTTCCTCCAGGAATTCCTCCGAAGTTCCTCCGGGAATTCCTCCGGAAGTTCCTCCGGAATTCCTCCGGAAGTTCCTCCGGGAATTCCTCCGGAAGTTTCTCCAAGAATTCCTCCGAAGTTCCTCCGGGAATTCCTCCGAAGTTCCTCCGGGAATTCCTCCGGAAGTTCCTGCGGGAATTCCTCCGGAAGTTCCTCAGGAACTCCTCCGGAAGTTCCTCCGGAATTCCTCCGAAGTTCCTCCAGGAACTCCTCCGGAAGTTCCTCCGGGAACTCCTCCGGAAGTTCCTCCGGAACTCCTCCGGAAGTTCCTCCGGGAATTCCTCCGGAAGTTCCTCCGGGAACTCCTCCGGAAGTTCCTCCGGGAACTCCTCCGGAAGTTCCTCCGGGAACTCCTCCGGAAGTTCCTCCGGGAACTCCTCCGGAAGTTCCTCCGGGAACTCCTCCGGAAGTTCCTCCGGGAATTCCTCCGGAAGTTCCTCCGGGAATTCCTCCGGAAGTTCCTCCGGGAATTCCTCCGGAAGTTCCTCCGGGAATTCCTCCGGAAGTTCCTCCGGGAATTCCTCCGGAAGTTCCTCCGGGAATTCCTCCGGAAGTTCCTCCGGGAATTCCTCCGAAGTTCCTCCGAATTCCTCCGAAGTTCCTCCGAAGTTCCTCCGAATTCCTCCGGAAGTTCCTCCGGGAATTCCTCCGAAGTTCCTCCGAATTCCTCCGGAAGTTCCTCCGAATTCCTCCGGAAGTTCCTCCGGGAATTCCTCCGGAAGTTCCTCCTGAATTCCTCCGAAGTTCCTCCGGAATTCCTCCGGAAGTTCCTCCGGGAATTCCTCCGAAGTTCCTCCGAATTCCTCCGGAAGTTCCTCCGGGAATTCCTCCGAAGTTCCTCCGGAATTCCTCCGGAAGTTCCTCCGGAATTCCTCCGAAGTTCCTCCAGGAATTCCTCCGGAAGTTCCTCCGGAATTCCTCCGGAAGTTCCTCCGGGAATTCCTCCGGAAGTTCCTCCAGGAATTCCTCCGGAAGTTCCTCAGGAATTCCTCCGGAAGTTCCTCCGGGAATTCCTCCGGAAGTTCCTCCAGAATTCCTCCGGAAGTTCCTCCGAATTCCTCCGGAAGTTCCTCCGGGAATTCCTCCGGAAGTTCCTCCGAATTCCTCCTGGAAGTTCCTCCAGGAATTCCTCCGGAAGTTCCTCAGGGAATTCCTCCGGAAGTTCCTCCGGAATTCCTCCGGAAGTTCCTCAGGAATTCCTCCGGAAGTTCCTCCGGGAATTCCTCCGAAGTTCCTCCCGGAACTCCTCCGGAAGTTCCTCCGGGAATTCCTCCGGAAGTTCCTCCAGGAACTCCTCGGAAGTTCCTCCGGGAACTCCTCCGAAGTTCCTCCGGGAACTCCTCCGGAAGTTCCTCCAGAACTCCTCCGGAAGTTCCTCCGGGAACTCCTCCGGAAGTTCCTCCGGGAACTCCTCCGGAAGTTCCTCCGGGAACTCCTCCGAAGTTCCTCCGGAACTCCTCCGGAAGTTCCTCCGGGAACTCCTCCGGAAGTTCCTCCGGGAACTCCTCCGGAAGTTCCTCCAGGAATTCCTCCGGAAGTTCCTCCGGGAATTCCTCCGGAAGTTCCTCCGGGAATTCCTCCGGGAATTCCTCCGGAAGTTCCTCCGGAATTCCTCGGAAGTTCCTCCGGAATTCCTCCGAAGTTCCTCCGGGAATTCCTCCGGAAGTTCCTCCGAATTCCTCCGGAAGTTCCTCCGGGAATTCCTCCGAAGTTCCTCCGGGAATTCCTCCGGAAGTTCCTCCGAATTCCTCCGAAGTTCCTCCGAATTCCTCCGAAGTTCCTCCGGGAATTCCTCCGGAAGTTCCTCCGGGAATTCCTCCGGAAGTTCCTCCGGAATTCCTCCGAAGTTCCTCCGGAATTCCTCCGGAAGTTCCTCCGGAATTCCTCCGGAAGTTCCTCCGGGAATTCCTCCGAAGTTCCTCCGAATTCCTCCGGAAGTTCCTCCGGAATTCCTCCGGAAGTTCCTCCGGGAATTCCTCCGGAAGTTCCTCCGAATTCCTCCGAAGTTCCTCCGGGAATTCCTCCGGAAGTTCCTCCGGGAATTCCTCCGGAAGTTCCTCCGGAATTCCTCCGGAAGTTCCTCCGGAATTCCTCCGAAGTTCCTCCGGGAATTCCTCCGGAAGTTCCTCCAGAATTCCTCCGGAAGTTCCTCCAGAATTCCTCCGGAAGTTCCTCCAGAATTCCTCCGGAAGTTCCTCCAGAATTCCTCCGGAAGTTCCTCCGGAATTCCTCCGGAAGTTCCTCCGGGAATTCCTCCGGAAGTTCCTCCGGGAATTCCTCCGGAAGTTCCTCCGGGAATTCCTCCGGAAGTTCCTCCGGGAACTCCTCCGGAAGTTCCTCCGGGAATTCCTCCGGCAGTTCCTCCGAACTCCTCCGAAGTTCCTCCAGGATCTCCCCCCGCAGTTCCTCCGTGAACTCCCCCGGAAGTTCCTCCGGGATTTCCTCCGGAAGTCCCTCCGGGAACTCCTCCGGAAGTTCCTCCGGGAATTCCTCCGGAAGTTCCTCCGGGAACTCCTCCGGAAGTTCCTCCGGGAACTCCTCCGGAAGTTCCTCCGAACTCCTCCGGAAGTTCCTCCGGGAACTCCTCCGGAAGTTCCTCCGGAACTCCTCCGAAGTTCCTCCGGGAACTCCTCCGGAAGTTCCTCCGAACTCCTCCGGAAGTTCCTCCGGGAACTCCTCCGGAAGTTCCTCCGGGAACTCCTCCGGAAGTTCCTCCGGGAACTCCTCCGAAGTTCCTCCGGAACTCCTCCGGAAGTTCCTCCGGGAACTCCTCCGGAAGTTCCTCCAGGAACTCCTCCGAAGTTCCTCCGGGAACTCCTCCGGAAGTTCCTCCGGGAACTCCTCCGGAAGTTCCTCCGGGAACTCCTCCGGAAGTTCCTCCAGAACTCCTCCGGAAGTTCCTCCGGGAACTCCTCCGAAGTTCCTCCGGGAACTCCTCCGAAGTTCCTCAGGAACTCCTCCGGAAGTTCCTCCGGGAACTCCTCCGAAGTTCCTCCGGGAACTCCTCCGGAAGTTCCTCCGGGAACTCCTCCGAAGTTCCTCCGGGAACTCCTCCGGAAGTTCCTCCAGGAACTCCTCCGGAAGTTCCTCCGGGAACTCCTCCGGAAGTTCCTCCGGAACTCCTCCGGAAGTTCCTCCGGGAACTCCTCCGGAAGTTCCTCCGAACTCCTCCGGAAGTTCCTCCGGGAACTCCTCCGAAGTTCCTCCGGGAACTCCTCCGGAAGTTCCTCCGGAACTCCTCCGAAGTTCCTCCGGGAACTCCTCCGGAAGTTCCTCCAGGAACTCCTCCGGAAGTTCCTCCGGGAATTCCTCCGGAAATTCCTCCGGGAACTCCTCCGGAAGTTCCTCCGGAACTCCTCCGGAAGTTCCTCCGGGAACTCCTCCGGAAGTTCCTCCGGGAACTCCTCCGGAAGTTCCTCCGAACTCCTCCGGGAACTCCTCCGAAGTTCCTCCGAACTCCTCCGGAAGTTCCTCCGGGAACTCCTCCGGAAGTTCCTCCGGGAACTCCTCCGGAAGTTCCTCCGGGAGTTACTCCGGAAGTTCAGCCGGGACCTGCTCCGGAACTTCCTCCGGGAACTCCTCCGGAAGTTCCTCCGGGAACTCCTCCGGAAGTTCCTCCGGGAACTCCTCCGGAAGTTCCTCCGGGAACTCCTCCGGAAGTTCCTCCGGGAACTCCTCCGGAAGATCCTCCGGGAACTCCTCCGCCAGCTCCTCCGGGAACTCCCCCGTACGTTCCTCCGAACTCCTCCGAAGTTCCTCCGGGAACTCCTCCGGAAGTTCCTCCGGGAGCTCCTCCGGAAGTTCCTCCGGGAACTCCTCCGGAAGTTCCTCCGGGAACTCCTCCGGAAGTTCCTCCGGGAACTCCTCCGGAAGTTCCTCCAGGAATTTATCTCGGAAGTTCCTCCGGGAATTTCTCGCGGAAGTTCCTCCGGGAACTCCTCCGGAAGTTCCTCCGGGAACTCCTCCGGAAGTTCCTCCGGGAACTCCTCCGGAAGTTCCTCCGGAACTCCTCCGAAGTTCCTCCAGGAACTCCTCCGGAAGTTCCTCCTGAACTCCTCCGGAAGTTCCTCCGAACTCCTCCGGCAGTTCCTCCGGGAACTCCTCCGGAAGTTCCTCCGGGAACTCCTCCGGAAGTTCTTCCGGGAACTCCTCCGGAAGTTCCTCCGGGAATTCCTCCGGAAGTTCTTCCGGGAACTCCTCCGGAAGTTCTTCCGGGAACTCCTCCGGAAGTTCCTCCGAGAACTCCTCCGGAAATTCCTCCGGGAACTCCTCCGGAAGTTCCTCCGGAAGTTCCTCCGGGAACTCCTCCGGAAGTTCCTCCGGAAGTTCCTCCGGGAACTCCTCCGGAAGTTCCTCTGGAAGTTCCTCCGGGAACTCCTCCGGAAGTTCCTCCGGGAACTCCTCCGAAAGTGCCTCCGGAAGTTCCTCCGGGAAGTTCCTCCGGGAAATTCCTCCGGGAAGTTCCTCCGGGAACTCCTCCGGAAGATTCTCCGGGAACTCCTCCGAAAGTGCCTCCGGAAGTTCCTCCGGGAACTCCTCCGGAAGTTCCTCCTGGAAGTTTCTCCGGGAAATTCCTCCGGGAACTCTTCCGCAAGTTCCTCCGGGAACCCCTCCGGAGGTTCCTCCGGGAACTCCTCCGGAAGTTCCTCCGGGAACTCCTCTGGAAGTTCCTCCGGGAACTCTTCTGGAAGTTCCTCCGGGAACTCCTCTAGGAAGTTCCTCCGGGAACTCCTCCAGAAGTTCCCCCGGGAACTCCTCCAGAAGTTCCTCCGGGAACTCCTCCGGAAGTTCCTCCGGGAATGCTTTCCGATATTTTTCCGGGAATTCCTCCAGAAGTTCATCTGGGAATTCCTCCGGACCTTCGGATTTTCTTCCGTCTCTAGGGATTCCTCCGAAAGTGGAACTCCTCCGGAAGTTTCTTCGCAAATTCCTCCAGAAGTTTCTTCACAAAATTTCCTCCTTCTACTCCGGAAATTTTTCCGCAAATTTACGTCGGAAATCCTTAGGAAGTCTTGTAACTTCATTAATAGTTGCCCATAGCTCTTCTTCTGAAGTTCTCTCTCGAGTTCTTCTACAAAATCCTCCAAGAACACTTTATGTATAACTTCGCAAACTCTACAGAAATTACCTCAAGGACTCAGATATTTCATCTAAATTCTTTCCAAAGTTCACATGGAATTCCACTAAACCCACCTCCCGGGAATTCCTCCGGAAAATGTCCAGGAATTCTTGAAGAACTTCTTATGGAAATTTAATTGCGAAATCTAGATCTAGAAAATCTGGAAGCCCGTATTCCTCTGGGAATTCTTTCAGAAATTAATCCGGAAATTTCTATTCGAAAATTTTTCCAAGAATTCTCCCGGAATGTCGTTCACAAGTAAATTCTTCTGGAAATTCATTCACCTTAAGTTGCTCCAGGAATTCATTCGGAAATTTATCCAAGAACTCCTCAACAAATTCCTCCAGGTATCCATCGAAATATCCTCTGGAAATCATTCAAGTGATTCCCCCGGAAAATTCTACGTAAACTACTCCATAATTTCTCCAATAATCCGCACAGAAAACCCTACAGGATTTTTCCGGTAAATTTCCTTGAAAACTCCTACGGAAACTTAGCCCACTTTTCAATTTAGTATTCAATTTGAATGTTTTCCTCAGTTATTAATTGAAAGTCTTTTCTATGCCAACCACTGTATGACCGAGAATCGAACTAGCAAAATATTCTAGTGCGGACTCCTTGAATCCCCGAAGAACAATTCCTTCATGTTCTGAATAATTAAATGTCAGGTAATCAGAGATAAGCCAGCCGGGTGCTACAAATCTTTCTAAAAGACACAAAACAAAAGCTGTCAGGTGGATTTTGCTTGAACAAATCTAGAGATCTTTTTCAAATGGGCGTTATTGATTTTGACCTTCGATTGTGGAACCGCGATTGAAACTATTTTCGGCAACTAATGTGCGCTGCAGAAGGAATGGATTCCAATCTATCTGGTAGTAACAACAGTTGAACAAAATATACTAAGTAGAGAGAGGCTTCCACAGATATGAAAAATTTATCCGCAATACAAATAGCACGTGCTATCCAAGCATTCACCGCTACGTGGTGGTAAAATTTTCAAAATTATCAATGTAGCTTTTTTGCAGCAGATATGTTTTTCTTAGGCGACTATCTGGCGCTTATTTTTGGTTGCGACGAAAAATAAGCCGAAGAGTAGATGCGCGGTACAATACTATTACGCCTATTTGAAAAAAAAAACCTAAAAACCTTTGATCGAGCATATGCTATAAAACATGGAATCTAGTGTGGGGAACCACAGCAGCCTTCATCTTCTAATAAAATAAGCCCTTCATCAGCTTTCAACGTTTGTTTGGTCGAGACTTTATCGAAAATTAGAAAATGCTAATTGTAAAGAAGAAAATTTAATAACTTGGCTTAAAATATGTATTTCCGACAGGGGCTAGACAAATCTAGACTCAACAGTAAATTTGTCATCGGCGTGGTAAAAATAATTCGACGGTGTGGTCATTTATCATACGGCGGCGTGCCGATTCAGTTTTGACGGTGACGGCCGCGTAAGACAATCGTCTTCGGCGGCGCACAGGTCTACTTTCAACTAGGAAATCAGGAACAATATATTTTTTATCGGCAAGTTTTCTTAGTTTGCTCTAATCTTTTAAAATGATTTAGAAATTGAGATTCCAAGTAAACATTCCCATCATGATGAGGGCTTATAATGTGGCAGATAACCAGGAGCCCGCTACGTTTTTATTTGGTCTCTTGGAAATTAAAATGCCTTTGTTTTCACTTTCACTTTGAGCACAAGGTGTGGAGAAAAATAACATGGCGGCAGTCAGATTTGTTGCGAGTCGAATGAAAATAGATTTTTGATTGTTTTTGTTATCGGCCCAATTCCTCCCGTAGACAACAACCGACGCCAGGAAGACGACTCTTCCGGTACCCTACATATCGTCCCCATTAACAACATGGACTGCGGCTTTACTTCCTATCCGAGGGTAGGTGTTTCGCCTTAGAAAATGCTTACGGCACCGACTAGAGTTGAACCCAGGCCTGCTGGGGTCAGCTAAAAAATCATTGAGTTTTATTTTTGTTCTTGCGCGATATATAATATTTTGTTTGATTCAGTTTAGTTTGATATGATTGATTTTTGTTTATGAATTGGGAGCCTTTCCTTTACCATTGGTTATAAAAATTATTTGAAATAACAAATTATAGTTCCATTGTAAAAACTCTTACAGTCGCACATACCGTGCGTTGTTTGTGAAATGTGCAACAATTGTGTGCGTTTGTAGCCTTTTCAGTAATTGGCATAATATTTCTCCCTATTTTGCAATCGCTTCGAACACAATATGGCCTGAGAGCATACGTAATTAGCTACATAGAGCTCGCATTCTAGACTATCGACTAACGATATCGAATCAAATTTCCGAACAAAAAGAAAGCAAAAGATCCCCGGCAATTCGTGGAACCGGTGGAACCGTATATTTCAAGAGTCTGACAGGATCTGACATCGCCACCTCCCACGGCTTCTCCCAACGGAAACGGTAAACAATATCAGTAGAACACAAAAACTCACGTAGCATCCGGAGCATGAACGAATGTATTTCACCCCAGAGAGATCAATACCAAACGTGAGGGACGGTTTGCGATAAGCTTGTTTTCGACTATCCTGTTTCTGCATTCGTTTGATACTGCAACACCGGTCCTACCTAAACAATTTCTGCTGGTGCTGAATTCTTGATTGGCACAACGCTAATTTTGTCTTACTTTCCCAACTTGTTACCTTTATTTTCCGAAACTTATATGAACGGATACAATTGAAGGATGTCATTTCGATTTTGACTATTTTCTTTTTTACAATTTTTTTCATCTACTCGTTAAAAAATGTTCCAACTAAACTTAGGTAACCGAGTGCTACATCCTATTCAGTAATTGCTACAGAAATGTTTCAATGATGCTCCAAATTGAAAATGAACAGTGATCAAAGAACTCTTTCCTTTCATCGCTCTCGGATGGATACGCTCGAAGACCTTTGCTTAGTATAGTCATCTCGACTCGCTCCACAACAGCAGTACTGAAAACTGAATCTGACATTTTTGTTCTCATTGGTTCTGGAAGCATCCATTCTCGTTATCTGGGTTCAATCGTTTCGATTTCCTTATTCCAGTTGGTCAGAAGTGTGCTTCGAACTTCGTAGTCAGTAGTTCCGCAAACGATAAGAAGAGTGGAATAATAAAAGTCAATTTGATTCAATGATTGCACAATTTGCATACCCATGTTGCCCGCCGATGCAGATGCTTTTTCAGAATATCTGTAGTAAAGCTAATTTCAATTTACACACTTCAAATGCAACTCTAAACGTTACCAAGGAAAATTTACTGCCAGACATTAAATGTCATTTCCATCTCTAACAGACGCTCATGATCATTCTTCACAAAAAACACTAAGAGAAAGCAACAACGCACAACAAATAGCCATAAATTCTGCCGGCATTCCAATTTCATCTGTCCCATCGGCCATCTACCCAAACTGCCTTTTTTCGCTCCAGCAACTCACAGAACAAATGAAAATGTCCTTAGAAAGAACATAACTGTCCCATATCGGTATGAGTTTGAGAAAGCATCCGACTGTTGTGGAGGGGTTCGTGTCCGATGTAAAATCCTCTCTGAAGGTGCTGATTCAGTTGTGAAATCTTTTCTCCCTTTGGGAAATGATTGAACTCCCTTTTTGCCACAGATCCGGCTCCAGAGCTTTCTTTCCCAGGAGAAGGAAGGTAAAAAGTACCTAACTCGATGCCGCTTCGGTCAATGGAGAACGATAATGGATTTTTCCGTTTCAGAAAATCCAACATTGCTTAGTGATGGATGGGCAACACTCGTATCTACCTTTGAACCGAACGCAATGGTTGCAACAAATCACATTTGTAGGAATTGCAAATGCTGAGCATTGTTCGCTTTAGAATGTGTCTGGGGACGGGTTTTATGTTAATGGTAATACATATCTGGGATATTTCATCAAAGCTTCTGGTTAAACTTATGTGGCATTAAATTTATTGACTGGAAATATCGGATGAATTGATATTTAGAAGTTCAACGTCGATAATAACGGGAACAAGAAGGCGAGGTGCGCAGCGAGTAATGTGGATCGATCCGGTGGAAGACGATTTGCGAACCCTGCGTAGACTGCGACGTATATTCTACTCCAAAAAGTTGATTAATTCGTTTATATTCCATAGAAATTTGAGTTGAACAGCCGGATGGCAAAAAGTTATTCTTCTAATTCCAGCATAAAATCCAGCATAAAATTTGCGCCTACATCGAAATAACAACGTTTCAATGTAGGCGTAAATTTCTGATACCTTTATTACTTATTGAAAATTCATTGCACTACGTCTGTGTTTTCTAAATTTTGGTACACTTTACAATTGCAGGAAATTAAAAAACGTCACGAAAAAAGGAAAGACATCATCGTTGATATCTCAGTCGTTTCTTGATGGATTTTTCTACTCGGATTTCGGGATTTACGCGGTTTTTAGTCGTGTTTTGGGATTTACGTGTTTTTTACACTGTTTGGATTTACGCGGCACGTATCCTCCGCGATAAACTGACTACAGTGTGTTATAATCTTCTTCTTCTTTTACTTCTTCTTCTTCTTCTTCTTCTTATTCTTCTACTTCTTCTTCTTCTTCTTCTTCTTCTTCTTCTTCTCTTCCTCTTCTATGGCTCTACATTCCAACTGGAACTTGCCCTGCTTTGTATTGAACGCAGTGTAGTTTGAGTTGGTGGGATTTGGCCCAGATTTCCCAGAACGGCGTCCCAGTATAGTTGATGAGGTACTCTGACAGGGCACCCAGGCCTCGTTGGAGTTTACCTTTGTAGGCGAGAAAGGGTGTCATCTGTGAACAGAGACAAAATACAGCGTTCTGGAGCTATTGGCGTGTCAAAGATGAACAGGTTAAACAGCAGGGGCCCGAGCATACTGCCCTGAGGGCTAATTGAAACCCGGAATGTCCTGGCCAATAGATAGTTGATTATTTTTACCAGGTAGCTGGGAAGATTGTTGCATTGTAGTTTGTCCACCAGACCATTCTGCCAAATATTATCGAATGACTCTTCGACATCGAGTAAAGCCATGATGGAAGTTTATGAGACAAACCTGTCCCGCCTGAGGTCGTTGGTAACTCGGGTCAGTTGGTGCACGGTTGATCGACCGCGTCGGAATCCTAACTGTTCCTCGAGCAGGATATTGTGATGTTCGACACTCAGTTTTTACAGTGAGAAGTGAGAAATGAAGAGTGCTCTGTTCGGCCAAATGTCCTATTCGGCCTGTATTTTTCGATCACGAAAAGATTTCATCTTACCAGGGCGAGAATCGAACCCGATCCTTTGTTGGATTATGGTTTTTGCGCCAAAGCTAGGCTAAAGTTGCTAAATTGACAGTATGGCAAGAATAATGGCTAAAGAAAACAATCCTTCAAATTGGTCGAAGAGTTTTACCACTTCGGAGTAGGGAGATGCGGCCAATATGCGCCCCTAAGCTAATCACTAAATTTAATCATGATTTCATCCGAAAACATGCATTTTCGAAGTGTGTATCAATAATCTAACATATCATTCATTATATGATCCAAAAAATTCCATGTAAAGCCAGCAATATTGCAACAAAACATTTTTATTCCAAAATTGAGAATTTCAATTCAAAATTAACGATGCAGGGCAATATGCGCCACCGCAAAATAATAATGAAGTGGGAATCTATAAGTGAAAGGATAATCGTTGCCAGATTTAGAACACGGGTCCGAAACCTTACTATAATCCAATGTTATGCGTCAACCGATGCTGCCGATCTGCAAGACAAAGAGAACTTCTACAGTCAACTCAATGCCGTCGTAGATAGAATTCCGAAGGGTGATATCAAGATCTGTTTGGGCGACTTCAATGCGAAGATCGGATCCGCCAACTCGAACCATGAGCGCATTATGGGACGCCATGGTCTCGGAGAAATGAGCGAATAAGGAGACCTGTTCGCAGAATTTTGTGATCGGGGGATCGCTCTTCCCTCATCGATCGGTTCACAAGGTCACGTGGGTCTCCTGTGACAGCTTTACAGAAAATTAAATCGACCACATCTGTATCAGCCGAAAATGGAAACGGAGCCTTCTTGATGTACGGAATAAACATAGTGCCGATATCGCATCTGATCATCACCTCTTCATCGGCAAAATACGCCTGTGCATTGCGTGGATTCGTCGGCAGGAGGAAAAAGCTGGACGACGAACTAAACTTGTTGTGGTGATTTCTGTGAAACTGGCATCACTGGACAACATATATAAATAAATAGAAGGCAGACGCAGAAGTGAGGCAAAAATGTTGGTAGTTTGTAGTAACCTATAGTCACGAAGATGTTCACTAGAATGTAAGTAATATTGAATTATAAATAATATATTAAGAGTGATTTAATAAAACCAAAATATTACAGCATTGAAGCTGCACAACAGAAATGCTGCTATCAATAGGTGATCTTTCGTGCATAGGTGGCACTCCCAATCAAGCTCTCAACAAAACTAGATCTAAAATTATGTAGGATAGGCGAAGAAAGTTTCAAAATAGTGCATGTGAAGGTCGGAAAAACCGAAAATTTTGAAGAAACATCTAACATTTTGGCGAGGCAAAACGCCCTAGTGGCAATAACCTACAAAGTACTTGCGTCTCCACGGACTATCCATACTAGAATGCTGATTCGCCGACGCGTGGTACTTTGTTCCCTAGGAGCCGCCAGCTGAAAGGCGTTTTGCCTCATGAGTTTTCCGGCACAAAATATCACCACTTTTTTGAAATGTGAATATTATCAATATGATTGAGATTTTTGACAATTTTTGATTGGCATCGACTAGCTATCTTGTTTAACTGATGCATAATAGAGCAAAAGACAATAGAGCAGTGTTTGCTTAGCTAGGGCATATTGCCCCCCCTTCCCCTACCACCAAAAACGATCATACGTCGTGAAATGAGCGTACAGAAACATTAATTGTGGGGAGAGAAAATAATAAAATCATGTGCTGACTGTCGTCTGCTTGGTCGTGGCTGCTGCTGCGGCTGCCGTGTTTTTGTTTTTCTTTTACTTCGTGGCAGATTGAATGATAAAAAGAAATATCAACCATTCCCGTCCTGCCTGGAGGAAGATAGAGGAGCGAAGAGAAGCCAAAGCCGCGATAGAGCGATCGAGGAGCCAAAGTCTTAAGAGCCTCGCCAGTGGCGTAGCCAGAAAATTGGTCTGGGGGTTTCTGAATTTTTGACGTAAACTACGTCTAAGGGGAAGCCTCAGATACAGAGCGCAAAATGAAAATTTCCAAATTGGGGACCGTCACGAAATCATGTAAGATTTCAAACAGTAATAGCGTCTTTATCTTTCGATGGATTTTTGACATTTGCTTATCAATCGATTCAGAAACTCTCCAGCAATTTGCCAACTCTATCGATACTATTGATAATCAACGTTAAACTATTGGAAATGTTATTTCTTTCCAAACTGGGTGAAAAATTCAATCCCGTTCTTGAATCTCCAACACGGACATCAGATTGCAGTAACGTACGGGCCTTTTGATCCACTGCTTCGTTTTCCCTGTGTATAAAAAGTCCCGTGTTTCGCGTGCGCGCGTCATTCTCATTCTGCATGTCACGGAGAACGGACGATTTCGTTCGCATGGGAGGGCTCGTTGATTGAGATTTATGAGTGATGATGCGGATGAAATTTTTCGTCAGGTGGTGGTGGCGGTCGTGGCAACAGCAGTATATCTTTTCATCCGTGTTCCCAACAGCATCGTTGAATCTGGCAATCAACGTCGTGCTGTTGATGAGGCACATAAGTGGAAATGAATCGGTTCTTGTCAGGACCACCATTATGTTTGGGAGGAAGGTTAAGTTGAAATAATTTTTTGACGTAAACTACGTCTAAGGGGAAGACTCAGATACAGGGTGTAAAACGGAAATTTCCAAATTCGAGACCGTCGCGAAATTAGGATAGATTTCAAACACTAATAGCGTCTTTATCTTTCGATGGATTTTTAATCACTTACTCTGCAGAAGTCGAATGATGGATTGAATCTTATGAATTTTTGCGTTACTGCTGCCGATTTATTGCAACAATCTCATGAAATTACTCTCAGTCAAACCAAATTCCTCCAATGAAAAATTTAATGCCCTGAAAAGGACAGATTTCAGATCATGCGGATTTCTAATCACCAACACAACAGTAACCATCCGATAGTCAGAATATCACAAGAGTATTTCACTCAAATGCAGATGCTGGCTCTATGGTTCTACCGCTACACTGCAACAGATTGCCATCGTTGGATTCTCCGTCGCAACGATCCTGTTACGAGCGCTACCTACGCCATCGGTAGGAACGAAGAGCGTGCGTCAGAAGGAGAAGCTGCAAAAATGTATTTGCATGGATGGAAATTAAACCTGAAACAAGTAGCAGTCTATCTACTAAAATAATAATCTTGAGGGGAAATTTCACTGGTATTGATGCTATCCATGCGAATAAATTTTTGTTGCGTCCCTGACGCACGGTCGTGATTCCGCCACCGACGGAAACTATCAGCCATCACCAAGCGATTAATATGAACTTTGATCAAAATTCGTCTCGCCTCAAATTATGGCTTAAGAGCTGCTTTCACTGATGATACTTCAAGCGCAGCCGTTGTAGAAATAAACACCACCATCGTAGAGACACGCAAGAAAATTCCATCTGAGTGCTGTAGATGCTGACGACGACGACCGCGCGACCCACACCATCGCCGGGAATAAAATTTCCGGTAGGAGCTCCGCCGATGCCGAAGGTGGTACCATGGTCTGGTCTCCACGACATTTCGAACGCAATGGCTCGCGCGCGCGGACGAGCTGCTTTCTTGTAATTAATAAAGTTTAACCTGTAGCCACGCCCCTTTGGTGAGTGTGTGACGGTTACACAATATTTGCAGTCATACCGGACAACAAAGAGGAGGGACTAATGAGCCATCTTTATTGGTTATAAGAAAAATGCTCTCCCCCGCGCGGGTGGCTCAATCAGCCTCATTCTAGTTCAAGACAGCAGCACGTACGGACGTGTTTTTTGCTCGCGCATTTTTGACGTAAACTACGTCGAAGGGGAAGATACAGGGTGTAAACCGAAATTTCCAAATTCGAAACCGTCACGAAATTAGGATAGATTTCAAACGTTAATAGCGTCTTTATCTTTCGATGGATTTTCGAGATTTGCTTATCAATAGGAAACTCTCCAGCAATTTGCCAATTCTATTGATACTATTGATTATCCACGATAAACTATTGAAAGTGTTATTTCTTTCCAAACCGGGTGAAAAATTCAATTCCGTTCATAAATCCCCAACACGGAAATCAGAGTGCAGTAAGGTACGGGCCTTTTGATCCACTGCTTCGTTTTCTCTGTTTATAAAAAGCCCCATGTTTCGCGTGCACGCGTCATTTTCATTCTGGATGTCACAGAGAACGGACCAGCGCGGTTCCAGCGATAGCGCCTGTGGTTTGGTATGTTGTGGTGAAAACTCATGGACGATTCAAATCAAGCCCAACTCAGCACCTAAAAACTCATGGATGAGTTGAATCATCGTATGTTTTCTGTATGTATGTAGAATCACGAGCGCGCGTCAAACGGAGAAGCTGCAAAAATGTATTCGCATGGATGACTATCTACTAAAATTATGTCTTTCTCTGAATCGTTATCTCGTGATTCTACTACCGACGGAAAACAATCTGCCATTACCAAGCAAATAATTTTACTTTGATCAAAATTCATCTCGCCTCAAGTTGTGACTAGTAACTCTTAAGTTACTTTCATTGATGGTTCCAATCGTTAGTAGGGGAAATTACGGCTTTGGCAGGTTTTGTTCTATTATTGACAGGGGGTTTTCTGTGCATATCAAAGAATATTGTGGCCAAATTTCATAAAATTTTGTCAAAAAAAACCCCCGCCGACAATAATAGAGCAAACCTGCCAAAGCCGTCATTCCCCCTACTTCATACAAGAACATTTAAACTGAGCGCTGCTAATGTTAATGACGACGACCGCGCGACCCACACCATCGCCGGGAATAAAATTTCCGGTAGGAGCTACGCCGATGCCGAAGGTGATACCACGGTCTGCTCTCCGCGACATCTCGAACGAAATGGCTCGCGCGCGCGGGAGAGCTGCTTTCTTGTAATCAATAAAGTTGAATCTGTAGCCACGCCCCTTTAGTGAGTGTTTGACGGTTACACAATATTTGCAGCCATACCGGACAACAAAGAGGCGGGACTAATGAGCCATCTTTATTGATGATAAGAAAACTGCTCTCCCCCGCGCGCGTAGCATTACATTAGAAATGTAACGAAAAGAAAATGTGAACGAATCAATCGGTTCTTCTCAGGGCCACCATCCTATGCAAAGGAAGAGGTGAGGCGAATATTGTTCAAAGAGCAAATTAACCACTTGGCAACACCATAATGTTGCCGTCCTTAGCAGAATCACGAGTGCGCCCGGGAGGAGATGCTACAAATATGAATTCGTATGGATGGCATCAGTGGCAGACAGGTGAAATTTTCTCAAGATCTTGTTTGATTTTGTTGCAGCTTGCGATTGGGAAGGCGGATTATTAACAATCAATCGAAAGATGGAGATGGAGACAGTTCAATCGAAATGATGCCGACAGTAGCGAAATCACGAGTGCGCTTTGACGCGTGGTCTTTGCAAAAACATGTGTGCGTCTTCAGTGATTTGACGGTAGTTATCCTCATTTCTAAAGTTTTAATGGTTAAATACAATAAAAAGTGCAATTAAACCTGATAAATTGAAATTTAGAAATACCCAAGTTTAGTTAAGTTCATTTAGAATATTTTTCAAAAAATTCGAAAAAGAACAGTGAATTGAGTTTGGACAAACAAAACTAAACTACTCATATTATACAAAACTCGAGAATTCAATCAATTTGTTTTAAAATTAGTTCCTTTTATAATGTAAATTTCATAAGAAATCCAAAGAGTAATTTTGTAATACTCATACACTAGATTCTTCATTTCACCAAACTGTTTCACGTAGTTTACGTCGGGCGGTTGTGTCTTGTACACAACCCTTATGATTTTTTTTTTTTGAAAAAAAAAGTTCCTTGTAAAAATGTTGTCTCTGGGGGGGGGGGGGATATGTCCAAAACCACCCCCGTGGCTACGTCACTGAGCCCCGCACATAGGATACGTTTGCGTTGCGTTTGACACATTTCCCATGGGAAAACTGTCAAACGCAACGCAAACGTATGCTATGTGCGGGGATCTTTAGTCCGTCAACGATACGCGGCTCTTGAGAAGGAAGTAAAACGCTCATGTCGACACGGGACAAGCGAGCGTGGGCAGACTCTCTGGCCGACGAAGGAGAGAGAGCCGCTGCAACCGGGGACATTCGCCTCCTCTACGATATCTCACGACGCTTAAGCGGGGCGAAGATGAATGCAACGATGCCTGTGAAAGACGCGAATGATCAGTTATTGACCGACCCAACTGACCAGATGAAACGCTGGTTCGAGCACTTCGAACAACTGCCTAGGATCCGACGTATAACACGCGTCAATACCGAAGCTCCATCACTGCTAGAGATTCAAACAGCCATCCAAAGCATGGAATCGAATAAAGCCCCAGGGGTCGACCGCATATCAGCCGAGATGCTTAAAGCTGACCCCATGACATCCGCTCAACTACTGCTTCGTGTATTTCGTAATATTTGGGACACCGCAACTTTCCCGGTTGGTATCGAGGTGGTAGAAGAATTTGGGTACTTGGGCTCATTGGTGACTGCCGAAAATGACACCAGCAGAGAAATTCGGAGACGCATAGTGGCTGGAAATCGTACGTACTTTGGACTCCGCAAGACGCTCCGATCGAATAGAGTTCGCCGCCGTACCAAACTGACAATCTACAAAACGCTCATTAGACCGGTAGTCCTCTACGGACACGAGACCTGGACGATGCTCGTGGAGGACCAACGCGCACTTGGAGTTTTTGAAAGGAAAGTGCTGCGTACCATCTATGGTGGGGTGCAGATGGCGGACGGTACGTGGAGGAGGCGAATGAACCACGAGTTGCATCAGCTATTGGGAGAACCATCCATCGTTCACACCGCGAAAATCGGACTACTGCGGAGGTCCGGGCACGTAGCCAGAATGTTGGACAGTAACCCGGTGAAAATGGTTCTCGACAACGATCCAACGGGCACAAGAAGGCGAGGAGCGCAGCGGGCAAGGTGGATCGATCAGGTGGAAGATGACTTGCGGACCCTCCGTAGACTGCGTGGTTGGCGACGTGTAGCCATGGACCGAGCCTAATGGAGAAGACTCTTGTGTACTGCACAGGCCACTTCGGCCCTAGTCTGAATAAATAAAATAATAACTTTCCCGGTTGACTGGATGCAAGGTATCTTAGTGAAGGTGCCCAAAAAGGGTTACCTGACGGTATGCGATAACTGGCGAGGCATTATGTTGCTGTGTGCCGTTCTCAAAGTTCTGTGCAAAATTATCCTAGCCCGGAAAAGTTCGATGTGACTCTCCGGCAGCAACAAGCCGGATTCCGTGCCGGAAGATCCTGTATGGACCATATTGTCACGCTCTGCATTATTCTGGAGCAGGTCAACGAATTCCAAGAGTCCCTGTAATTGGTATTCATTGACTACGAAAAAGCTTTCGACCGTCTCAATCACGAGAATATGTGGGGCGCTCTGAGACGCAAGGAGGTATTCTATCACCGTTACTGTTCCGCATCGTAATCGACGAGATTCTGGTAGATGCGATTGACCGTGAACCAAACCGCGGGCTGTTATGGCAGTCTATAATCATGGAGCACCTAAACGTCTTTGAATTGGCTGATGACGTTGCACTCCTCGCGCAACGTCGCTCTGATATGCAGAGTAAGCTCAACGACCTTTCCGAGCGCTCCTTTTCAGTAGGTTTAGTCATCAACGTCAACAAAACCAAATCGTTGGATGTAAACACGGTGACTCCTTCCAGTTTCACAGTAGCCGGGCAACCAGTGGAGAATGTTGAAAGCTTCCAATATCTTGGTAGCCAAATGGCGTCAGACGGCGGTACCAAGATCGACATAGGCGCACGGATCAATAAAGCAAGGGCTGCCTTTGCGAGTTTAAGAAATATCTGGAAAAACAGGCAGATAAGTGAACGCACCAAAATATGAATTTTCAACTCTAACGTGAAATCTGTGCTGTTATACACCTGCGGTATATAATTCTGGCCTGATGGCCGCACAACTGGATCTCAAACAACGTGCTCCATCGTCTTTGTCACCAGAGGCCGATAGCAACAGAAATTCGGGAACGGAAGTGGGGCTGGGTCGGCCACACTCTACGTAGGGGCGGGAACGAAATCTGCAAACAAGCATTAGACTGGAACCCAGCGGGACATCGCAGCAGAGGCAGACCCAGAGGCTCATTGCGGCGAAGCCTCAATAAAGAAATAAAAGAAGTCGACCGAAATCTAACCTGGCAACAGGTTAAAGCGATAGCCGGGCAGCGCTCAGGATGGAGATCTTTCAAGTCGGCCCTTTGCACCACCGGAGGTGTACAGGATCCATAAGTAAGTAAGTAAGCAAAATAATAATCCAAATATTCCAATATTTTTCACAAAAATATTCGAACTCCCCTAGCAGCACACATGTTCCGCATGTGCCACTGCAACTTATATGTGACCAGATTCAGTCCCAATCAAGTTACTGCAACCACTTTTGTTTATCTGGTGCTGCTCGGGTCTTCTTCACAAGATTAGTGTCAACTCTATCCTTTAAGGTTGTTCATGTCTCAGACTGATGGTAGTAAGGAGATTTGTTTTGGGTATCTAAAGAAAAAGCAATGAGGACGTGAACGCCGAAATTGCGTTGGAATGAGCCAAAATAATATTAATTTTTTTCAATTTTTAATGCAGAGTTTTTTTCTGAGTTTCTGCGATTAACGGCTCACAAATGTTTTTTGGCTTCAGCTGCTTACGATATTGAGACAAAATTTGGGTTATAAACCAAGAAAAAGTGGTGGCGCATTTTACCCAACTGGCGCAATTTTATACATACTTTCCCTACATTTTTTGCTTCGTCCATGGCTCGAAAAGAATATCCCCACTGCAGCCAGAAAGAGCTGATTGAATGTTGACAAGTCGAGACAATTTCCAATCCGAAAAATGTGTAGACCGGCACCGGGAATCGAACCCAGCCACCCTCAGCATGGTATTGCTTTATAGCCGCGCATCATACTGCACGGCTAAGGAGGGCCCCTTACAAATCATTTATAATATCTGGCAAATGGGCCAGATATAATGAAGGGATTATCTTCTCTCTTTACTTTGTTACGGATAGACGTTTTTATGAATAATCCTTTATTTCTTCATTTTGCCTTATACCGAAAAAACGTATTCATTTAAATATGGTATTACATCCTCCCTTCGATGTGTATCGGACAGACGCGTTCTTTTAAAGAAGGAATTATCAACTCGTTTCGCCTTATACCGGGCAGATGCATCCCTTTAATGAAGGCGTTAGCCCTCCCTTCGCTTTATACCAGGCAGACGCGTTCTTTTATAAAAGGCATTATCAACTCCTTTCGCCTTATACCGGGTTTTGAAACCCTAAACCCGACGTTTTTAAGATTTTGAAAAATTAGTACAATATCGAGTCGGGTCGGGTACGGGTTATTGAGATAAAAAAATATGGTCCGGGTTGGGAACAGGTTTAAGAAATAAAACACTGAATATTATTTTATTCAGTTTTGTTAATTGTGAGGCTAGTTTTTTATTTGGGCTTACATTTTTTTCGATTTAAAATAAAACGAAAATAATCTATGTTTAAGAAAATCATTTTGAGCTTTTTAGTGGAATGTCTTAACTTGTCATATTGTCTTATTGTTAAGGTCGAAATACGTATCTGTCAAGGTTCAATTAAGTGGTGGAATGAAATGGGATTGTACAAACTCGTCTTATGACAAGTGAAAACATCCAGTTTGAATTTTTGAGCAAAACTTCAATATGGGCTTAAATAATTAAATTATGTCAGGTTTGGGTCGAGTACGGGTTTACGAATGCAAAACTTCTGGGGTACGAGTCAGGTTCGGGTTTGATACAAAAATGTATTCCGGGTTCGGGTCGGATCCGGGTTTGGATGAAATTTATAATTCGGGTTCGGGTCGGGTTCGGGTTTGCTAAATGCAGGACCCGATTTAGAGGGGGCCGGGGAAGCCGTGGCCCCGGGCCCCCACAAATCTTATGTACCTAAACCAACCTTTTTTGTACTTTTTGGGGCCCCACAAGCTGTCGGCCCCGGCCCCCCCTTCCGGTTAAATCCGGCACTGGCTAAATGTGAAAAGCATTCACTCAAAGTAGGCATTATCTTTTCCTTTTACCGGTCAGATCCGTTAATTCATAGAAAGGACTACCTCCTTTCTTTTCTTTATACCGAGCAAACGTGTCCATTTCAAGAAGGCATTGTTTACTTACTTTGCGTTATACCGACTGGATGCGGTCATTCAAAGAAAGCCTTACCTTCTTTCATTATTGAAATCGCAATACAAAAGAATTTAACCCGGATTGTATGTAATTAAGCAGGAAAATATTTCAATGATTATTATTCTCACTGAATTCCGTGGTGAAAAGGTATACACCCGATTCTTTTTTCCACGGGGGATGCGTTCCGTGTAAAACAAGTTTTCAGTTCAAAATTTGAAAATCCGTGTAAAAAAAGTTTTATGATTTCTCGGCGAATCATGCAAAATGGCGCAACTTTGCAAAATTTTTGTATGGATTTTTATTTGCATGGCCGTGTAAAAATAATTCGTCTAGAAACAAAATCGGGTGTATTCCGCGAAATGTTTATCGGAAAAAAGTTGCATTCTGCGGAATGTGTTTCGGAGAGTTGCTACATTCCGCGAAACGTCGTACCATCGTCGGGGGTGACAATGGGTCAAATGGGGGTGAGAATGGGTCACTGTTTCAAGTACTTAGAACGCTTGTAAATAAATTGAATGGATCTGAGGGCAAGAAGACTAAAATATAAGAGACCTTTTTGAACGATTTTGCTATCCGACCTCCAGGCTGCCGGTGAGAGCGATGACCCATTCTCACCCCCCAGACCCATTTTCACCCCCGATGGCGGTACCGCGAAAAAAAAACATCCGCGAAGCGTTTTTCGGCGAAATAGTATACAACCGATGCAGATATTCTAGGTTCTCCAAATTGTACTGGAATTCAGCAGAGTTGGTCTACAAGGTCCACTAATCCTGGTATCAAACCGATATCAATCCAGCATGTCAATATGATAAGGAAGCTTACTGACAACGTTCCGTCAATAAATTTTACATCGGACTTGCATATGCTTGCGTGTAGTTTCTCTCTTTGATCATCTTAGCGTTGAGAATACCAGTCTTGAACTTCAACCAACTGGTAGGTACATTCGCTTTTAGGCGCTGCGAGTAGGTATGTCCCAATGTCGAATATGTCGACATTGTTGTTTCATAAGGGCGAAAGTCGCAAACGTAAACAATGCCTTCTCCTACAAATTCCTCAACAATTAGAACCGCTTCCAGCTAGCAACCACTTGGAACTGGTGGAGTTCCGCGCCTTCTATCGAACAGAAGTGGACAATACCGTCAGAAGCCTCTAATCTTTCTGAAAGCGGCACAAGAAGTCAATGTTTACGTTTGCGACTTTCGCCCTTATAAAACAACAATGTCGATGTGTTCCAACTCCCAAATGGCTATTAGCATATTTTGGATAATTTAGGGAGGCCTGGTTAAATTTCAGGCAATTTGGTGGTAGTTTAGGGTGGCGCAATGGTGGTGAACTTAAAATTATCGATAAAAATAACTACAGTAGAGAAAAAGTAGGAAAAAATTTAAAAAATTTAAGCCGTTCTACAATTGTCAGATCGTGAAGACGTCAATTGTGCATGCCAATGTTCTGTTTTTGGTACTTAAATAAGAACAATAATATCTATATAAATGAAACCAGAGGATAACTAATTCGTAACTAGTTTGTAATACTTTCATCTGTTCTTAATGCTACGTTTTGACAAGGCAAGTGAATTGAACAACTCAGTTGAATTCAATTGACTTGCCAAAAGTTGACATGTTCAACTTTCTTTTCGTTCAAGTGAATTGAATTAAGGTGTTTACACGTTCAGTTCGCGTTCGATTCAAGCGACTTGCTCAATTCACTTGCCTTGTCTAAAACGTAGCATAAGGGTGATTTATTTTGTTATTTTCTAGACAGAGTTAAGCTCTTCCTTAGAAACCCGACGGGCTTTGATACGGGTTAAAAAACCCCGAACTTCGACATGACAAATACAGTAATATCTCGATTTTATCACCCCCCTGGTGAATTTTGGGCTGATAAAACAAGGTATGTGACAAAATCGGAAAAATAATTATTTCTGATTTTTTAATTCATTTCACAAATATGAATCATTTTATGCCTTGGAAAGGCAAAATGCGTGAACGCTACCCGTAATTTATTGTCAAAAATGTTTACAGAATCCTTCACAGGTACTCAGAAGTCATTTATAATAAACTACAGGCGGCCAAAGTTATTTCATGAAAATCAACGTTACGGAAATAAAAAGAATGACTAAAATTTTCAAATTTTTTTGGGCTAACAAAATCGGGTCAAAACATGATAAAATGGGGACGTGATAAAATCGGGTCGAAAACGTGATAAAATCGTGGGTTGACAAAATCGGGGAGTGACAAAATCGGGTCAACACTGTATTTGTCAATATGACAAACAGTTGACTGCGGACTTTACTCTGAAACCACATAGCCTTCTACCGTTTTGACTCAAATTCCGAACATGGCTCATATTCCGAACACTCGCTTTTACTCGCTAAAAGTGTTCGGAATATGAGTCATGTTCGGGATTTGAGCCAAGCCGGTATAGCTAGAACAACGGTAAAACTTTGTTGTTCGAGAAAGGTGAAACAATAAAATTTACTCTACCAATTTCGATGCTACCACTTTTTTTAATTTCACTCCTCCGCCTCAACGAAATTGAATAACCCCAAAGCCACATAGCCGGTTCAATCCTCGGTAAATCCGTGGTTACTTTCGCACAATAAATAAACATTCATTTCACAATCAGCCGCGCACTGAAATGTGGTTAACCTGTCGATGATCACTGTACGTATCCCATTTTCCCGTCCACTTTCAGGCCCTGCGAGCGAAATATGCGGGACTGCGAGCTGATATCCTGTCGGTTGCGGCGGGTGGAACCGCTCTGTCGCCTGCCCGGTTCGGCCCTGCAGCAGCTGGCCATGTGTGGCTTCTACGAGGACCTGGAAAAGGGAGTCACATGTAAGCAAGCACTCGCACTCGGTTGTTTCTGTTTGTGTAAAATTAATTTGATCAATTGCAGAAAGTTTCAGCAAACAATCGGATTCTAAAATGTTCTATTCCCTTCCATACCGTTGCAGTGTTTCGTGCTGGCGAGCAGGGTCGCTACTGGTATGCAGTGCTTGGAGGTCAGCTGGAAGTTCGTTACCACGGAGCGGAGGCCAAGGATAGCAAGGCAAGTGCGGATAAACTTTTTACGAGGTTGGGAGGATTTACATTCTGTGAACATTGCACGACAGAGAAACAGTTTAATTATTCGCATTTTTATTGGATTTTATTTATTTGTTTTACTATCCAATTTAATTCGAACTTGTGTGCGGTACACAAAGCAAGGCCACAAGTAGCTGCAATAAGTACCAAAGCAAAACTATGTCACTTGTGAAACAAAAGATGAAAACTAAGTTAGCAAACAGCACCACATGTAGGAATAACAAATCACTCACGTTTGGAAGTAAAACAATAACTCCACAAAACCACTCTCACATCTGCTCCTTGTTCGGAAGGCTACATCAGAAAAGCTAGCACACTATTTTCGCATATCTTTTCCGCAGAAGAGTGGGGGTTGAAGCACAACGACTTCTAGCCTCTCGGTGGTCTATTCGGAAGGGACACAAAAAAGGTTAGACTAACATCATTCGAGGGCCGCTGGGAAGAGTATCCACTGTCAATTGAGCAACTGTGGACATCACCGAGCTCTACGCTTATTCCAGAGCATACGGATTGATACTTGAGGTTCTACCTTTCCTTCATCACTAGGGTAACCAAACCAGAGGAAAGTGTTGGGTGGTCAGTGCTAGGTTCGACGTGGGTTTAGCAGAATTCAAAACATGGTTAGTGAGGAATTTCGATCCTTTGCATAGGTACACAAAGGATACCAACGGAAAGGAAATGTGTACATTCCTAAGCTCTTCTGCTTTGATTGTTGTGGGTTTTGGATTTGTGTTTGAAGAATTTGATAACTGTAGAAAAAACTAAAACTGTTTCGAACAAAAAAGTTTTAATAATTTCTCTTACCCTCACTCACTTAATATCTTTCTATATATTATTTTTGCCAGACAAAAAAGTGCAATGATTAACATGACCGAGTGAGTTTTACTTTTCTAACAGTTATTTTTTTAGTTCAATAAAAGTTTGTTTGAGGTATTGAGAGAGAAATAAACCTTCCAACAGTTAAAAGCAAAACTCACGCTTCAGGTGTTCGGGTCATATTGATTTGAATATGACATAGCAGACACAGCAGTTTTATCTAAAAAAATATCATTTTAGAGATGATGGATAACGAATAAGTCAATATTTCTACAGGTGTACTATGTTCCTCAAATAATTCTAGAAGTCGCAACAAAACCAATAGCATCCCGTGGTGTCGATACAGGTCTTTAGAAGCGGATGTTCTAAGTTCTGCAAATAACTTAAAATTTCAGAACAATTGATCATCCAAATCAACAGGGTACAAAATCAATAGCAACCCGGTATATATACAAGCCCTTAAAGGCCATGCGAATGATTTACGAATTGTTATGTCTAAACCGGATGTTCTAAGTTCTTCCAATCATTCTGAATTTCAGACCAATTGGTCTCCCAAGTAAACTGGGTTCGATTCAAAGCCAATATCAACCCATGGTGTCCACACTCTAAGCCCATAGAAGCTATGCACATGATATTCGCTAAAAAAAACTACATACATTC
The DNA here is from genome assembly GCF_024139115.2 of Armigeres subalbatus. NCBI lineage: Eukaryota > Metazoa > Arthropoda > Insecta > Diptera > Culicidae > Armigeres > Armigeres subalbatus. Next base: position 28,263,533 of record NC_085140.1, read on the forward strand.
GGGTACATTCGGGCAGAAAACCGGTGTAACTGAATTTTCAAATAGCTATATCGCAGTGGTTTTTCAACCGATTTTCTTAGTTATTTCATCAATCTCTTAGCCATCTCTTCTTGCTTCTAGACGACGTTTCAACGATGACATGCATGATGTCCCCAGTCGCGGTATCAACCCAATTATGTCCTCCGAGTGTTTGTCATCTATTTGAAACTAAAATCCAAGCATGTGAGATGTTGTAAGATCTCCAAATTGTCATGAAGTTTGTATTAAATGGCCTATCGAATCGCACGACTTCTTGATGTCTCCAGTCGCGGTGTCAACCAATCTATGTCCTCCGAGTATTTGCCTTCTATTTGCAAGAAAGAATTCTATTTGCAAGAAAATATAAGCTCTTTTATAGTGGAATGTTTTCACTGTCATAAGACGAGTTTAGAAATTTACAGTGATTCAAACTAGGATTTTTTTTTCCAAATTTCTCCAACAACTTTTTCAGATTTTTTTTTCGAGAATTCCTCCAGGAAGTCTATTTGAAAATGAATCAGAAATTTAATCGAAAATTCCCCCCATCAATTTGTCATATCATTCAATTCTACCAGAAATTACTGCGCGAAATTCTTCAGGAACTGCTTCAAGAAATCCTACAGGGCTTGTTTCATGATTTTTTGAAAGAACCCTTTCGAATATTCCCATACAAAAATCCATCGTGAATTACGTCTGGAGGAGCTAGAGATGTCGTAAAATTCCGATTAATCGATTAGTAACTTATAGATTAATCTCGATTTTTCTCGATTATTGAATCGATTATTCATTGGGTGGTAATAGATTATCACAACGATGAATCGATTAATCGAAGTAATCGATTAATTTGCGATATCCCTATAGGAATGACTAGGGATCCTACATTCAGAGATATGCGAAAGCGGCCATCTTGAGCCAATTGAGCATTGAGAACTGTCAAAATCTGAGCCAAATGAACATCGTTATTGTTGCAGATCGAAAAGTATGGCGATTTTGGTGAAATAGATTTAATGAAAAGTTTTATAGAATAAGCAATTTGTTTTGCTTTCGTAAGTAAAAGTATTAGGGTAACGATGGTATTTTGGACCTCTGAATATATTTTGGACTTTAGGCTATATTTTGTTTATTCCCAAGTAACAATTTCCGTGCTTCTTGGATTTATCTAATTCTTATTGCGGACTAATGACAGCAATCACCAAGCTTATTGCTCAGTTTTATTGGCGCTCTTATTGCTATCAATAAACCTCCCATAAATCTGCTGAAAAAAGCTTCAAACGTCAAATGCCTATTGACCATATGAACAGATCAATGGTAGTGATGAAGAGCGTAATAAATCCAATTTTCAATGCTCGAATAAAGCTACAATTTTTGGTCATAATGTGGTCAAATGAATTACCCCCATAAGAATGTTTGTATTGGGAAGAGTTTATGACGGTGTTTTATAAAAGCAAAAATTTTCTGATCTAATTCCATGATGGCCATATTGAAAACGGAAAAACATTTCGCAGTCAGTGAAATATATCACTGAAATGCATGATTTATCGAAATTTTTACCGCTTATCATACTTTTACCGATAAATAAATTTATTAATTAATACTTTTGGCAAAAATACTAATCGATTTAGTGGATATCCTAGATGTTGTGGTTATCAATATTTTCGATTTATTTCCCTGAACTACGTTATATGGCCGGCGCGTGGTGTTCAACCTTATTTTTTTCACAGCATTTGACCATAAAATCGGAAGCGCACTTCTTTTCAATGGTGCTGAATCGAAAAAACAACCTGAAATAAAATATTATTTTGTTGTCATCATCATAATTTTCATCAACAATCCATTTTGTTATTATTTTTCTGCAAAGATTTGTTTCTCTTTTTTTAAAGCAACATTTTGACAGCTGCCGCAGCCAAATTCCCTTTTTTGCGGGTGGTTTAAAAAGGGTTTCTAAATGCTCTTATAAAATGTTTATAGTGGTTATCTGGAGAGGGCCACTTGGCAATATCTTACTCTTATAGTGGTCATCAGAAGGTTGCCGTGTATTACTCGGTTTTATTGTTAGATCTTATAAATTGATTTTGAAAACCATTCTTAGAGCGGAATAAAACTTAAAATGTTACTTGGGTTTTGTTACATAAATGTGGTTAGAAATGTGATTATGAAAGAGGCCAAAGAGGCACATGATTCCTATTTATTTGAAGAAAGCTAAGTCGAAAAACACACAAAATATAACCAAAAGTCCAAAATATATTCAGATGTCCAAAATACATAATTTACCCCATAGTTGATGCCTTTGATCGTGTTCATTCGTATTGCTCTTTAATTTTAGCGATAATGCACTGCTAGAGGCTGGACAAAATAATCAAAAAGTGTCTTCGAATGTAAAGTCATGTGCAAGCCTAAACATTTTTCACTGCGGCAAGTGCTGGCAGCGTTTGTTTACGAAAGTAACAGCGTTGCTAAATCGTCTGGAAAAGTATTCGCACATCTCTTAATATAGGATCCCTAGGAGTGACATACCGGAGCAGTTCAATCAAAGTTAATTGCCTATATTCTGGGGATATTAAACCACCCAACTTGGACATTAATTTACAATGTCCTGAAAACTCATATGTAAACATGAGTGGGAAGGTGGTCGGTTATCGGCACCCCTTTGTTTTTAGTTCATAACTTTCCTACTTTTGTACAAATGGTGATATTTTCCTAATAGCCTAAAATATAGCCTAAGCTAGTAAGCTAATAACTGGTGAAGAGTTTTGATTTATTCCATCTATTGAAAAAAAAATATTAACAATTTTGTTAAGCGTTGTTTTTATGCCATTCTGAAAAAGGTGGTCGGTTGTCGGCACCCCCAAAAACTCACTCAAAATTTAAAAAATATGAATTGAGGGTGTTATGGCTGAAAATATCGAGATTTATTTTGGCAATAGTAATGAAATTTATTGCATTTAAGTACATTATACACATTTTATCAAGATTTTACAAATTGTTGTTTTTACTTACAACTTGGCCTATAACCTGAAATTAGGCAATAGACTGATGATTAACTTTGATATTTGACCGTTTCCACCTGGGTGCCGACAACCGAAATTAGTAACCTTTTAGAACAGTGAAAATGGGGTATACCCCGTTAGGCATAAGTACGTTAGGCATAAGGACGATAGGCATAAGTACGTTAGGCATAATGGACGTTAGGCATAACGGACGTTAGGCATAAAATGACCCAAAGAACAGCCTATGACATAAAGAAGGCAGAATTATGCCAAACGTCCATTATGCCTAACGTACTTATGCCTAACGTCGTGGACCCGTGAAAATGATAGTTTAAATGCGACCGCTACGGTGGCATTCAATATTGAATCACAAAATAGAGTAAATTTTCTTTGTAAATACGTAAAGCACTTACCTATCCTACCATTTAACTTTGATTTATAACACTTGGCAAATGACAAAAACAAACTTTGGAGTGGGTTCTCACTTGATAAGAAAATGTTTTCTCAGTAAAATGAAACAAAGGTTTCTAAGGGCTTCGGAGATGAGCATAACAAGATCGTGCTTATATAGCACACGAAAGACATGCCAAAATGAAAATATCTGTTTTGTGGCAAAAGTTACGAGTGGGTGTCGACCACCTTCCCCTACATTATGTGGAATATATTGGTTTGAAAAATGTATTGGAGGTAACCACATTTCCTTCGATGGGACTCGAGCCCACGACCCTACTGAGGAACTGCAGGAATCTACAAAGGAAATACTGAGGGACATCTGGGCGAACTCCCTGAGGAACTTCCGAAGGAAGACCTGGAGAAACTACCAAAGAAATTGTTGAAGAGGAATACTTGGAGGAATAATTGTAGAATACGTATTGTTTTATTGGCTTAGCAGCCTATCGTGTTGTCTGTCGACAGGCTAAAAGTATCAGGACAAGAGCGATCAATTCGTTATCCCTGAAGAAGTTCCCAAATACGGACCGAAATGTCGGAACAAGAACATTAGTTCGTTTGTTACAATAATAAGACTGCTAATCCAATAAAACAATACGTATTAAATAAAATTCAACAATAATTTTAGAAATTCCAGAAAGATTTCTAGAAGGAGCTTTCCGAGGAATTCCTGGAGAAGCTTCCCAATTCCCTATACCAAAATCTAATGGAAGCTTCGGAAGAATTTCTGAAAGCACTGCCGGAGAAGCAACTTGTGAACCAAATCGTGGAGGGACTTTCAGGGGAATTCCTGAAGAACCTTCCGGAGGAATTCCTGATAGAACTTTCGGAGAAAATTCTGAAGGAATTGCTGAAGGAACTTTCGAAGGAGGAAATGCTGGAGAAACTTCTGGAGGAAGAATTCCTGGAGGAACTTGCGGAGGAGGAGTTCCAGGAGGAAGTTCTGGAGGAGGAATTCCTGGAGGAATATACAGAGAAGGACTTGCTGGAAGATTTTCTGGAGGAATTCCATGAGGAACTTCCAGAGGAGGAATTCCAGAAGGAATGTCAGATGGAGAAATTCCTGGAGTAATTTCCGGGAGAGGAATTCCTGCAGGAACTTCTGGAAGAGGAATTCCTTAAGTATTTTCCGGATGAGGAATTCCTGGAGGAGCTTCCGGAAGACGAATTCCTGGAGGAACTTCTGGAGAAATTCTTGGAGGAACTTTTGAAGGAGGAATCCCTAGTGGAATTTTCGAAAGAGGAATCCCTGGAGGAACTTCCGGAAGAAGAACTCCTAGAGGAATTTCCATAGGAGGAATTGTTGGCGGAACTTCCGGATGAACTTGTGGAGGTGGAATTTTTGGATAAACTTTCTGAGAAGGAAATCTTGGAGAAACTTCTGAAGGAGAAATTCCTGGACGAGCTTACGGAGGAGAAATTCGAGCTTTCGGGGGAATTCTTGAAGGAACTTCCGGAAGAACTGATGGAGGAACTTACAAAAGAATTCTTGAAGGAACCTCTGGGGAAATTCCTGCAGGAACTTCTGGGGAAATTCTTGCAGGAACTTCTGGGGAAATTCCTGAAGGAACTTCCGGAGAAACTTCTGGAGGAACTTCCGTAGAAGGAATTGCTGGAGGAACTTCTAGAGGAGAAATTCCTGGAGGAACTTCTGGAAGCTGAATTCCTGGAGGAAGTTCCGAAGAAGGAATACCTGGAGGAACATCAGGAGGAGGAATTGCTGGAAGAACTTTTGGAGGAATTTGCTTGAGGATGAATATCCAGGAGGAACTTCCGAAGGAGAAATTCCTGTAGGAACTTTTCGAAGAGGAATTCCTGGAGAAACTTCCGGAAGAGGAATTCCTGGAGGAACTTCCGGAAGATGAATTCCTGGAGGATCGTTGCTTGAGGACCTTTCGAAGGAGGAGTTGCGGGAGGAACTTCTGGAGCAGCGGTTCTCAACCTTTTTCTTGAGTGGTACTCTTCGAACTTTTGCATTGATTGAGGTACCTCCTATTTCGACGTAAACTACGTCTAAGGGGAAGACTCAGATACAGGGTGTAAAACGGAAATTTCCAAATTCGAGACCGTCACGAAATTAGGATAGATTTCAAATGCTAATAGCGTCTTTATCTTTCGATGGATTTTCGAGATTTTCTTATCAATCGATTCGGAAACTCTCCAGCAATATGCCAATTCTATTGATACTATTGGTTATCAATGTTAAACTATTGAAAATGTTATTTCTTTCCAAACCGGGTGAAAAATTCAATCTCGGTTATAAATCCCCAACACGGACATCAGATTGCAGTAACGTACGGGCCTTTTGATCCACAGCTTCGTTTTCCCTGTGTATAAAAAGCCCCGTGTTTCGCGTGCGTGCGTCATTTTTATTCTATATGTCACGGAGAACGGACCAGGGCGGTTTCAGCGATAACGCCTGTGGTTTGGTCTGTGGTGGTAAAAACTCAAAATCTCAAAACTCATGGACGATTTTAATCAAGCGTGAGTTGAGACGCATCCAATTCAGCACCTTAAAACTCATGGATGAGTTGAATCATAGTATGTTTTCTTTTGTTCTTTTTTTGTTAAAAATAGTGAATTGACGTTTCTCGCATAAAATATTAAACACTGTTTCATGTATAAGCGATAAATTGCCCCCAAATTAATTTCGAATACGTTTAAACCAAAATGATGATTTGGCAAATGAGTGGAATGATGCGTTTTAGCATTAAAAATTCAAACGTGATGCATTCTTTTAAAATCGCAGCCGATTTCATTCGCACGTGAGGGCTCATTGATTGAGATTCATGAGTGATATGAACATAATTAGTTATAGAAAACCCCCCTGACAATAATAGAACAAAACACTGTCTAAAAAAAGGTAAATACGAATGTTCTAGTTCCTGAAGGTCACCAAATGGGACGTTTGGTGCAAAGATTCTATGCTGCAAGATAGAATTGCTGGTGATAAAATTCTTTGCCACGGACTGGGACTTCCGTGAGCAGCATGGATTGCCATTGCATATCGTATCAGGCGGGACGTCTGGTGAAATATCATACGCCACAGATGGGACTTCTGTGCAAGGTACTTTTTTAACGAAGCGGGATGCTCGTTCAGAAATCAAGTGAGGCCAAATGGGACGTTTGGTCTAAGATTTTCTTGCCACAGGTTGGGACTCCTGTGAGGTTGATTACAATGAGAGATGCGCGTTAACTATCAAATGGGACGTTTGATGAATATTTAGCATATCAGAGAAGAGTTGCTGTAGGTAGGACATGCAATAGTTTTGTCGTAAATAATAAAACTAGACACTGGATTATTGTTCATGAAACCCCATCAATGAGAAAACTGTTTGCGGGCCTATAAATGCTGAGCTTGAATGATCAAATATGAAAATATATGCACTTTGTTGACGAGAGAGGTTTCAGAAGAGTGCCTAATTGAAAAGGTTGCACTATACCAGCTTAACTTCGCTTAGACTGACGATACATGTCATGATTGCTACTCTGAAAAATTTTCAGAATTGGTTTAAATTATGCTACGATCCAAGTGAATTGAGGTTGGGAAATACCGCTTTTTCCGAAGTGCATACGTTTTACAGTCAGTTAGGAAAGAAGGTGTGTAATTTTCCTTGCTTCTAGAGACCGAAAATACATCTGAATTCTAACAAAACCCGATGAGTAGTTGTGTTTGCTGGGTGAAGTAGGTATACAGAAGCATAGATTCTGATTCACCATGAACAGTAGCGGTAGCTCAGCGAGCTCGCCCACTAATTGAAAAAAGGTGTACAAAACCAAACAGAAAACTGATGTAAAAAAATGCACGGGTTGCATGTAGTTTGGACCATCTGATCATCTATGAACTATTTATGAGTTGTTCGGTACGATCATGTATTGAATTAATTCGTTCTTACTTCCCACTAGCGTGTTGCTCTGGATGACCACGCATAAGTGATTCCATAAAGCTAAGGTTCGAAAACGGTGAACAACGGCATCAACGCTTTCCCCTATTTAACAAGATTATGGAAGATTAAGAAAGGATCAAAATCGAAGAAAAAACTCAAAGGTGCAGCCCAATCGGGTTGTACGCAAAGGTGACGTAGGACTACGTAGCTATACGAAATGGAGGGTATTTTTCATCATAATTTGTGTAAATTTATTAGCATTGTGCAAACTGCTCGGAGGTCAACCGAATCAAAAGACTGAAAGTAGCTCCCAGTTGGATGAACTAGCCGTGGAAAAGGAACGACTCATCGGCCGCATCGCCACTGAAGCCACTCGTCTATCTTTTAGTGGATATCATCAGAATCCTAGAAGACATTATGCTCAAAAATGTCCGGAATAAAGCAAAAATAAGCAGAATCGGAGGTGGCGCGAAACCAAACACAAATATATTAATTTCCAACGTTCGACTTCCGCCCGCGATGGAAGCGTACATGCATCGTTTTCTATAGCGCTGGTGGCAAAGTGAGCGGGGCTTCAAGAATAAATTACAAACAGTCCTTTTCAGGACTTAAACCATTTATCCAAGAAAAGGTTTTGACCATTAGGAAAATTGTTTACCCAGACAAACAGACTATTCGGCTGTTTAAATGACAATGACGATTTTGGAAAGATTTATGACGAGCTCGGTGGTCTAGTGACTACCGCTGCTGCCTTATAAGCAGGAGGTCGTGGGTTCAATTCCAGGCTCGTCCCTTTCCTACTTTGTATTTCTATCTTAGTTCTTTCTGTGTTTCACGTTCTACCAAAACGATTCCTACTGTTATAACCTTCCACACAATCCCAAAACCTCCCGTGGCACCTATGAGAGGTCGTAGAGTTCTCTGCATCTTTCTTAAGTAGGTGTCCAACTAACCATCCTTCCCCTTCCTCAGCATTCGCAAGGACGTGGCCAGGACAGATCTTGACTATTGGAAAAGTGCAATGCTTCCATCTAAGATTAGTCCCAAATCAATATCTGAGGTAACGGATGAAAGTAATGTTACTCTCTACAATAGTCTTGGCTTGTACCACCTACGAATTTGTACGAATTGCTCAATGCTAATGCTAATGCTAATGCTAATAACGGGTTTGGAAAGATTTGTTTTTAATAATGCGCCATTTGAAAAACTAAGGCAGCTAAACGACATTTTTCACTAAGGTGACGTCTTCATCGATTTGGCCGTCGTCGACGGAAAATGAAATTTTCTGGCAAGATTCTTTGGTTTTGTTTCGTTAGTCATTAGAAGTGATATCGATTTTTTCCGGGTCCATCGTTTGGCGACGACAGAAAGTTGCCCTTTGGTAGCACAACCACAAGCGTGCGTCGGTGGGAGATGATGCAATGAGTTTGTTCAAATGGATGGCGTCGGTAGCAGTCTAATGGAATTTCCTCACAAGATTTTGATTTGTTGTTGAGGTTGAATGACGCCCACCAACGCAGACTTCCACCGCCAATTCGATGATTTTCCTTTGAAAATGCTACCAGAGCGCCTTCGTGCTGCTGTGTTCGCTCCACTGCGTCCGCTCTGCGTAAAATCTCGCTTAACTTTTCAAAAGGTCCTAAGTAATATTTTTTTCATGAATTAATTTGAATAGCGCAATCAACAGAACAACATGAAAGCTTTTGATTGCAATACTCAAATTAATTCATGAAAAAAATGTTACTTAGGTCCTTTTGAAAAGTTAAGCGAGAAATCTTGCTCAACCGCTCTCAGCGAAATCCCGGTCAAGATGGCTCGCGCGTGCTGGAAAGCAGCTTTCTTGTATTCAATAAATTAAGCCCGTTAGCCCCGCTCCTTTGTGATCTGATATGGGTGTAAATATAATGTGCACTCATAACGATTAATGAAGGGGCGGGGCTAATGGAATTACTTCATTAGGAAGGACAACATAAATTTGACTCAAGATGAAGTTTCTTCATATTACAAAACATTATCTTTCGGCATCTGTATGTCCGAGTGACGTTCACCGATGGGTGGTTGCTGTAGATAGTTTCCACTGAGGTGGCGTCTTCATTGATTTTATACAAAAGCCACCATTTTATACAAAAAAGGTTGATCGGACTATCCGAAATAAACTTTCTTCAAAATGCAAAACTCAATCGTAAATAGCGAATTTGATAGCGCGTTGGAGAGAGATCATGCAGTAAATTTTAATTGATGTAATCACTAACAGCAACCATCCTACCACGCCAAACCCGATGCCACCGAAACAGTCCATTTTCGCAATTAACTCTTTCTTTTCATAAAATGTTCGTCCTGAGAAGAACCAATTTTTCTTTTCCCAATGCTCCTTTCCAACTAGCTGACACCACAATTTGTAATGAATTTTCAGCATCGGCACTGGCGGTGCGGGATCGCCACAGTGCGTTTTTTATGGTCAACCCTTTCTTCATATGAAATGCTGGTTCATTAAAGTTGAATGATCTGCAGCAACAAATCGAGCACCACCACCAATGCGATGGATTTCCTTTGAAAATGTTATTAGCGCCTCCGTGATGCTGTGTCCGCTCCGCAGCGATCGCGTTGATGCGTCTGCTCAGCGTGAAACCTTGTTCAAACTGAGGATTAGATCCAAACCCGCAAGTGATTGATTTTTGATGTCTGTGCTAGTGATGCATGTACGTGATTGGTTGGTTGACCTATTTCTAAACTTTTTATCAATTATCGATAATAAAAAGTTAAAAATAGTATTTTCAAATAAATACGAAGAAGCGTTGACTCATCCTTGATCGAATGGTCCAAAAAAATTGAAAATCCATCGAGAAACGTCTTAGATATTAAAGTTTAAAGTCTATCATATTTTCGTGACGGTCCCCGATTTTTGCAATCGTAAAGTGTACCCCAATATAGAAAACACAGACGTAGTCCTACGTCAAAATATGAAAATAGTAGAGAATAGTTTTTCTGATTAATCTGACGCTAAAAATCGCTGATTTAGCATTATGGAAAAGGTGATATATTAATGTATATTAGTGGCATATTAGTGCTCTAACCCAACAAACGCTGAGTTGAATATTACGCATATCTAGTTTATGAGAAACTGTATTTAGAAATGTTAAACGATGTAGTTTGAAACGCTGTAATAACAATGGATACATAGAGTAATCTATTCTAAGGAATTGATTGATTGATTGAAGTGAATTGAGCTAGTAGTTTACTTTCTTTCAGTTCACTTAGAGGAGTAGAAAGTTGTAAATGATCAACTCTTGGTAAGTAGGGGAACTGCTCCTTGGATTCATACCATGTACCCAAATCAATACCATTCGAAAACAAAGAATTGGTGCGCTATTTGTTTTGCTTCTCATTTTTGTGATTTTTTTCAGCAGTGAGCACGTCGGAAAATAACAAAACACGACGCAAAATGAACCTAAATTGTCTGTTTTGGGAATGTTATTGATATAGGAGCATGTTATTAATAATGGAACAGATACCCTAATTGAATTTAGCTGAGTAAATCAATACATTTACTGGCCAAGTCCAAACGCAGCATTGTTTTGTTTTAGCAATCTGCTGCCGGTTTTTTTATTTGTTTTGCAGCCTTGAACAAACAAAAAGTTAAAAGACTAGGGCTTAGAATTCACCCGTTTTTGACTAGCAGCCCATAGATTTTTTTTCTGTTTATTTTTAATGGGAGAAGAAGAGGAATGTGGGGCAGGAATAACATACCTCTAGCGTGTATCTAGAGTCGTACCCCTTAACATGTTATCAGATGAATGAATAAGGATTCATTCACCCTTTTAACGATAGCATTATGCATGATTCTCGAATAGTTGTCAATCAGGACATAGGAAGCCATGACTCTTCCTCTTTCGGCGATCAACCTTCGGACGGACTGGACGCAGGCCCCAATAGCAGCAGCGCAAATGTAATAGTAGTAAAATTCTTCTTTATTTAATCATTTTCTGTTCTACAATTATTATTTTTCTACATGTACAGCGCCCTAATTGGAGCCTGATCCGAATGCAAGCAACGTACCCTAAACTTTTCTTTACACTCACCAAAGCGTTCATGTAAGGTTTTTATTCCGGCCAGACGGTGGACCTCGGATGTTCTTGTCCTGGGAGGGGTGTTGAGGATCATCCTCAGGAATTTGTTTTGGACCCGTTGAAGTTTGAGGTGGTGGGTTTTAGCGCAGCTCTCCCAGACCGGCATGCCATATTCGATCACAGGGAGGATGATTTGCTTGTAGACAGCAAGCTTATTTTTCAGGGACAATGACGACCGGCGGTTGATCAAAGGGTACAGTAGTTTCAACAAGACGTTACACTTTGTCACCGTTTTGTCAACCTGTTGCCTGAAAATAAGCTTGCTGTCGAGGGTCAAGCCAAGGTAGCCGGCCTCATTGGCCCATTCCACAGTCGTGCCATTGAGGATGATTTTACAGTCCCCAGGCGGAACAAGTTTAGGGGATTTGGAGTGGGGAAAATGATGACCTGGGTCTTCGCCGCGTTGATACAGATCTTCCAGCTGGTGAGGTACTCTGTCAGGGCATCCAGGCCTCGTTGGAGTTTTGCCACTAGCGCTCTGATCACTCTACCGTTGTAGACGATGGATGTGTCATCTGCGAACAGAGACAGAATGCCGCCTTCTGGAGGTTCTGGCATGTCGGTGGTGAACAGATTGAAAAGTAGGGGCCCGAGGATACTGCCCTGGGGAACGCCTGCGACGATGTTGTGCGCATTGGAACTCGCTCCGCTGATTGAGACCCGGAATGTCCTTGCCGACAGGTAATTGTTGATAATTTTCACCAGGTAGCTGGGAAGATTGTAGCGTTGTAGTTTGTACACCAGGCCATCATGCCATACATTGTCAAATGCCTTCTCGACATCGAGTAAGGCCATGGCGGATGTTTTCGAGACAAACTTGTTCCGTCTGAGGACGTTGGTAACTCGGGTCAGTTGGTGTACAGTTGAGCGACCGCGTCGGAAACCAAACTGTTCCTCGAGCAAGATGTTGAGATTTTCGGCAGACTCAAGTAACCGATGATGAATAGCTTTTTCGAATAGCTTGGATAACCCTGAGAGAAGGCTGATGGGTCGATAACTTTTGGGGGAGGAAGGATCCTTCCCAGGCTTCCGGATCGGGATGACTTTCGCTGACTTCCAGGACGATGGGAAGTAGCTAAGCCGGAGACACTGATTAAAGATCAGCGAGAGGTGCTCAAAGAACGGAGCACTCATGTGTTTGAGCTCGAGATTCAGGATGCTGTCGAAGCCTGGGGCCTTCATGTTCTTCGACGATTTGATATAGGCCGTCAATTCGTCAGCTGAGATCTCCAACTCCTCCGAGAAGTCGTTGGGAATCAAATGGATGTTGTTAGCATGCTCGTTGACGGCTGCTTCGTGTGGACTGACGATGTTCTGCCCAAGATTGTGTGAGCTGACGAAGTGACTACCTATTTCAGCGACCTTCTCTGCAGGAGTTATCAAGCGATCCTTAGAGCCATTATTGTCTAGTGGGATCAAAGGTGGAATGGGCCGAGGCTTGGATTTTAGAATTTTGGTCATTTTCCAGAACGGCTTGGCATAATCTGGGAGAGTGCGGATCTTATTCGAGAAGTCGTTATTTTGAGGTCCACCATTCTGGCCTTGATAATTTTGTGATTCGATTGCAGCGTGCCTTAAGCTCAGGCAGTCCAGTACGCTGAAACTGCCTGCGAGTGACATTCCGCAATCGAATCAAATCTTTGGTGAGTGTATCGATGTTTAAGGAGTTGCTTACCTGCCGAGCCGTCGGTACATGTTGCTCTCGGGCCGCCGTGATCGCCTCCTCGATAGCGCACAGCTGGCGGTCGATACTTTCCGGCGTCTCCGGACGCACCTCGTAGTCGACGGTGTTATCGACGCACTGCTGGAAACGCTGCCAGTTCACTCGATGGTAGTTCCGCCGTAACTGCTGGTGCCGATTGACCGAGGAGCCCAGTTCCGCCACCACCGGATAGTGATCCGAACTGAGCTCCTGGTATACAACCGGCTGCGAGACGTGGTCACTCAGGTTTGTTACGTAGAGGTCGAGCGTTGCGTGGGCACCGGACCGACTCAGCCGAGTGGGGGAATCCGGGCTCAGGATCGTGTAGTGGCCTTCCTCCATGTCATTGCTCCAGATGGTGCCGTTTCGATTGCCGCGACTGTTGCCCCAGGCTTGATGTTTGGCATTCAAGTCGCCGGCAATGATATACTGGCCTTGCCTCCGCGTCAGCTTGACGATGTCCCTCCGAAGGGCAGCCGATGATCCATCGCCGGCTTTGGCTTGCGTTGGACAGTACGCCGCGATGAGCGCGATTGTGCCGACCGAAGTGCTGGAAGCTTGGAAGCAGACGACAGTTGATGTTGTAGCGAAGAGCGATGGCCACACCACCTCCCCTGGTCGGCCGGTCGAGTCGCACGATGCGGAAGTCCGGGATGTTGATGTTCACCTCCGGTTTTAGGTGCGTTTCGGTGATGAACGCCACGTCTATTTCCTTCTCCTCAAGGAAATCCTTCAGCTCGATTGTTTTGCTCTTTAGCGAGCAAGCGTTCCAGTTGACCAGGCCCACCCTAGCAGCCATTTTCAATGATGAACATGCCAAGTGTGAAGACCTGGTCGAATCGGGTTTTGCAGCCGCGCAGTCGAGTGGCGAGCTGCGCGAAGATCGGCATCAGTTGCTCCGGAGTGTACAGCGGGGCAGATTCTTCCGGTGGGACGGCTTCGTTCTCCGACTGCCGACGGAACCCAGGAGGAGGAAGTGGGGGCCATTCGCTGGTGGATGGTGCCGACGATGCTGGAGCTTGGACCGATGCAGCTGCCGCTGCCAGTCGCTTGTGCGACTGTAGCGGTGGGAGTATTGGAACCACACGACGAGGAGCCGGGATGGCTGGAAAGTTCACCTCGTTGATTACAGGAACACGGTTCTTTTTCGGAATGGTCCTGGTGGAAGCCTTCTTCCGGATTTCCAGGAACTCGGCTCGCTTTGGGCAGCCCTTTGTGGTGGCCCGATGTTTGTCGCCACAGTTGGCGCACTTGGGATCGGCCACCTCCATTTTGTCGCACTCGTCAGTCGGATGGGGTTCGCCACACTTGTTGCAGCGCGGCTTCATGCGGCAGTTCCTGGTGCCGTGCCCGAAATTGAAGCAGTTGGTGCATTGCGTGACATCGCGGTGCACTGGCCGATATCGCTCCCAGTCAACGACGGTGTAATTTATAACGCCAACCAGCTTCAGGTCCTTCCAGGTAGTGGAGCCGTGCTCCAGATGGATCAGGTAAAGCTGGTCGCGATATTTCCTCGCCTTGTCGTGACGAGCGATCTTGTGGACGGCTACTGGCTTCAGTCCGCAACTTTCAAGCTCTGCTTGGAGCTCTTCCTCCTTCATGTCGTGAAGTCCTCGCAGCAAAGCCTTGAGCGGCTTCGTACCGGGGTGGTCATGAGTGTAGTACTCATACTTGTGGACCTCGAGGAACTCCACGACGGATTGATGATGGTCCCTGTTGGCCGGCATCACTTTCACGCCCTCGCTGCAGAGCCGAAAAGTACATTTCAGCCCCTTAGCGATCAGCTGGCGAATTTTGGGCGTAAATCCGGCGGATCGCCCTTCACAAACACGGGCGGGCACCTCTCCTTCCGCTCCGGTTGCACCTGCGGCAGCTGCAATTGCTGCTTCTTCCTCTTTTCGGCGGATTGCCGGCGTCATCAAGCGGCAACGGCGAGAACACGTTGCTCTGCAAAAGCTGCTTGGAGGGGTTACCCGCGCCTCCAAGAGCAGTGCGCTTAGGCACTTTTCCAGCGACCGAATCGGCCACCGAGTCTCCCATGACGGGTCCGGGAGAAAATAACGCCAACGCGACAAGCGAAAACGTAAACAGCGAACGAACGAGAAAAAATACTTCGAAAAAATGCGCGAGCAAAAAACACGTCCGTACGTGTTGCTGTCTCGAACTGGGAGCAGCGCAAATGGACGGTAATTTGGCTGATGGATAATTTTTAGTTCACACAGTAGCCACGCCCCTTTGGTGAGTGTTTGACGGTTACACAATATTTGCAGTCATACTGGACAACAAAGAGGCGGGACTAATGAGCCATCTTTATTCATTATAAGAAAACTGCTATCGTGGAGAGCGGTCCCAGCATCGGCAGAGTTGCTGAGCGAATTTTATTCCAGCATGTGTCGTGAATCGTGTGATCGTCGTCGACAGCTCTTAGTGATTCGAAATATGAATTACATATTTGGAATTAATCGGTTCTTCTCAGAGCCACCATTCTACACAAAGGAAGATTGAGGCGGGGTGAATTTTATTCAAAGTGAAAATTAACCGCTTGGCGACGCCATAAAGTTGCCTGCCGTCCGTAGCAGAATCACGAGCGCGCATCGGAGGGAGATGGCTTCAGTGGCAGTGAAATTCTTTCAAGATTCTTATTCGGTTTGTTATTCCAGCAGCACAATTACGGACGCGCATCGTAGGTGCTGCAAATATGTATTCGTAATTCGTATGGATGGCGTCAGTTGTTGCCAAGTGAAATTTTCTCTCAAGATTATAATTTTTCAGAATCACCATTTTACACAAAAGAATGTTGACGTAAACAACGTCTAAGGGGAAGCCTCGGATACAGGGTGCCAAATGAAAATTTCCAAATTGGGGACCGTCACGAAATCATGTAAGATTTCAAAAGTTAATAGCGACTTTATCTTTCGAAAAAAATTCGAGATTTTATTATCAATAGATTCGGAAACTTTCCACCAATTCGTTAATTGTTTTAAAACTATTGATTATCAACGTAAAACTATTGAAAATTTTAGTTCTTTCACGTCTGGTAAAAGATTCAGAACTAATCAACTCCGTTCATGCATCCCCAACACGGATATCAGATTGATGTAACGCACGCACCTTTTGGCCCACCGCTTCATTTTTCCTGTGCATAGTCGTGTCTTGCGGCCATTGGCGGCCGTCGACGGGTAGTTGTTGCAGAAAATTATTCACAAAGATGACGTATGTAGCAAATAAGCGGAAAATCATTAAGTGGCTGTCGTCGGTGACAGCAGAATTGTGGAAATGCAATTTTCTCCTCATTTTAACTCGCTGTCGACAAACCTGTTCTACTAAAAAATTTAAACAAATTCTATTGAACGCTGCCGATGCTGATGACAACCGCACGATGATTTCAAGCAAAACCGCAAACGCGCGCGTGAGAGCAGCTTTTTGAATTGACTTGAGACGATGCGATGGCTACGCCGGTAGCGGTCCAAGTAACATCTGTATGGTCGTCGGTGGTGATTGAAAAAAATGTTTGTTCTGATAAGATAATTTTTGGTTGAAATTCGCTATTGTGTCATGTATACAACCTAATGTTCATATGATATTACGATTCTCATTGCACTAAGAGGTTTTACGTAGTTTACATCGAGCGGTCGTGTCTTGTACACAACCCTTCTGATTTTTTACTCTAAATGAAAGCTCAAATTCAAAGTAAATTTATACATCAAGCTTCCTACAAGACTTTTTTGACTATTGGAGGCTTCCGATCATCTTTCCGAGCAGTACAAGTCAGACATAAATGGTTGCCGCAACCTGATTGTGACTAAATCTTGTATCATATAAGTTGCAGTAATATATGAGTGCTGCTAAGGTTAGTGGGAGGCTCCAGAGCGTCTTGAAAAGAGGCTTTGGAGCGACTTAAAAGAAGGCTTCTGAGCTTCTTGGAAGAAGAATTTTGAGCCTCTTGAATGAAGGCTTCCATGCCTCTTGACGGGAGGTGTTGCGTTTCGGATGTGGTAATATAGCATCTTTCCGACTCTTACAGCAGACAAGTCATGGATGTTGTCTTTAGTCAGAAAGATGCTATATTACCACATCCGAAACGCAACACTAAAAAAAATTCGATGATTTACTAGGAAGACAATTACTTCCATCCTGCGCTACTGACACACATCTTTAAACTGATTAGTCTTATAGATAGTTATTAGTCATGCCTTACAGGTGAATTAATCTTTTTTAGAGATGCTCGATAAAAAAGCTAGGGTTCAAATTTAAAATACTCTACGCAGCGTAACAGGAGGCTTCCAAGTCACTTCAAAGGAGACTGCTGTGCCTCATAAAAGGAGGCATCGGAGCTTCTTGAAAGTACCATTCCAACCCTCTTGAAAGGAGACTTACGGGCCTCTCGAAAAGAAGCTTCCGAGCCTCTTGGAAGGAGGCTTACGAACCTCTTGGAAGGAATTTTACGAGCCTCTTGAAAGGACCCTCCAAACCGCTTGAAACCAGGCTTCCGCGTCTTTTGAAATGATGCTTCCAAGCCTCTTGAAAGTACGCTTCTAAGCCTCTTGGAAGAAGAATTTCGAGCCTTTTGAATGGAGCCCAGCTTTCGAGCCTCTTGAAGCTTCCGAGCCTTTTAAAGGAAGGCTTTCGAAGCCTATTTAAGGAAGGCTTCCGAGCATCTTGAATGAATGCTTCAGAGCCTCTAGAAAGGCGGCTACGTTTCCAAACCCATCGAAAAAAGCATTCCAAGCCTCTTCAAGGAAAGCATCTGATCCTTTTGAAAGATGGCTTTCAAGCCTTTGAAATGGGGCTTCAGAGCCTTTTGAAAGGAGGCTTCCAAACCTCTTGAAATGAAGCGTCGAAAGAGGGTTCCAAGAAGCGTTGAAGGATGCTTCCAATTCTCTTCATATAGAGCACATGAGCTTCTCGGGGCTTTTCAAAAAAAAAAACATTTATGCCTATCAAATGGAGGCTCCGTACCTTCAGACTCTAGATTTTAGTGCAGAAGCATGTTGTAAACAGATTATTCTATGTTATGTTTCGAATAGGTAGACAGCATTGAAGACTTTTATAATTTGTTCATTCAACGTTTGCTCCTTTTGATCTTTTGCCGCACAGCCCTGTCATACACTGTGTTGGTTTTGGAGGGCAGCATTCAATAGGCTTTGATTTACTGATCACCATACATATTATGTACAAGATAAAGTTTTGAAATTAAAAAAATATGCAGTTTTTGAAACTTGATCAATAAGTTTTAATTGGAATTATAATACATCTTCTATTACGCATTCTTGTTTAAGGTACTCCCCGGGGGTTCCTAGAGGAACTTACGGAGGAGGAATTGCTGAAGGATTTACCGGAACAATTTCATGAACCCTGGAAACCCTGGAGGAACTTCCTGATGAGGAGTTGCTGGAGGAGTTTCCGGAGGAGGAACTGCTGGAGGAACTTCTGGAGGAGGAGATCTCTGCATGAACTTCTGGAGGAGGAATTCCTGGAGGAACCTCCGGAATATGAACATCCGAAGGAGGAATTGCTGGAGGAACTTCCGGGCGAAGAATTTCTGCAGGAACTTCCGGAAGAGGAATTCTTAGGGGAACTTCCAGAGGAGGAATTCCTATAGGAGCTTCCGGAAGAATCCCAGGAAGAGCTTCCTGGAGGTACTTCCGGACAAATATCTGGAGGAGAGTCCTTCTTGATGAACTTCTCAACGATCTCATGCGCGGTGTTATTGTGCAATTTTCGTACATATAAAAGTGGACAACTGGCAATCCTGCCTTCGACGATTACAGAATGTGGGTGTGGCCGATAAACAATTTGAGGTTTCGAATAATTTACGAGCTGACGATTACATGTGAATTTGGCTGATAAATGCCTGAGATATTGCTAAGTCAAATCCGGGTCAATACGACCCGAACACCTTAAGTGAGAGTATTTTTAGCCCTTCAGAAACGTCGTACAAAGTAGGTCAACGTTCAGGAACATAGTTTGCCATGAAATAGGAAAAGTCAAGAAGTTTCAGAGCTTCACATTGTTGCGTTATAAAGTTATTGCAATTTAAAAGTACAATCCGGGTCATATCTATTTCTCCCCATAAACAGTTTACAGATCAAGTTTGTTTTTTGCCTTTCACGTATACTAAGTATCGCTCCAAAAACAAACTTTTTATAGAAGGCCCGGAGACCCATAGTGTTATATACCGATCGACTCAGCTCGACGAATTGAGGTGATGTCTGTGTGTATGTGTGTGAGTGTGTGTGTGTGTGTGTGTGTGTGTGTGTGTGTGTGTGTGTGTGTGTGTGTGTGTGAGTGTGAGTCTGTGCGCACCCACCACAAAAAAGTTTGACTCATTTATCCGGCACTTATTCTTAACCGATTTACTCGCAACAAATTGCATTCGACGCAGGATACTCTACCATTGTTTCCTATTGAAAATTGGCCAGATCGGACTATGGGCTCAAGAGTAATGGCCAAATACTATTTTTATAATGCACCATCACCGCTAGGTGGATTAATCAGGGTTTTCTCAGCAACTTCGGGCACAACTGTAGTTTAGTAAATCTTAGCTGATTTCAGTAACATATCTCCAAACTTTGCGCAACGCGCGGTGGTGCCCACTTCGAAATTATTGAATCTTGCTGAAATCTCGATGAAAAAAACTAACTGTAGTGTGGTACTTTGTAGATGCCAATTGGCATTGGCATCCGGTTATCTGACTGAGAATGTTCCTGTGGTTAATGCGCGGTGTCTGTATAGTTTTAGGCCCACTTTTATTCCTTTGATGAATGGTTGGGGAGGTTGAATAATAATAACCCGTTTTATCCAGAGTGTCCAGTCCATCCTGAATAATCCTTGATGTGGACCACAGCAGTCGCAAGCATCATGGTTTGGCAGCCTGGGATTAGCTGCACGACATAACAGCATCGGTATTTTATTTCTTTTTGTTCGGGATGAACCACTGCGTCCATTTCATTGAACTTTTGTAGTATACCCGTGTCATTTGTTTAGTGCATTTCTTTCTGCTCCATTTCTATTGAGAAGAAATGAAGTAGTCATTTTTTATTCATATATTTCTCAAGCTTAATGTAAGGCCTCTTTAGATTAAGGTACCGCTATTTATACCCATCGAAAAATGGCTTATACCAACTCTCAAAGGCGCGCCCCTCAATCAGTTTCGGCTCAACAATAAGTGGGATAATATTGATTTTGACTATGCATCGGTACTGAAGTTAAAACATATTTTTGCTTCTTCTTATGAGTTCCGAATTCGTTTTTGTGTAGAGATCTGATTTCATTGCGTTTGGCATTTCCGAATCTCACCTTTACACAGAGCTCTAATCAGTCAGAGGGTTCAGCAGATCCACCAAATTCGTATCCGCTTCTTTCCTAATTAATCAGCGCTCTGGAGCTTGGAGATTCATGTCGTCGGCTTCGAAACCAGCCTAAGATTGAGTTACGTTTTTACAATTTACTCCATTGACTCCATCCAAAAGGAGCAAAAATGGGTCATCTAAAAGCAAATCATAGTCGTTCCATACTCTTCCGACTATCACTCATAAGTATTAACAAGAATAGTAAGAACTAGAGCACAGTGTGGTAGATCTTACTCCGTAATGCAACACGAAGAGTGTCTACCCAGCATTACAGGCTCCGTTAACTGCCTGGCAAATTGTTTCACCCCCCAGGCCATTCATCCCGTCAGCACGGGTCGCCTGACACTTTGGGATTCGGGGTTAGGAACGTCATATTGTCAGCTTGAATGTTGTACCGAGCCTGGCGATATGACCGGATTTACACCGTTACGCACTACTTCAGAGTATCCATATCCCAGCGTAACGGGACAACAGCATCGGTAACTAGTTACGATAATTGGTAACTGCATATTATTTTCCTGAGGATCTTCGTGAGTATGAGACCAGAAAATTCATATCAACTTCTGGTCTCTGGTCTTCACTAGTTCGAGTAAGTCCTCATGATTGCGTTTGGAATAGTTGACTCACCTACTATGTAGGACTAGTCAACATTTTGCCATAGCCGCCAACGTGCCAAAAACTTGGAACTCAGTACCGAGATAGAATAGCTGAGGCGCTTTTAGACTGGAAGTTAGCCTCAATCAGAACTTTAGGGTCAACCTCAGTATTCGGGACAGGTCATTCGACGAATCGAAGCTGTAAAGAAAAAGCACGGCTTGTTCACCTTTGAGACATCGTTGGATTAAGAAAATTAATCAGTGTTTTCTTGGCATTCTGCGCATCCCAACCGAGTCCCACAACCGGAGACGAACGGGCATTCTCTGGTCTACCGATACTGGACAAGTGAGGAGCTGTGTCATTTATTTAATTAATATGTATATCAACAGACATCACCTTACACTGGACCTCGAATACTATGCTCAATCGACGAGGCCATCGAAAACGAATATCAACAGAAATTCGATAGCACAGAAGTGGGTCGACCGCACTTTAGGAGAGATTGATGACAAAATCTGCAAGAAAGTGCTGCACTGGAATCTGGCGGCACATCGCTGCAAAGACAGGTCCAGGGACTCTTGATGACAAAGCCTCAATAAAGATATAAGGGAAAACGGTAGAATTTTGATCTTGGATCAGGACGAAGCTAATACAAGCAGCCGCCAAGGATGGAGATGAGATCTATTACGTTAGCTCCATGCTTTATGAGTGAGTGATCATATTTTCTCGTCCGAAGCAATCTTTGTCTAGGAAATGCTAAGCCGCGAGTATGGTGATTTGCTGGTGACAACTAAAACCAAAAACAGGATAGTTAGAATTTCGGGGCATGATCATATAACAATACAATAGGTTTGATTTTCTCAAGAAAGGATAGCCGAATGAATGTGAAGGGTATAAATAGTGGGACAACTAACGCTTTTGCCTCAATTTTTCGCTACACTTGTATAGTTTCCTAATGTTCTTCAGATTTGTATCATTCAACCGTGTGATGCATATCCAACAATTAATTGCTTTCATTGCCTCCGGATTCACGCTTAATTATTCACTTTGATTACCAGCTCATAACCAATCAACTCTATAGTAGTATAAGCATACCAACATGGTCCCGCGGAGCAATTAACAGCCTCGCTCCACATCATAAGCGACATCTCCACCGATCTCCCGTTTGTTTTCCATTGTTTCATCACAGTCGAGTAATTAATATTAATTCCAATTCTGCGACCACGCGTTCTGCTTCATTCTGTTTGTTTGCATACTGTCAAGGCCTCTCGTACCGGGAATCATCTGCGTCCAGCCCACCCACTGACCTGTGTGCAGGATACTGGTCCAGTTTTGTTCTCGAAAGCGCACGAACAGTAGCGCATCGCTTGCGCTCTTAATTGAGTCTAATTTCACGACTCGGGTTCCTTTCTGTCATCAAGTGCGGGCGATCTCGTGAACAACGACGGCTTCCAAGCGAAACCACTTATGCCCGGCAATTTTCAGAATTATCGTTGGCTCTAATTTGTGCTCAGGGACGGTGGAATGGGGGGGGGGGTCCAGATCAGATAGTCCACTAATCATTTGCGAAATTATGTTGTAATTGTGTCCATTGTGGTGGTTGGCTTGGCTGAATAAATGGTACTCGATAATGCTTGGAGTCATGACTGGAATGCATGATGCCAGATGGCTGATAAATGGCAAATTTGGTAATTTGGTGAAATTGTTAAAATTAACAAATCATATGTTTAGCTTTGCGGGTGAAAACGTTGGCTTACCAATCCAAAGAAGGGAAGATCAATTGTCAGTTGCCAGTTCAGTCTGGGATCTTTCCAGTTGGAAAAGATTCTTGAAACCCTTAGCATTATGTATACTTTTACGTGTTAAAACGATAGCAATTAATGTATCAGAGTAAGGACCAGATTTATTTTTTAAATTTGTTCAAAAAAATGCCTTAAATATTCCTGGTTTAGAAAAAATTTCCGCTGAAATTCGAATGAATTACTCGTAGGCATTCAGAAAATATCAATTCAATTCAATTCAAAGCTCAATTCGTTGTAGTTCAGAACTTCCTTTTTAGGAATATATGTAATAATATCCATCTTAACGTAAAACCTTTGTCTAAGGTCGCTGTCTTGTGGTATCACACATTCGGAAATTACCCCCAGTGTCGTGACAACAAATCACGAACTCGCGAATTCCAACAAGAAGATTTAAATAGAATTTTCATTCAACTGTTAAATTTAACGCACAATACATTTTAGAGAACCATTTACATTCTATTTACATGATAAATCGTTAAATAACCTTTGGCAAACCAATCATCGTTTGCCGTTCTTCTCATCGCTTCAGCTGAAAGATTATTTACAAACAAACCCCATCCACAAGAACCAGTTCAATTATTTAATTTCCAAGCCGTTGTTGTCCACAATTGAAGCCTCGCTGCGCACAATTCCGCTCGTTGTTGACTTTGGCTGCTCGTAGTTGATGGGTCAACATTCCGGAACGCTTATTACAATCCGCAAACAGTAGCGCATTGCCCACACGAACTCTTTAGTGGCCGTACGACCGAGCAGCAAATACCCATCTTTCACCTCAAACCTATTTCTGGTGCGGTGGTAGCCACCAGTACTGGTGAAAGATGCATTCCTGACCGTTGCGATGTTGGTTGGTTTCCTCTGGACATAGCGAGGTGAGTCGTTCGGGATTGTTTCAACTTGAACATCAATCCCCCTCGTCCGGACGGACTGAATTCAGTGAGAGATTCCCCAGAAAACCAATGTTTACACTTTTGCCACCATCGTAGTTTCTGTTTCTTCACAGTTGCAATGGTAGGTTATTGAGTTTGCCGGACAAAAGCAACTGAACATGAATCTCGCAAACAGTTCCTAGTCGTGCGTAATACCAATTCATGAACTATTTACAATTCATCCCAAAAGTGGTGAATCGCAGAGTGCAATGGAAATGCAATTTTCCACCAGATTGGATTGATTCTGAGAACTCCCCGAGCACCACCGTAAGATACAACAGAATACGGAAGCGTGATCCAGAAAAATAAACAATCTTCTTTTGCTGTTGTTAGCTTGTACGTATGCTCCAGAGACGGAAAAGTGACAGGAAGGCTAACTCGAGGAATGTTGAAATGAACTAAAAAGTCCAGTCCAGAAAAAGCAGCAATACTTTCCTGTCCGTTGTATCCCTTTCAAGTCTACAATGTTGATATAACAACTACGGTACAGTGCTTCAAAAGGAGCAGAACTATCCATTAGGAGAAAGTTGTTGGTGGCGCCTTAGTTTACTGCGAAATTGTTTGATCGTGTGGGACTGTCTACTGCCGGAGCAGGAGAAGCAGATTTCTTCAGCAAACAACGTGGAGGTGATTTCAAACAAACAAAATAATTGAATTACGTTCCCAGTGCTCCGGTTACTTTGCTAAATGTGATGTGTTTCTATCTTACAGCATAGCTGACAATCGACTTTTAGCTATGGTTGGCATGCAAATAAAAAAATGAAGTTGACGAAATTTGCCAAATAGGTTTATTTACCAACTTAGACGAACTCATTCAATGAACGAAGATCACCAAATTCAAAAATTGAAAATTTGGCAATTCAAACTAACTCAAGTACTGTAATCAAATTCATAAAAAATGTGCTGCATGGTTTTCTTTTCTTTTTTTTTATTTTACCTGTTCCACTTTCCTTCTTTTTTTCTCACTTCCTTATTTTCTCACTACAGTGCGCGCGAAAATGATAAAATATCTATTTGGTATTCGGAGGCTCATGCGCATGTATTGCGCTTTGCACCGATCGAGACAAGTGCGATCTTCCATAGTTTGCTGTAGCTATCAGGCAAGTAAGTAAAGAGTTCTGCGCGTCCAGTCGGTCGTCCAAAATGCGATTCTCTTAGTTTTCATATGCCACCAGGCGTGCATGCACACTTAAATCATTTCACAGATTTCGGTGAATTTTGCTTCAATTCACCGAAATCTCAACTGCAAATCTCCTTTGTTCAACTGTCAAAACCACCGAAAATCTGTAAAACTATTCACCGAACAGTTCTGCTGTTGAGATTTCGGTAAAATTTCACAAAAATCTGCGATTTATTTTAAGTGTGTGGTTTAACTTTTTTCTCGTCGTGAGACAGCGAATTAGTGTTATTTCCCATTTAGATAACCACGGACCAGGTGTCCGCCATTCGCCAAGTACTGCAGAAATGCCGCGAATACAACGTGCCCACACATCATCTATTCATCGACTTCAAAGCCGCATATGATACAATCGATCGGGACCAGCTCAGTGCTGTAATTGTGAACTAAAAGCTAGTTAGTCGGCAAAAATTAGGGGCGTTACCACACATAGGCAATAAAGGGGGCGCACACTAAAAAATAACTCCAATACAGGAAAAATTTAAAATTACTCCGCAGAAAGTGAGAACGTCATAAAGCGCCTTCCATGACCAAAATGAAATCTACAACCACAAATCATAAATAAAGACCCAGGTACTGAAAGATTGAGCAATACATCAGAGGGTGGGTTGGGGATGTTTTGTAGTTGCCATACTTCTAGGTGCAGGGGCCCATGGAGTGTCAATTGACACATCAGTATCAATACCAGTGAAGTCCTGATCATGGCATTCTGGCCGCGAGTTAACGACAAGATATCGCAGTAATAGTAATTGGATTTTGTAATATTGTGAAAGCGAAGGCTGGCAGTCGGACAATCTACTCTTTTAGTAGAGCCGGGTGACCCTGACTTGAATCGGCGAGTGGGCTAATGACTAGCCTGTCTTCCGCCCGTCCGTGGCGAGCCTTGTAGCACGCTGTCTATTCCTGGCACCAAGCTTTTCTTGCGGGGTGGGAGTAGGCTCAGATGCCGTTTCCAAACTTGCGCTGATCTGAATCTGAACATGTAAGTGTAAACCAATGCATGAATACTAGGGTGGCTCAAAAAACACTTTTTCAAAGTTTTTGATGGGCCGCCCTCTTATTCGGTTCTATTTGATGCCCGGATGCTCTGGACAAAATTCCAGCCAAATCGGTCAACGTTTGGGCGGTGCTAAACTCGTTGGAAGTTTATAAAGAAAAATGTATACAGAATCAACAACCGAAAACAGTGATTTGTAGTTATACGGCACAATGTAGGATGAAGAACTAGGATACTCATTCAGTTATTGTAGAATCAAATACAGAATGTTATGTTGAAATTGCGAGAAGATTAGAGTTTATTACGCAAAGATAATAACATTTTACTGGAGTGTTGTAGGGTGAATTTATTTCTTTCAAAGGTAAAAGAAACGAAATTTGCTCAAACCCCACTTCAGAGAAATGCTAATAACTTAGCCGGGCAAACTCTAATCTTCTCCCGGTTTTCTGCATAACATTCTGTATTAAATTCTCCAAGATCTGAATGAGTATCATAGTTCTTCTTCGTAAGTTGTATAGTCTAGCTGCAATTTACTGTTTTTGGAGGTTTCTGCATTTTTGCATATAAACTTCCAACGAGTTTAGCACCACCCAAACGTTGACCGATTTGGCTGAAATTTTGTCCAGAGCATTAGGACATCAAATAGAACCGAATAAGAGGGCGGCCCATCAAAAGAATTGAAAAAAGTTTTTCCCATACTAATTTGAGCCACCCTAATGACCTTGCATACCGATAGGTATGCAAAGATAACCATGGGATCTTTGAGGGTGACTACTCCAGTAGGATTCGACGACAGCCACATGGGGGCCTAACAATAATGAGTGATTCAAAAATTAATTCTACCTAACGATAATGAGTAATTCAAACATTAATAATTAATTAATAGCCCCAGAGTTTCCCGGCACGCTCCGCAAGTGACTACGGGATGCGGGTGGTCGCTGAGCAACTCGATAATATCATCGAGTTCGCGAGTGCAAGGCAGAACATCAGTAAGGAACTGCAACAGAACCTTCGGATGCTTCGCCCGAGTTGCAAGACAAGAACAGGACGCGTTTATCGTGGTGGGAGGAGAGAAGGCCGACAAAGGTGACCAAACTGATGCTTTCTGTTTCCTAGGAAGAGCGACTATGGCCCAAAAGGTGATTGATTTCGCCCTGACGGCCTCATTGGCCGGCCTGAAACAGCAAGGGCAGCAATCCGGCGAAGGCGCTCAGAGCAAAGCCAAACGACGTGCGACCATAAAGGCAAAACGTTGTCTGGACGGAACAGATTGGGATACATAGGGCATCGACCCAAGAAGGCGACTTCTCGGCCCAAAAAGGCGAAAGGCGCCTACCAGACGCAAGTCACCGGGCCAGAAGAGGGTACCAGCCGGCCGGTGCCATCGGCACAAGAGACCGAAAATCCATGGCAGCTGGTCAGTAGGGCAAAGCGAAAGTCGAGCGTATCTCGACCTGCAAGAAAGCAAAGGATAAAGACGAGGCCTTGTTGGTGAAAACAGATAAGGAAAAGTACACCGAAGTCCTTAAATCGATGCGGGCGGCAGAAAAGCTTTCGGTGCTAGGTCAGGACGTGCGAAGCGTCAGACGCATCAAGATCGGTGAAATGATCTTGATTCTGAAACGCGGAGCGCAAGCTAGTGGGACAGACTATAGGAAGTTGGCCCAAGAGATCTTGGGTGACGACGTCAATGTGAGGTCGTTGGGGGCGGAAGTGACCCTCCAGTTCAAGTAACTGGACGAGGTTACGAACGCGGATGACGTCGTCTCTGCCATCAGAGAGCAGTGCGGCACAGATGTTGAGTTCGTGTCCTATCGGAGAGACAAACAAGAAAAAGCCGTGCTAGTAACACAATTGAATTTTAACCACTGTACATCTGTTTAGCAGCTGCTGTGGCAGTCGTCCTCCTGTTCAACCCGTACAACGTTCTTGTCGTCAATTAGGTGACGAACGGATCTAGGATGGCGGCTATTTGCACAACGGGACGGTATCTGCTCCAAGAGGTGGTACTTTCTTCCGCTGAGGGTGCCGTGATGGCCAAGATCAACGGTGCTTACTCATACCTGGTTTAAGCTCTAAGCGGCGGGGAAGAAATCGGACCTAAGACTCATTGGCCAATTTGTAATAGTTTCTGGGTAATCTGCGAAAGTTACATCTGTTCAGGGCCAATCCCAGACCGTTTGGAAATGATTATATTTCTGCGTATACCTTACGGATTTTCGATCAGCCAGCATTGGTCATCATACTAGTTCTAGTTTCTGGGGAAAGGATAGAACATGATGGAAGTAAACGTCACTTAAAATGACCAGCAGAAGAAAAAAATGCATTAACATACCCTCGAAAAACCCGGAACATCTCCGGCGGCCAAGGACCAATCTGAGGTTTTGGATGGGGACAAAATACTAGAAATGTTTGCAATCCGCCAATGTGTTGATCGCGTATGCTGCCACAAGAATTGAATCCCCGTAGACTTCTAAGGTCATAGGCGAACCCGAAGATCTTGACATCAGAAGGGAACTTTAGTTTCAGAAGTCCGCCGTACATAATATTCCATAATACCGGGTCCAATAATGAGCCTTGCGGTACTACTGCATTAATTGGAACACTTCTCTGACTGGCATTGGTGTCGTGTAATAGTATTCGGTTCTGAAAATAGCTTAGAATATATATATAGAATACCTCGCCTTTTACATTGGATCGCTATCTCAGCGGTCTTTACCACGCTGTCAACGTCAAACGAGGACTTATCCTTACGAAACCCGAACTGATTGCTTGCGAGGCCGCCCGTACCCTCTGAGTACGGGGTCAGCCTTTTGAGAATGATCCTCTCCAGCAACTTGCCCGTCATGTTAATTAGACGGTTTCCCGGCTTTCGGTAACAGAACCAACTTCTGCCTTTTCCATTTATCGGGAAAACTACTACAGTCATGGAGACATCTCTGCATAGATGTTCGCAATGATTCCTGCCTTGAGAAGGGTGTTCGGAACTCCATAAGGCCCGGAGCCACCATTTTAGCCTACATGCACCCGAATACTAGAATAGAACGACTAACTCATGTCAAAGACTTGGGCGTAATTTTGGATTCCCAACTAACGTACAAGTTGCACATCTCGTACGTTGTGGACAAGGCTTCCAAAACCCTGGGCTTTATCTTTCTTTGGCCAAAGAATTTTCTGACATTTACTGTCTGAAGCATCTGTTTTGCTCACTGGTGCGGTCTATACTGGACTATTGCTGCGCCCCGTTCGGAATCCCAATGAACGGTGCAGAACAAATTGAGTCCGTGCAACGACGTTTCCTACGATTTGCTCTGCGTAGACTACCGTGGAGAGGTCCATTACGCCAGTCAAGTTATAATATCTCCTATCGGCTTATCGATCTGGAGCTGCTAAGGAATCGCCGTAACATTGCTTGGGCCGTACTGGTTACAGTTGTTTCGCAAGGCCGAATAGTTGTAGCGATATTTTAGAGTAAAATATATCAACGTACAGCCGAGGGCACTTCCAAATAACGCTATGCTAAGAAGGCCATTTCGTCGGACTAACTACAGTATGAACGGTAGTATTGAAGGATTACAGCGGTTATTTATTACGGTATCAAAAATCTTCGATTTCAACTTGCCTTATCAGACGCTGCGTCGGAGATTCAAAGAATTTTTCTCATCGCGTCAGGTCATGTTTGAACTCAAATTTTTACTGCCTCCATGCTGGTCACGTTTGGACTCCAATTTGCACTTCAGACGCATCAATGCTGTTTGATAAGTACTTGATCCAATATGAATGCCTCGACAGGTCAAGTTTGGACTCAAATGTTCACTGCAGACCCCTCCATGCTGGTCACGTTTGGACTCAAATTTTCACTGCAGGCGCCTCTATGCTGTTTGATAAATACTTGATCCACTATGAACGCCTCGACAGGTCACGTTTGGACTCATATTTTCACTGCAGGCGCCTTCGTGCTGATTGATAAATACTTGTATAAACGCCTCGACAGGTTATGTTCGAGCTCAAATGTGCACTATGAACGCTTTTTGATGCGCAGATTGGTATTCAAATATGATTTTTTCATCAAATTCTGTATGTAAACAATTCGTTCATTTGGAATCATCTATAATTTTAATATTCCTCTTTGTGGATCACATCATATCCGGCAACGGAAAGTGCTTCACATCGTCTTGCATAAATTAAGTAAGCTAATGTTACAATATACATGCACTGCTCTAGCATTTTTAAAGAAAATTTAAATTATAATTTTGAAAATAAAATTTAACTCGAAGCAAAATATAAAGCTTGTTAGTCGCCGACTAACCCCGACCCCCCGCAACTACAGCGACCAGCTATGGCACCTAATGCACTAACACGGATTTCCGGATAAACTGACACGGTTGATCAAAGCGACGATGGATCGGGTGATGTGCGTAGTTCGAGTTTCAGGGGCATTCTCGAGTCCCTTCGAAACGCGCAGAGGGTTACGGCAAGGTGATGGTCTTTGGTGTCTGCTATTCAACATCGCTTTGGAAGGGGTAATACGAAGAGCAGGGATTAACACGAGTGGTACAATTTTCAACAAGTCTGTCCAGCTATTTGGCTTCGCCGTCGACATAGATATTATGGCACGTAACTTTGAGAGGATGGAGGAAGCCTACATCAGAATGAGGGAAGCTAAGCGAATCGGACTAGTCATCAACACGTCGAAGCCGAAGTACATGATAAGAAGAGGTTCAGGAGAAGACAATGTGAGCCACCCACCTCGAGTTTGCATTGGTGGTGACGAAATCGAGGTGGTTGAAGAATTTGTGTACTTGGGCTCACTGGTGACTGCCGAAAATGACACCAGCAGAGAAATTCGGAGACGCATAGTGGCTGGAAACCGTACGTACTTTGGACTCCACATACATAGAGTTCGCCGCCAGAATATCGGACAGTAACCCGGTGAAAATGGCTCTCGACAACGATCAGACGGGCATAAGAAGGCGAGGTGCGCAGCGGGCAAGGTGGATCGATCAGGTGGAAGATGACTTGCGGACCCTCCATAGACTGCGTGGTTGGTGACGTGTAGCCATGGACTAAGCCGAATGGAGAAGACTCTTATATATCGCACAGGCCACTTCGGCCTTACTCTGAATAAATAATAATATTGTAATACGGCACACTTTATCCCATGTAGCATAAAAAGAAGCTATTGAAAAACTCCCGAGTAGCACACTAGTCACATATCAGTCACTATGACTCATATACGACCAAATCCAGTCACATTGGAGTTGCTGTAACCAAATCGATCTGAACCGTGCTACTAGGGCTTTATCTGCATATAACATCAGATCCTTACGTCGTAAACCTTATATAAAATCCGAAATTGAACAAAATTGCTCAAAATTGTGTGTAAAAAGTCCGAAAGAGTTTCCTATTTAAACTCAGAATAATTTTCGGAGGATATTCTGAAGATTTCCCAAGGAAATTCGAGAAAAAAATCCGTGGAACCAAAAAAAAAAGACATCACGCGGGAATTCGGTAAAAAATATGAAAGAATTTCCCGAAGGTCTATGGAGAATATTTCGAGGAAGTTTGAATGAAATATATAAGCAATGAAATGGATAAATTATACAATACGGCATGTGAAATAGTATCGGTACTGCCGACAAGCCAACTACGTTGAGTACATTGTTAATGGTGAAATTACATCTAAATCAGTTGGTATGCTGTTAGATAAGTCCAATTATGTGATGATGTACCTGTTGTGAATACATTTTACAACATCAACTCTATAAATATATACTTTTCTATTCATTTTATCTGTTTCGTATTTTGTTTTTGATACGCACATAAGATTTTTACAAACAAGTTCCAGTGTATAATCAAGAAGTGTCATTAAAAAACGAAAATTATGTTTGGTGAATTTTCTTAACAAGAATACACTCATATTAGCATCGGTGCATCGCTGGCAATTTTGCTGTTACACAATTTGTCAAAATAATATTGTCATTTTCTTATAGATTCCTAAGGCGATTCATAGTATAAAACATGACTGCCTTGTGGTATCCTTCAGCTACTCTTGCTTCAAGTCACTTACACCAATTTTGATTAAACAGACCAAAGAATTTGATCCAATGCTTCGTCTATTGAGTTTTTCGGTGGAGAAAAAAAAACCCGGAAAAATGACTTACTAAATGAGGACCATAATACCATTTAGATGGCGCAAAATTAAAGAGCAGGCTTTTTTGCGGGGAGTGTAGGTCAACACTGACTGGCTAGGCAATATTTACAATCTTGAGTGTGAATTCAAGATGATTCGGTTTAAATTCGCATTAATGCATATAAACTTCATATAAAAGTAAGTTTAAGGAACCCTCTCACCGGATTTTATCCTTCTACGCCTGCATGAAAGATCCTTACTAGACTGGTGAAAACCACAACACACAACCCAAAATATAGCAACTTCAAAATGTTCTTTTTTTGACTGGCTTATAGGAAAGGGAAAAATGAAGCACTGAAGCACCGAATAAAGTTAGTTAGCACACCACATTTTTTAGCACCCGGTGGCGCAGAACGATTAACCACCAGCTGAAACTTCAAAAATGCAAACAAGCTTGGCCAAAAATCAAGCACCAAAAATTGACGTCTGTATTCGCGCACGGCCCACTACGATCCTCTCCCCAGCTTTAACTATTTATTATCGATGATTGGTGAAAAGTTTAGAACCAGGTAAACCAACCAATCACGTGCATGCATCGCAAGCACAGACATCAAAATCAAGCAACTTGCGTCTTTACTTAGATCTAATTCTCGGTTCGAACAAGATTTCACTCAGAGCTGAAACAGCGTCACGAAGGCGCTGGTAACATTTACAACGGAAAACGTCAGCGTGTTACTGCAGATCATTCAACCTCAACGAACCGGTATTTTATGTGAGCGTGATTTCTCTCGCAATTTCTAGTTGTCCTTCCTGGATTACCACAGGCATAACAAAATATCCCTTTCGGCTGCCTACATTTTCTCCAAATATGCTCTGTGCTCCTACAATTCCAACACAATAGCCCTGTAGCATTATTTAATTGCTGTTCTTGACTGTTTGTGTTAGGTCGCTTGGTTTGCGTTTTTTGTTGAGTATTCGTTGGGCCGGTTTTTTTTTCCAGTGGAGATATATCAGCTTCCACACTGATATTCTTCCCTCCCCCTTCATACGGGAGCTTGGCAGAAGGAAGGTCGTGCGATATGTGCCATCACAAAAATTGCCCTCCGCTCGCTTTCAAATCGACTTCTATAAAAACATTCTTCATGCCTGCCGTATCCTAACGGAACTATCAATTCTATACTTTTGCCTCTAATTCTATCATGAACATGTACGTCTAAGTTTGGAAGATGATATTAGCATTTCCATATCATTGTAAATCGTTTAACTTCGCGTAGAAGTAATACACTCCAATCATTATTTAGCGTTTTTTTTTTTCGTTCTAACCTCGTTTACTCTGAGCGATTGAATGTGTTCATCATCTGAATAATCATCGTCCGAGTTTTAAATACCCAGCTGATGAAGTTCTTTACGATTTTCTCGAGTCCTTTTAAAACTAGGATCGTTAGCGTCGATCTTATGATTTACTTCTGTCAGATCTTCCAGGTTCTCTGTATCCAGAAAAGATAGTTTGGAGCGATAATGCGGACGCATATTCTCCCAGATCAACCCAAATAGTGTTCTGGACGAAAAAGGTCGTTGTAGGCATTGGTTTAACTTCTCAACCTCTGTCACGAATGCTATAAACGTTTCGCCTTTTTCCTGTTTCAGTTCCCTAATCTGCGCACGAATTCCTCTGTCCCTATTGGGATTTCCATACCGAAAACGATTTTCGTTTTCGAATCTGTTCCAACTAGTAAAATTGCTCTTTCTGGTGAACCACCAATTGTATGCTTCCCCCTTTAGTCTTCGGTGAATATTCATGAGTAATTCTTCCTTTGATACACCTTCATGACGCGCAAGCTTTTGTATTCTATTTAAAAAATCTTTCACCTGAATACTTCTGCTATCTCCCGAAAAATATTTAGGTCCCAACTGTCCACGCGCAATTTTCTGTAAAACCTTCTTCCGTGTTCTGAACTTGATGATCAACTCCTTCTTCAATTCGAATCTTGTCGTTTATTCCTGTAGCTCCTATCTGAATCGTACTCACTCTCTGAATTACTTCGACTGACAAAAAACACATTAATAAAGTTTTAAAAAAAACTTCGACTGGCTCGCCTTGACCTGCCTTTAACTATTCTATTTTTCAAATTTTTTTTCACTACTTTCCGAGCTGAACCTCTTCCTTCTGCTTTTTCCGTCAGAGCTTTTGCTTTTCCGTGATGGTCGGCTCTTATAGCACTCCAACCTTTATGAGATTTCCGGTTCTTTATGCTCTACGGCGGCCATTTGTCTCTTCCAGAAGTGTTCTTTCCATAACTTTCTATGGATGATATCAAGCGCTTATGGCTCTTCGGCGGCTTTTCATCATCTGTTTCCCCCTCACTTAAAACTTCTCTTTCTCTTAAACTCAGACGAGATTTTTGGCTCTTACTGCTCTTCGGCCCTGTATCATCGTCCTGCAATTTATTTTTACTTGATGTTTCTTCCTTATACAATTTATCTTGCTTCCATTCCAAACTCTCTCCATTCTGCTCTGCTTCTAATTCCTCCTGCTTTTCTTGTTCTTCTTGCTCTTGTGCCTCTTTTCTTGTTCCTTCTTCAACTGATACTTCCTTTCTTCTTCCTTTTTCTTTTCTCGATCACGTTTCTCTCATTCTTCTTTATTCTTTTCCTTAATTTTATCCTCATTACTAGATTCTCTTTCACCCCCTTCTGTACTTTACCTTCTCCTCTGTTTTTTACTATCTTCTGATTCACTATCTGCAGTTGGGTCTGTATAGACTTTATGACCAACGCTCTTCAAAATCTCTGTAATTTGGAAACACAGTTTTACCTGATTCTGTTCTTCATCCTGAATCACCGCGGTTGTTGTCCGGATGAAATAATGTCGCAGTCTAGACACTAGAGCGAGATCGAACTTTTTGTTCAAACTCAATGTTATGGATTTGACATTTTTATCAATTCCTAAAACTCCATCGTTGAAATTATGTTTTGTCACCCAAGTAGTTTTACCTTCTCTCTTCGAGCAACAATCTTCCTAAAAATCTTCTCTTATCATCTAGATTCTCTATACGGTCTACAAACTGTCCACGCTCAAAATTTACTTTATCTGCTAGCAGATGCTCTGCAACCGGTAAAATATACAGGAGACTCATCTTCGAATTCTTTACCTTATTAAAATTATGAAAAGAAACAAAATTTATCAAGTAATTCAATTCAATTTAAAATTCAACTTCAACCTAACCTAAAATTCAAATTCAAAATAAAAACCCAGATTAATCCACCTAGCAGTGATAATGCCTTTCTCGTGCATTATAAAATATATTGAAAAAATCACATTAGAAAGGTCAAAAAAGCTCTTTAGGAGAATAGATCACATTTTTTCGATAATTTTGCATGTTTTTGCATTAGTTAAAATGCATTGCCACCATTTTCGGAAAAAAAATTTTTTTTTGGTTTTGAATTTTTTTTTCCAAGGGGGGACCCTTGGGAAAAAACAATGATTTTTCAATAATTCCGAAATGCAATGTCCG
The DNA here is from genome assembly GCF_024139115.2 of Armigeres subalbatus. Lineage (NCBI taxonomy): Eukaryota > Metazoa > Arthropoda > Insecta > Diptera > Culicidae > Armigeres > Armigeres subalbatus. The sequence continues at coordinate 28,299,203 of NC_085140.1, forward strand.
ATCGAAACAATTTTCAATAGCAAACAATGGGACCGCATTCCCCGTCGAATGCAACTTGTTGCGAGTAAATCGGATAATGCTAAGTTCCAAAAAGTGTGTCTACAAAATTTGTACACATACACACACATACATACACACACATACATACAAACACATACATATGCACATACAAACATCACCTCAATTCGTCGAGCTGAGTTGATCGGTATTTAACATTATGGGTCTTCTGGCCTTCTATCAAAAGTTATTTTTTGGAGCAATCATATAACCTTTCGGTTTAACTTTGTTTTACAAGAAAGGCAAAAACTTAACATATAAAAAATGCAATTCAATTCGAAAACTTAGCCTAAAATATTCAATAAAAAATTCAATTAAAAAAAAATAATTAAAAAAAACTCAAAAAAATTTGATTCAACTGAGAGAATTAGTAATTTTGACGTTGGCTCCAGTGTAACCGTTCGCAAATTGTTCTTGAGGTGATTTTAGAACACGGTGGCTTAAGCGCCGCTCTCGAAGAGAGACCACCGGTCGTGTTCTCTATTTGCCCGACTCTTACATACCCTTTACCTCAGGGGACTCTTGAACGGTCGCTGGCTCCAAAATTACTTACGCCTAGAATACTCTATTTTCCCCACCTACCTGGCCTCTTTCAACCCGCTATACTGTAAACGAAAAGCAATCTCCGAAGTAAACTCGAGAAACTGTAGCCACGGCCAACGCAATGGGAGTGCATTTTCCCAGCCCCGTGAAACGCAATACAAATTAAACACTCAAGCTAACTTCGAATTACTAAACAGCATTCATTTTACCATTCGGGTTAGACTATTTTTATCGGTACGGAATGGAAAATAGAGCTAAATCATGGCCATTAAAAAAACAACAAGCTCACATACCTGCGCAGTAGACCTGTTCACCATTTTCAAAAGTATTCCAGATTCAAAGTGCCACCCCTCTATTTCAATGAGTATCTTAAATGGAGTCTTCTGACCAATTTTCAGCCAAATCCATGGAGGTTTAGAGGTGCATCAAACGAGATTTGTGATTTTTCAGACTTTTTCGTAGAAATGTCGTCTGAATGCATCAATTTAACTCCACATAATAAAAGGACTAGTCGTTGATAGCTTCTTTAGACTATCATCTACCACTTTGTCATTGATACTAGGATGTTTAGAGGGCTTATTCTATGACTTTTTATTAGATTTAGCTGAAAAAAATGCCTGAAAACCAGAAAAATAATTTTAGGTGCTTCTGGGGGTAGTATAAATTTTCAATATGTGCCCAATACAATTTTTCCTTTCATTTCCTTCGAGTGTTGCGGAAGTTTCGTCCATACATCACTTTATTCTGAAAAAATGCTGTTTTCATGAAATACTCAACATTTGAATAGGGTAGTCAAGCAAGACCATTCCCCCCATGCTAAAACAAAGTTGACCATGATTTATGAGCAATGTCATCCAGTATTTTCGACCCACTGGTATAGATCTAGAGTGGGCTATGTGATAGTGTCAGGGCCTGCAGATCAAGAGGTCCACGGTTCGAGGTGCCTAGCAGTTAAAAATATTTTATTTATCAAGCCAGGTGCCTAATTCCATTTTGTCAATAATCTGTCGCGATCAGAAACATACTTTAAATTGAACGTGATAAAAAAATCTTATAAAGTTTAAAAAACATCTTGAATTATTGGTTATCCTCTCCTTAGCTATTGTACCACACTCATAGCACAAACAAAACCTGATCGATCCCTCCCATTAACAAACCATTACTTCACAATTGGTGACTGCAATGATGGACATGAACTTATTATAATCTCAATCAGTGAAAGTTGTTTGAAATTAGTCAGTGGCAAATGTAGTTAACGACCTCAAAAGGTCATTAAAAACATGGCATTTTCCATAAGACTTGACAAGAAAAAATCTTTATCTACTCGGCGCCTCGAACCGTGGACCTCTTGATCTGCAGGCTCTGACACTACCACATAGCCCACTCTAGATCTATACCAGTGGGTCGAAAATACTGGATGACATTGCTCATAAATCATGGTCAACTTTGTTTTAGCATGGGGGGAATGGTCTTGCTTGACTACCCTATTCAAATGTTGAGTATTTCATGAAAACAGCATTATTACATGCCGAAGCTTATTTTTCAGAATAAAGTGTTGTATGGACGAAACTTCCGCAACACTCGAAGGAAATGAAAGGAAAAATTGTATTGGGCACATATTGAAAATTTATACTACCCCCAGAAGCACCTATAATTATTTTTCTGGTTTTCAGGCATTTTTTTTAGCTAAATTTAATAAAAAGTCATAGAATAAGCCCTCTAAACATCCTAGTATCAATGACAAAATGGTAGATGATAGTCTAAAGAAGCTATCAACGACTAGTCCTTTTATTATGTGGAGTAAAATTGATGCATTCAGACGATAAAGTCTGAAAAAAAAAAGTCTGAAAAATCACAAATCTCGTTTGATGCACCTCTAAATCTCTATGAATTAGGCTGAAAATTGATCAGGAGACTCCATTTAAGATACTAATTGAAATAGAGGGTGGCAATTTGAATCTGGAATACTTTTGAAAATGGTGAACAGATCTACTGCGCAGGTTTTTGCTTCTCGATGCACTGATGCGTTGAAATTACTCCGCCGAGAAGATGGCGACGATGTCCTCCGACCAGGTTGTGGCGATGGCGGCTGATTAGCTTTACCGCAGATTGGCGCGCAGCGATGGAGGTCGAGCTCGAACGATATGGCCGAAACTAAAAATGCGGAGGGAGTGGATGGCGGCTGGACGGAAGGCTCCCGATTTCGGAATCGACAGTGGTCCGGAATACCCGTTCCCTAAAGCTAGAGGCATCATTTCCCTAACGACACACACATTCCCGTACCCGATTCCGGTCTAATACACAAAATCCTGCCCGTACCAAAAAGCGCAATGTGCCTTCTGAACGTTTCACTCAATAACACGGTGTTCGCGGAATTAAAAAAAGAAGTTCTAATGACGTCTGCTACGCTGTGCGAGTCGGTAAAAACGAGCACATGAGGACACTACAGCAGTACATGGACAATAAGGCATTTTATGAGGCAGATCGAAACAGCTGTTTTTCTCGTGTTTATCTACTTTGACAATTAGTGGGAGCCCGTTTGTTTGGTAATTTCGCGCCGAACATTCCGATGGGTCCCATCATCAATTCTGCCTGTTTTAGCCAGGGTTTTAGAACATAGTTTTTCATATGATTCTTAAAATGTATCGTTAGATAATTCATACCATTGCATTCTAAGCATGAAATGCTGAAGAAAACACGAATGAAAAGTAAAACGTTACAAACATTATTTTGTGTTCGGACCTAACAGAATGTTCACGCAGAATCATACGAAAACAAAACATTTAGAAGTAAATAAACGGGCCACCGCGAAACGTCTCATAAAATGCCTTATTTCTATTTGGATAATAATTTAGTCAAGACACAAACCTCGTAATCGACATACAAATAAAAATTCAAATGAATTTTTGAATTTGTGATTTAAATTAAAAAAGAGAAAAACGTCATAAATTATTATTTTGACTTAATTAAAATTTATAGAAAAAACGTAAAACGAATGTGAACCAATAGTGAACCAATTGGTTCGGCTAGGAACAAATTTAATTACAATCTAAACTTTTGGTTGCTTGAGAATGGCTTTCGGTTAACAGAACATATTTTACAATACACCACTCCAACGCAGACAAAATGGGAAGGGCCATTTGGCCGAAAACCAATAGTCCGAAAGCCATTTGACCGAATGCCACTAACCCGAAATTTGTTAGGCCGAATATACCACTTGGTAGAACAGACCATTAGGCTGAAAGTCATTTGACCGAATTGGTCATCTAACCTAACAGGTCATTTGGCGGAATAGGCAATTTGGTCGAAAATGTCGTTTGGCAGAAACCGTCGTTTAATAGAAAGGGCCATTTGACTCACTTCTCCCAGTGAGAAGTGAGTAATGAAGAGTGAGAAGTAGGAAGAGAGATGTCTACCTTCTCACTTCTCATTTATCTTTTCTCGCTACGAAAACGGAGAATTTCGAAATGAGATGTGAGAAATGATGAGTGAGAAGTGATAAGTGAGAAGTCACTTCTCGCTAATCATTTCTCACTTCTCACTGTGAAAAGTGAGTAATGCAAAGAAAGAAGGGAGTTGCCTCACTAGCCTCACTACCACTTCTCACTTTTCACAGTAAGAAGTAGGGTGGTCGGTATTGGCCATTTTTGACAAATACCGGTTTTCGGTATATGGTGGAGTCAATACCGGTAATACCGATAAAATACTGGTATTTGTAAAAATATTAGAAATGTTCAAAAAACTTTTGATTTTGATTTTTTGGTGACAAACAATGTTTTTGACAAACTTTAAATGTCATTGCTTGTTGGGCTGGGAAAATGGAAATTCAAGTAGACATAACATACTGTGTGATTCATTTACCAATCCGCATCAACTGAAGTTAGACGAGTTGTTAAGTACCCTTAGTGACAAGCCTCCTGGAGTCCAAAACTAAATGCAGTTGCGTTTTCAAGAGAACCCCATTCAAAACGAAAGCCACACACAATTGTCATTTTTATTATTCTAAAGAAGAAAGCTGGAATAATAAAAATGACCACAGTAGGAGAATTCTTTACGGATTGTTTGCAAGGATCCTGGCATCAGTGTAGTTACCACCATCAATGCAAATGTTTTACTCTGCTGCAGTCTTATCACGAGTTGTTCTTCAACCGATAAACCAGGAAACTTAATCATAGAGATATCTTCTTCGTACTGATCGTCAGGTGTGATCGTTGTTACAGCTTCAACGTTCGCATCAGGAATAATTATACGCTTCAAGATTTCGTCCGCTTGCTTAATCAACGTAGCTCTGGATGTCTGGAAGAAAATGCCCAAACTGTTTCTGATCCATTGCTTTCCGGCAGGTGTTCGAAAAAGCAGAAAGATAGACGTATTCCCATCGTCTGCCTTGGATTCGTTCTTAGAGAGCATCGAATAAGTTGGTGGCAATTTATGTGACTTGGCAATTTCGGGGGCTTGAATTACTTCGCTTATTGCTAAAAAATTATCATAACTGAAGTTAGATTTGGATTGAAGCTTCAAATCGATCAGAGTTTTTAAGGTGATTATACAATCAAGCCAAGTGGTGAATGTCAATTTCACCACACGGTTTTATACTCCTATTACCAAAACTTCAAATCTAGCGGAATAATTTTCGTACAATGCTAAAATTAAAGTTGTTTGTTTAGCGTAAGTAAGCAAACGATCTGCGGATGTTTCATCCTGATGGGCGCTGTGGTTCTCTCAATTCGTGCTCTTGAAAAATCACTAAAAAGGACGTGGTTTCCCGATTTGTGACTCCCGATTTTGGCTTAACGAACCCCTCAACTCTTGATAACATGCTACTCTAGCATGTCTTGGTTGGAATCAGCAAATTCAGAACGGACATATTTTTGCAGCAAATCATTTTTCACAAGTGTTCTCCGTTAGAGAACTACTCAACACATACCTTTTTCACAATTTTCACGACTATGTGGACAATGTTCTCGATTCTCGTGTTTCTCGACGATGTAGACAATGTTCGTTGAAGAAAAAAGTCATTGGCAATTTGACAAATGCATCAGCACGATGCAAGAGAACGAAGCATCACGTATGATTATTGACGATGATGATCGATTTTTGCTTAAGTGTGAACGTCTTCAATGATGCTTACTTGGGCAAAGCTAAATCCATGCCCGCATTCAATTGTTGTGAGTGTTTGAGTCTTTAGTTGATACATGTTACTGAAAACTATTCGAGATTGTTTATACTGACAGCAAAACTTTAAATACCGAAAATACCGGTAGTTTCGGCACTAATACCGGTATTTTCGGTAATCAAAACTGATCGGTATTACCGGTTTCGGTACTACCGGTTAGACCACCTTAGTAAGAAGTAAAAAGGTGAGGAGGGAGGCATCCCTCAATGGGACATTGCCGCCTTGCTACTTTCCACTTCTAACTTCTCTTTCTTCATTCATCACTTCTCATTTCTCACTTCTCACTCCTCATTTTTCATTTCTCACTACGAAAAGTGAGAAGAAAGACGCCTCTCTTATCGTTCATCATTTCCAACTTCTCATTTCTCACTTTTCGCAGTGAAAAGTGACCTATCTGGCCAAAAGACATATTCTGCTCAATGACCTATTCAGCCAAATGACTTGTTCGCCCATATGACCTATTTGATAGAATGACCCGTTCGGCCAAATGACTTTCGGCCAAATGGGTTTTGGTCTAATGGCTTATTTGGTCTAGTGGATTTCGGCCAAATGGCTTTCGCCTGAAAAAGTATCGGCCAAACGACCCTTCCTCGATGAAATGTGACCACTTAAGGCACTTGTCACATCTCACTATTTCCTTGTTGTCCTCTCCACGGCAAATTCGACATGAACGACCAGGAAATGAATGATCCGGTTCTACTGTTTCGTCTGTGATTACCATTCTAACACCATCAAATGCACCACTGCCACTACCGCTGGCATTACTTAAAAAAAAACACGAAAATGAGAAAGTGTTTTTTATTCCCTTGTCATAAGACGAGTTTGTACAATCCCATTTAATTCCACCACTTTATTGTACCTTCCACATATACGTATTTCGACCGCATCAGTAAGACCGTCTTCAATATCTCGTACTTGACTTGACTTACGAGTCGAGTGTCGAGTCAAGTACGAGACACTGAAGACGGCCTTACTGTTGAGGTCGAAATACGTATCTGTCAAGATACAATTAAGTGGTGGAATTAAATGGGATTGAACAAACTCGTCTTATGACAAGTGAAGACATTCCACTAAAAAGCTCAAAATAATTTTCTTAACATTTTTTATTCATTTGTTTTTGAAAGAACGAATATGTGAGCTATGGGATACATTAAACAGTAACAGTAAAACAACTATACACTTTCGTAAAATTGATGCTATACTAAAATAATTCCCGTATGGGCTCTCATATATAATTACCTAATTACTTCATATTATGTTCATGATAACGATGGCCCAATCCCCAGGTCCATTGTCGGGTTGACGGTATTAAATTATACCTATTACATATTCGAAAAAAAAATTGCTTTGAAGTGCTCGCTTTTTATGTCTAATATATTATTAACGAGTCTGTATAATTTACAAAATTTCATATTAGATGCTATTGCACCACTCTAAGCAAGTGATCTGATAACAGTGAAATTTGTATACTGGTCGCCATACCAAAACCATTAACCTGTGGCCAGACAAAGTTTCATTGATAAAACCCGATCACCACATTTCGAACCGAAAATTCCAAACCATCGCGCACGCATTCCTATCCAATCATTAATTAATTGCTAAATTCCGATTCGACCCCCAACCTCCCATGCCTAATCCGTTCCGTGCTCCAACAACGAAGCAATCATCTACAACACTCACTTCCTCCTCTCTGCCACACATCACAACTCAACGGGAGGTGCGACGACGACGTGCTGAAAACCGATCCGACGACGTGACGCACCCAATTGCCGATCATTCCCACGTGGGTCCATTTCCTTCGCAAACGGACTCTTCTCGGTAGCTACATACTTAGCCAACGGCGCAGCATCATTTCACGATCAGCGGACAGGCGAGCCAACGACGCGACGGAATCAATTTCACGTGTCATCTGAGATGCCTCGGCGTTCAATTTCTTGCTCTCGTTTACCCGCCATCAGCCAGCAGCCGCTCAGCTGCGCTCCGTTATAATGGCAACATCTTCGCGCCTCGTTCGATCTGGTCCGGATAGTCTCCGGATGACGCATAGCCAATAAAGTGGCCGTTGTTGATGAACGAGTGTTAGATATCTGGAAAACAAACTGCATTTGTTTACATATTCGGAGCCGCACATTGGTTCTCTCTTTGGCAAACTTAGGAGCGACCTTCGGTCGCCGCAGAGCTCGATTCAATCTCGCGTCTGCTCACAACCAGCGACAGCAGCGCTTCGATGATACCGCGCTGGATGTTTGGCGCGGCTTTGCACCACGCGACGACTGGGACGCGCATTTAGTTCTTTGTCGGATGTTCACTGAGGCGTATTACACAGCCCTACAGTCGTCGCGTCGCGTTGCGTCGTTATCGCGTTCACTCTCGGAGTTCTGCGTTTTGCCGGGTTTTATTCCCTAATCACGCTTTGTGTAGATACTGCTCGTTAGGTGCAATAAATCGATCGGATTGATTTATGAGTCCCGCGCGGTGGTGATAGATGCCATCTGTTTACCTGTTTTTATGCGGTGAAAGTGAATGCTGGGAGGGACAAGTGCGTGGTTGTGCGTAAAAGAGCCAATCGAATGAGCTGATGAGTCGGCTCTTTGTTGATGATTAGCTGCACTGAAGCGTATATAGCTTGTTTGTTTATTAGAAGAAAACAACACATATTCAAAGTGTGCTTTCGATGTTTGCTTGAATTTGGTATGTTGATTAGCCCTACATCCGTAGGCTTAAACATAGTGAAAGATTTTGGCTCCAGTGAGATCATTTTCATGTCAGTGCAACGGTGTTTGGTGCAAAAACAAGCAAATCGTGTTGAAACGGTCGGTGTACTAACGGCAACCTAGGCTTCGGACGTTTATGATTTACGTGACCGGTGCCGCGGTTTGGTGCATATTTCATTCCTGCGAAGTGGGTCATCTAACTAGTCCCAAAAGAAACATATTTCGGATTATCATTTCTAAAACCAAACGTAGTAGCTTCCATCCAGAGAGGAACGACCTTCAGGCGGAACAGGACCAGAATCATTTGTAAGTTTAATTCTTATCTGTGGGCTGCGGTGTGTACCCGAAACGTCCGCTTTAAATTTATGGCTGTTTAATTATGGATTACGTTTTCTCTGAGCTACTTGGGAGCGACAGAGTGCTTTACTGAGATTTCGTGTTACTGCACGAAATTTTGCACTGTTAACCACTTTTACAGCCAACACATTTTTGAATTCATTAGCAATTGCTAATGAGGAAATTGTTTAGGAAATGCGGGTTTCCCACAGTGGCTTCATTTGATTCGGCCGGAGTAATAAACTAGAAGCTTAAATTATGATACATTATTGCAATGCAACATCAAAATGAAGCCATCCAATTAATCTACCGATTTTATTGTAATACACCCAATCTTGAAATAGATTAATTCACTTTATGAAAAATAGCTGCTTTTAATATCCAAATTGCAAATCCATTCTCCTGTTACTTATTAACAAGTTGTGAATCGAAGTCCCATCGTGATTTATGAACTTTATCCCTTTCATGTATAACACATATAGGCTATTATTCACTCTGAAAAACAAACTTTTTATAAAAGGCTCGAATACTAATAATGTTAAATACCGTCGACTGATTTCAACTAACTGAGTAATTGTCATCCCAAAAAGAAATCTCGTTGAAATAGAACTTTTGAACGGAGAAGAGTCGTTTGACAGAAAGCCATTTTCCGAAGGCCAAAACCCAACTAGACCTGTGCGCCGATCCACTTTGAACCGGCGGCGGCGTGAACGCAATTTTCTATCGGCGACGGCGGCTTAGCCGGCGTCACGCCGCGGTTGCTCTCGGCGGCGGCGGCGGCGGCTCGGATCGGCGCGATTCAAAATTTCTTCGGTGTTGAAGAACAATTGTTTTTTGTAATATTATTTGCGTGTCTCGTGCATTAATGGCAATAAGCATAATTTATATTGTACGCTGTTAAAGAATCCTTCAGGAATATAATGAGAAAATGCACCTGAGATTCCTTTTAAAAAATCTTTAGGAATTTCATTACTTTCTCCCCAGAAATTCTTCTTGAAATCTCTTCATAAATCTTAATTCCTAGTGAAAAAACTATCAAAAATACTATCAAAGCAAGGCCATACAGAAGGTGACTGAATCCATTTCATGGTACAGTGTAAGTTTTTTTTTGTTCTTCCCTATACCTATGCGCATCCTCGTGTTAAGACACAGGAATGCAAAAAAAAGTGAATCTACTTAGAAACCTCTCAGTTAGAAACTGTAGAAGTGCTTGATGAACAATAACCTGCGATACAGAAATTTTCAAATGGAGGATGTAATGTAAACAAAAAAGATCAGATGAGAAAATTCCTGAAGGTCAAAAAACCCTACAAAAATATGCAGGAACTGATGATGGAAATTTTCCATGAGTTCCCCATACAGAAATTCTGGGACACGTATTATTCATCCTTTGGAACTTTTGGACAAGGGAATCCCTAAAACTCATAGATATGGAATTCTTGGAGTGAATTAAAAACTGGGAGTATAAACCACTCCCCCTCCGACAAATTCACAGGAATTCTTGAAGAAGAAACTTTTTAGAAGTCCTATCGAAAGAATTCCCCAGAATACAAGGAGAAGAAATTTCCTATAATTCATAGAAGAAGATATCCTCATAATTCGAAAGGAAGGAATTCCCCAGAGTTAGGATGAGGTGAATAATTCGCCGGGATCCTCGGAGGAAAAATTCCTCCAAATTCCTTAACCAGGGGGGTTTTTGTCGACCAAATTTTATGAAATTTGGCCACAATATTCTTTGATATGCAAAGAATATTTAGGCAAAATTTGAGCCTAGTCAGTCATAAAAAAACCCCTGCCAATAATAGAACAAAACATTCCAAAGCAGTCAATTCCCCTATATTTGCAGTCTAATGAAATCATAAAGTTGTGCCAAATACTGCTTTTTGTTGTTGAAATAAATCGACGAATGTTAGAAGGTGCAAAATTTGATGGAGCTCTACAGTTACCATGGGAAGGAAAGGGTTAAGGAGGAATTCATTTTAATTTCTGAGGAAGGAATTCTACAAAATTCGTGCGAGAGAAATTGCCTTAACCTTTGGAGGGGCAAAATTCCTAAATGAGTATTTAGGAGAATTTCTGTAGAAAGAATTATTGTAGGAGAAATATTTATTTATTTATTTATTTTTACTAGCTTTATGTACCCGGCCTTGCTCGGAATTGCCAGTTTGTTTCTCAGTTTTTTTTTCACAATCTGAAAATGATAAAATCAATTGGTCAACAGGATAATTGTGTTTCCTTATTGATACTTCATCATTTGAATAAAAGAAAGCTTTTGGAATCATTGACTGATTTTGAAGAAGAGATCATGGGTTTGAATAGGCTTATTCCGGACGAACGTCTATTTCTAAAGAAGGAAAAACATCCACCGCGGGTAAACGCCCATTTTTAAAAGAAGGGATCACACCCACCATTGTCATATTCCGGGCAAATGCCTACTTTTAAAGAAGCAATCATCCAGAAGGAAACACATTAATCATTGCTTCTCGCTGGGCAAACCAAGATACCGATGGTGTCATCTTCTCGGATATGTGTATCGGGAAGTATCATTTTTGGTAAATATCATTTTCGTTAAAATCATTTTTGGTTAAATGTCATTACCGGTAAAATGTTATTGTAGAAGATTTTCCATTTTTTAGGAACTCGGGCAATTTGTTCTCGGAGCATTTTACAATGTCAAAGAACCTCGAATGAACCAAATATGAGGGATTTTAAATAAACTCGTTTTCTAAACAATACCCAACCCCAATAACCTCCCGCATTCCAAAAGTCCCTCCCAGTTTCCTTTGGGTAGAGAATACGTGTTTACAAATTTGGTTTGAATCGGTAAAAAGATAAAATGCGATAAAAAGGTATACTAAACTGTTCGTTTAATGAATATATCCTCTCTCTAATTCAGCTATGACACTCCCACACAGTCTGATATAGTCTTCTATAGACAGAGAATATAGGTTCCAAATTTGGTGGACATCGGTAAATGGGTTCAAAAGTTATGCTGAAATACACCCTCCACCTTCCAAAATAACCTATCCACACCCACTAAAATTGTTTCCTTAGTACACACAATATTTGATACAAATTTGGTTCAAATAGGTCAAGGGGATCACGACTTACATTGAATTGATCGATTGCTAAACAATACCCTTCGCCCCATACCCTCCCTCTTTTCCAAAGAGCTTCCCTAACCACACTAACGTCTTCTCCTTAACATGAAAAATGTGTGCTCCAAGTTTTGTTCAAATCGGCCAAGGTATTCAGAAGTTACACTGAGTTGATTGATACCATAACAATATCCCTCCCCCCTACCCTCTTCCTTTTCCCAAGAAGATCTCTAACACACTATCGTCGTCTCCTAAAGATAATGAATTTGTGTTCCAAATTTGGTTGAAATTGTCCAAGGGGTTCAGAATTTACATTGAGTTGATCGATAACTAAGTAATACCCCTCCCCCTATTTCCAAAGAGCATGCTTAACCTCCCTATCGTCGTCTCCTAAAGATAAAGAATGTGTGTTCGAAATTTGGTTGAAATTGACCAAGGGGTTCAGAATTTCCATTGAGTTGATCGATGACTAAGTAATACCCCTCCCCCCACACCCTCCCCCTTTTCCAAAGCGCATACTTAACCCCCCTATCGATGTCTCCTAAAGATAAAGAATTTGTGTTCCAAATTTGGTTGAAATTGGCCAAGAGGTTCAGGATTTACATTGAGTTGATCGATGACTAAGTAAAACACCTCCCCCCACACCCTCCCCCTTTTTCCAAAGAGCATGCCTAACCCCCTATCATCGTATCCTTAAAATAAAGAATGTGTGTTCCAAATTTGGTTGAAATCGGTCAATGGGTTCAGAAGTTATGCTGGAACATACATACAAACATTGAGTTTTATATATATATATAAGATAGATAGACGAAGAAGATAGATAGATAGATAGATAGAAGATAGATAGATAGATAGATTTATTTCTTATGTTTCAATGACTATAAGGATGAAAATGTCCCCCAAATCTAATTATTATATGTACAAACAAATATGCTCATAATACAGCAATCAGAATTCACAAGACAGGATTAAACAGGATATATCAATCTTTTATTTTTGTGTTAATTTGTGCCTCGAAAGTGTGCTGCAAAAAGTCGTTGTAGAACAGCTGGCGATGAATTAAAATCGAAGAGATGGAATAATGCGTTAGAATTGGAATATCCCAGAGCTTCTGAAAAAGGAATTCTCCAAAAGTACTAATCTTAGAGTTCCTTAGAGTTCTTTAGTTCCTAGAATTCCTGGAGGAGAATTTCTCCAAAATAGCTGGGGGAGATTTCTAGTAAGAGAAAAGAATACCTGCGTTGCTGGAAGGGAGGCGATGGTGTTGCATTTATTTAGATTTTTGGGGTGGATTTATTCCCCATAAATCCTGAATGGGCAAGCAAGGAAAATCAGTTTCCCAGAATTCATGGAGCAAGAATTTCCTAGAGTCAAAGAGAAATTGTTCAAAATTTAAGAAAATTAACGGGGAAGGGTTGTTTGGCCGAAACCCATTCGGCCGAAAACCATTTGTAATTAGGAAAGCTTTGATCACCGCGGGACTTTATCGAAATTAATTTATTGGCTTTTTTCGGTGATCATTATACTACTCAAAGCGAAAGGGAGTAGATGAAAGTAATGAAGATACAGATTCGATTGACACCGCAAGCGAGCAGCAAGTGTGAAATGAATAGAAAAAAAATGCCGAATGCCACTAGGCCGAACAACCCATAAGGCTGAACCTATCTGGCCGAAAGGGTCGCTTGACAGAAAGGGTCGTTTGGCCGAAAGGGTCGTTTGGCCGAAAGGGTCATTTGACCAAAAGGGTCATTTGAGCAAAAGGGTCATTTGGCCGAAAGGGTCATTTGGCCGAAAAGGTCGTTTGGCCGAATAGTTCATTTGAAAAGTGAGAAATTAGGAATAAGAAAAGTGACGTCTCACTTCTCACTCTTCATTTTTCTCTTCTCACTGTAAAAAGTGAGAAGCGCAAAATGAGTGAGGAGCGTGAAGTAAGTAGTGAGACGTCTCACTACTCACTTCGCGCTCCTCTTTTTTTTACAGTGTGTAGAGAGAAATTAGGAGTAAGAAGATAGACGTCTCAATTCTCATTCCTTGTTTCTAAAGTCCCATTGTAAGAGCGTGAAGTGAGTAGCGAGACATCTCACTACTCACTTCGCACTTCTCATTTTTTACAGTGAGAAGTTAGAAATGAGGAATAAGAGTTGAGACGTCTATCTTCTTACTCCTAATTTCTCATTTTTCAAATGAACTATTCGGCCAAATTTTTTTCTGCCAATTGTCCTATTTGGCCAAATGACCCTTTCGGCCAAATAACTCCTTCGGCAAATGACCCTTTCGGCCCAACGACCCTCTCGGCCAAATGACCCATTCAATCAAACGACCCTTTCGGCCTAATGACCCTTTCGGCCTGATGGCATTCGGCCAAATGGCTTTCGGCCGAATAAGTTTCAGCCAAACGACCCTTCCCCTTCAAAATAACAGTCTGCAGCGACCAAAGTCTCAAAATCCTTGGAGGTAAAATTCCCCATTATTTCTGAAGCAATAAATGATCAGAACTCCTGGGTAGGAATTCTCAAGAACTTCTACAGAAGGTGAAATACCAGTTTCCCAGAATTGCTGAAGAAAGAATCTTGAAAAATTTTTGGGAAAAGAATTTCTCTGAATTAATAGAGCAATTCCTCAAAACTCGTACTGTGGGAACTCCCGACTTCTTGGAGGAGTCTTGAATCCCCAGAACATCTGCAGAAAGAATCGCTGGTGGCGGAGTTCCCGAAATTTCAGAATCCCAGAAATGAATTTTCCAGAGTTCCGGGAGAAGAAAAATGGAGGATTACCAGTTATGTTAAAAGCACGAGCATGATGGACATGCATTTCGTAGTTGCTACTCCGTGGTTGACCAGTTGGTATATTTTAATTGGATGCCGAAACGAGCTTTTTTTTACTCATTTCGAATTCTAACAGTTAACTACTAGAACTAATCAAGTTGTAGGTATAGGGATAGAAGATCCATTTCCAGTTCTAGAGATTGCTAGAACATGAGAAATATATGAAAAGATACAAAGTAGGAGGAATGGAACAGGCCTGGGACTGAACCCACAACCTTCTGCGTATAAGGAAGAAGTGGTAGCCATATGACCACCAGGGGCGTTATATTACTAGTTATGTAAAAAAGTTGCTCAAAAATATTTCTAGCTCTCTTATGTACGAAATGGCTCAACGATGATTTTGTCATTGTCAGAAATGCTATGCTGTTCATCGTATCGAACCAATTGATGGCACATTACATCATGTCTGTCATCAGTTACAAAATCATATTTTCTAAAATTGCGTTCGATTAAGCAACTAGGAATTATGTTTCTGCCCGACTTTGGGCCCCACGTCTTTAAAATACAATGATCCAGAATCTTTTCATTTTCTAAGCTTCTCTTTAGCAAATAAAATTTTAAGCGCAACGGATCGTTTTCCAATTTTTATAATAGTTAGAAAAGAAAATATGCATCCCAGTCCATACAAGAATTGCCTGAAGTATAGGCCTTGAGCTCCTTGAGGGCTGCAAGTTTTATTTTTATTCGTTTATGCTGACTGTGGTCCATAGAATTAAATTTGATGAGAGTTTTCCATCCCAGTTCATTCAAGAATTCCCTGGAGTTTAGGCATGAAGGTCTGCTCGCGTACCCAAAAGGCTATTATCTCTTTTTCACAATGGATGCTTAATTAGTATTGAGCGTCTTAGGGGAAACCTTGAAATTGGGTTGTTTAGGGGTATATATGTTTTTACATATTCTGAATCTGCATAAAAAACTTAGCCTAACCCCAATTTTTCAGAATTTTTGGAGCCCCGGAACTATTTTTAATTTGCATTTTAAATTTATATGGGACTAAAAATTTGTTCTTATGCTGCATGGGCTAACTGTCATTCTATGAATGTTAGTGTCATTCTATCGATTGAAATGGCTTATTGTTTGCTGTATAAAAATGTAAATAAAAGGTTTACAAACAAAATAAAAATATGTTGGAGATCAGAAAAGCATGCTCTTTATGTTAAACTATAAAAAACCTCATATTTTTCTTTGCTAAACAACCCAATTGGTGCGCTTTTTATTCCATAGATCCAAATTGAATATCCACTCAAAAATTATTTTATTGCAGGTCTTCCGAGAATTTCCTTGAGTTTACGCCTTATTGGATCTTAGATATGTCCAAAAACGGTTCATGTTCTATGTGATGCAAATAACCAAATTGGATAACCCTTAAACAAGAGGTCAAATTTCAAGAAGGAGCTACTAGATCTTTCATTACCCGTATAGACCTTAAGATCGCGGAATTCTTGGGTTACCTGTAATGGAACACATGTTGAATGTATGTCCAATTTGATTCATAAATCACTAGGAATGTTGATATATAGACCGTAAGATATTAGTTTACGCGTCGAGATCTTTCCAGGAAATTATTGGAAGACCTGAAACGAACCTGGCGATAACATAGTTAATTAATCAATTAAATTTGGGTCTGCGGATTGCCATGTATCATATTTCAAAGAATTTGAAGATCAATTAAATGAAAAACAAGTAATCTTAACAAAAAATCATTTTGCATCCTAACAACAAAGTGACATAAAAAGACGGTTGAGCGTAAATGTACTTTTCAGCGGCGCAGCCGAAATTTTTCAAATTTATCAGGGTAAACGGAATTTTTCTTCTAACAAATTGGAGAGGAGGATAAATTCCCAAAACTACCCACAGGCTACAGAACTTAAATTATTTCAACGGCTCGCTCAAAACTCACCGGCGGCGCGGTCAAAAAATTACAGCGGCGCGCGCGGTCAAAAACGGTGGCGGCGGCGGCGGCGCATAAAAATCGTCGGCGGCCGCGGCGGCGCACAGCTCTAAACCCAACAAACATTGAAGGTGAATAAAGCGCTTATATGACCAACCGAAATGGGCATTCGGCCGAAAGTGTCGCTCGGCAGCCAAAAAAGCCAAAAAAGCCGTTTGGCCGAATAGGTTATTTGACCGAAAATGCAGCTTGGCCGAAGTGATTGTTTTGCAAAAATTAACATTTTGGGCCAAATGGCTCTTTCTGCCAAACGACTGTTTCGGCCAATTGAGCTCGACCAACTGTTTTTTTTTTCAGCCAATTGAGCTGTTCGACCAAATGACATTTTCAGCCAAATAATTTTAGACCAGATGGGCTTCAGCCAAACAGCATTTTCGGACAAATGATCTATTCGACCTGTTGGGGGCATACCTACACCCCTGCCACTCGATAGCGCATAACCTTGCACATTCCTGTCAATACTAGCTGTCAAGCGTTGACGGATGTATCTTATTACCGCGAGATCATCTTTTGCCCAATCATTATTTATTGTAAAGTCAAAAGGCAGAGCAATCCAGGAGTAGCAATTAAATTATCGAAATTGTTATCCGATTCAAATAGGTAATTTGTATAAGTTCATCCTCTTATCATCCATGGATGCATAACTGCAGTTATTCCAAATAAACACTAGCAAGACCGAATGTAAGTTTGAACTGCTTCATATTACAACAAATGAGCTAATGTTTAAAATTTAATAAATCTAGCTTTGAGCTCGTTAACCTTAATAACCGCGTGCTACAAAAAGGTCCTGTAAAGTTCCGTCCCAACACAACTCAAAGATTTGTTGTGAATCGCCACGGAACGGATTAACCAGGATGCCGGAGACGGGTCAATTCGATTGCCAGGATTGCGATCAGCCCAATAATATCGACAATATGGTGAAGTGCGAGGGATGCAGCAAGTGGTCGTATTATTGATGCGTGGGTTTCGACGATGGGCAGAAGAAGGAAAATTGGAAGTGTTCCAGATGTGTCGCCAAATCCAGTTCCAACGATACTGCCGGAGATTCGAGTGCCCAAGTTGGCGTGGGGAAACAACAACTAAGTACCTCCGTCGGTGGCCCAGATGCGATCGGGGAGTACACCCGGCTTAACCTCAAACTATTCGAGGAAGAAAAGTGCTCATACTGAAGGGGATCGAAATGGAGCAACCTGCCCAATTGGAGCGTCGGAAGTTGCAGTTGGAACAAGAGGCCTGGAAGGTGCGATACGGAATCCTAAACGGGAACGGTGAAGCGACCGGCAATGGAGCGGCAATACCCGGTGGTCTTGGAGACTCAGCTAAATTCTGCGCCGGCAAGTATGGCGACGGTTTCAACCATGAATTCCAGAACGAGACTGCAGTATACCGCTGCTGGGGAATAAATTCCACCCTGTTACCTGTTTCGTCACTATCAACTGTCGCGTTCCCCTTCGGTGGCGAGACAATTTCTTCATCAACTTCTTCGGGGATGACAGCGCAAGCGAACCTGCAACAATTATACCCGGCGACAAGTGCACATGCAGTGGGACAGACTACGAGCTTTTTGCGCGATTTCCAGCCTGGAGGAGGAGCAAATCTTCCGGAATCATCGACGCCGATCACGACAGCTAATTGGGTCGATCCTGTGACGGGACTTACCAGCTCCACCCAGTGTCTTCCGCCATTCATAAGCACGGTGGGTCAGCTCATAAATCAGCCTCTTTTATCGGGAAGCGTAAACCTGCCATATCAGGTAACCAATAGCGTAAGCAGTTTCGCTCCAGTAGGTCAGGTAGCTTGTACACAGTATGCAAACTGTAGCGAAGGGTCAGCTTATCCCCGGGCGAATACAATAAATACACATTCCACCTACGCTCCCTTTCCTTCCTCGATCAGAATACCTCAATCTAACCCACACATTTCTCATGTGCCCCTCGGCGCTCAATTGATGTTGACGATTGTGCACCTACGTCTCGTCAACTGGCGGCGAGACACGTTATGCCGAAAGAACTGCCGTTTTTCAGTGGCAACCCAAAAGAGTGGCCGACGTTCTTCAGTGCTTTCAACACCTCCACGGATGCGTGCGGATTTAGTAACGTGGAAAATCTCGGTCGTCTACAACGGTGTCTAAAGGGAGGTGCTCTCGAGGCAGTTCGCAGTCGCCTACTATTACCTGCATCCAAGGATGTTATCGATCATTTAGTAATATGCGTTCGATCATTTAGTAGTTTGTCAATAACTGATTCCAGAGGATAAATTTCAATATGTGTTGTATGGTGGACTTCTTGTGCGAAGGTTTATCTACAACTCTGCCTAACAGTTCGTCACTATTCAAGCTACAAGGCCGAAAGGTGTTTAGCCTAATATGTCATTTGGCAAAGCAAACCATTAGGCCAGCGGTTCTCAATCTTTTTTTTTTTTTTTTGAAAAGTACCCCTTCGATCTTTTATATTCATGAAAGTACCCCCTATTTTCTGCTGTAAATTAAAATAAGCATAGCTCATAAAATTATACGGACTTGGAAACTAACACAATATATTACTATCCAAAATATTGTTTGAAATCTTCGTAATTCTGTGAAACTTTGCAGTACAAATTCAGATTATACGTCAAGTATCCTGTAAGACTTTGATAATATTTAGAAGCCTCTGATCTTCTTGAAAGGAAACTTCCTAGACTCTTCAAATTAGAATCCCGATCGTCTCGAAAGAATGCTTACGAGACTCTTATAAAGAAGCTTTCGAGCCTCTTGAAAAAAGGCTTCCAAGCCTCTTGAAAGGAAACTTCCGAACCTCTTTAAAACAGGTATCCTAACCTCTTGAACGGAGGCCTCCGAGCCTCGTATAAAGAGGTTTAGCACATCTTGAAGGGACGCTTCTGAGTCTCTTCCAGGAAACTTCCAAGCCTCTTGAAAGAGGAACTCCAAGTCTTGGAGGAACGCATTCGAGCTTCGTGACAGGAGGCTTCTCAGAGTCTTAAATGGAGGCTTCCGAGCTTCTTGGAAGGAAGCTTCCGAGCCTCTTAAAAGGAAGAAGGCTTCCGAGCCTCTTGAAAGGAGGCTTCCGAGCCTCTTGAAAGGAGGCTTCCGAGCCTCTTGAAAGGAGGCTTCCGAGCCTCTTGAAAGGAGGCTTCCGAGCCTCTTGAAAGGAGGCTTCCGAGCCTCTTGAAAGGAGGCTTCTGAGCCTCTTGAAAGGAGGCTTCTGAGCCTCTTGAAAGGAGGCTTCTGAGCTCTTGAAAGGAGGCTTCCTGAGCCTCTTGAAAGGAGGCCTGAGCCTCTTGAAAGGAGGCTTCTGAGCCTTTTGAAAGGAGGCTTCTGAGCCTCTTGAAAGGAGGCTCTGAGCCTCTTGGAAGGAGGCTCTGAGCCTCTTGAAAGGAGGCTTCTGAGCCTCTTGAAAGGAGGCTTGAGCCTCTTGAAAGGAGGCTCTGAGCCTCTTGAAAGGAGGTTTCTGAGCCTCTTGGAAGGAGGCTTCGGAGCCTCTTGAAAGGAGGCTTCTGAGCCTCTTGAAAGGAGGCTTCTGGGCCTCTTGGAAGGAGGCTTCTGAGCCTCTTGAAAGGAGGCTTTTGAGCCTCTTGAAAGGAGGTTTCTGAGCCTCTTGGAAGGAGGCTTCCGAGCCTCTTGAAATGAGGCTTCTGAGCTCTTGAAAGGAGGCCTGAGCCTCTTGAAAGGAGGCTTCTGAGTCTCTTGAAAGAAGGCTTCTGAGCCTCTTCAAAGGAGGCTTCTGAGCCTCTTGAAAGGAGGCTTCTGAGCCTCTTGAAAGGAGGCTTCTGAGCCTCTTGAAAGGAGGCTTCTGAGCCTCTTGAAAAGAGGCTGAGCCTCTTGAAAGGAGGCTCTGAGCCTCTTGAAAGCAGGCTTCTGAGCGTCTTGAAAGGAGGCTACTGAGCCTCGTGAAAGGAGGCTTCTGAGCCTCTTGAAAAGAGGCTCCTCAGCCTCTTGGAAGGAAGCTTCTCCCTCTCTTGAAAGGAGGCTCTCCAGCCTTTTGGAAGGAGGTTCTCCAGCCTCTTGAAAGGAGGCTTCCGAGCCTCTTGAAAGGAGGCTTCTGAGCTCTTGAAAGGAGGCTTCTGAGCCTCTTGAAAGGAGGCTTCTGAGCCTCTTGAAAGGAGGCCTGAGCCTCTTGAAAGGAGGCTTCCTGAGCCTCTTGAAAGGAGGCTTCTGAGCCTCTTGAAAGGAGGCTTCTGAGCTCTTGAAAGGAGGCTCTGAGCCTCTTGAAAGGAGGCTTCTGAGCCTCTTGAAAGGAGGCCTGAGCCTCTTGAAAGGAGGCTTCTGAGCCTCTTGAAAGGAGGCCTGAGCCTCTTGAAAGGAGGCCTGAGCCTCTTGAAAGGAGGCATCCGAACCTCTTGAAAGGAGGCTTCCGAGCCTCTTGAAATGAGGCTTCTGAGCCTCTTGAAATGAGGCTTCCGAGCCTCTTGAAAGGAGGCTTCCGAGCCTCTTGAAAGGAGGCTTCCGAGCCTCTTGAAAGGAGGCTTCCGAGCCTCTTGAAAGGAGGCTTCCGAGCCTCTTGAAAGGATGCTCCCGAGCCTCTGGAACGAGGCTTTCGAGTATATGGAACGAGGCTTCCGAGCCTTCTGAAAGGAGGCTTCCGTGCCTCTTGAAAGGAGGCTTCCGTCCCTCTTGAAACGTGGCTTCCGAGCCTCTTGAAAGGAGGCTTCCGAGCTTCTTGAAAGGAGGCTTCCGAGCTTCTTGAAAGGAGGCTTCTGAGCCTCTTGAAAGGAGGCTTCCGAGCCTCTTGAAAGGAGGCTTCCGAGCCTCTTGAAAGGAGGCTTCCGAGCCTCTTGAAAGGAGGCTTCGGAGCTTTTTGAAAGGAGGCTTCCAAGCCTCTTGAAAGGAGACTTCCGAGCTTCCTGAAAAGAGGCTTCCGAGCCTCTTGAAAGGATGCTCCCGAGCCTCTGGAACGAGGCTTTCGAGTATATGGAACGAGGCTTCCGAGCCTTCTGAAAGGAGGCTTCCGTGCCTCTTGAAAGAAGGCTTCCGTGCCTCTTGAAAGGAGGCTTCCGTCCCTCTTGAAACGTGGCTTCCGAGCATCTTGAAAGGGGGCTTCCGAGCCTCTTGAAACGAGGATTCCGAGCCTCTTGAAAGGAGGCTTCCGAGCCTCTTGAAAGGAGGCTTCCGAGCCTCTTGAAAGGAGGCCTGAGCCTCTTGAAAGGAGGCTTCTGAGCCTCTTGAAAGGAGGCTTCTGAGCTCTTGAAAGGAGGCTTGAGCTCTTGAAAGGAGGCTTCCTGAGCCTCTTGAAAGGAGGCTTCTGAGCTCTTGAAAGGAGGCTCTGAGCCTCTTGAAAGGAGGCTTCTGAGCCTCTTGAAAGGAGGCTTCTGAGCCTCTTGAAAGGAGGCTTCTGAGCTCTTGAAAGGAGGCTTCTGAGCCTCTTGAAAGGAGGCTTCTGAGCTCTTGAAAGGAGGCTTCTGAGCCTCTTGAAAGGAGGCTTCTGAGCCTCTTGAAAGGAGGCTTCTGAGCCTCTTGAAAGGAGGCTTCTGAGCCTCTTGAAAGGAGGCTTCTGAGCCTCTTGAAAGGAGGCTTCTGAGCCTCTTGAAAGGAGGCTTCTGAGCCTCTTGAAAGGAGGCTTCTGAGCCTTTTGAAAGGAGGCTTCTGAGCTCTTGAAAGGAGGCTCTGAGCCTCTTGAAAGGAGGCTTCTGAGCCTCTTGAAAGGAGGCTCTGAGCCTCTTGAAAGGAGGCTTCTGAGCCTCTTGAAAGGAGGCTCTGAGCCTCTTGAAAGGAGGCTTCTGAGCCTCTTGAAAGGAGGCTTCTGAGCCTCTTGAAAGGAGGCTCTGAGCCTCTTGAAAGGAGGCCTGAGCCTCTTGAAAGGAGGCTTCCTGAGCCTCTTGAAAGGAGGCTTCTGAGCTCTTGAAAGGAGGCTTCTGAGCTCTTGAAAGGAGGCTTCTGAGCCTCTTGAAAGGAGGCTTCTGAGCCTCTTGAAAGGAGGCCTGAGCCTCTTGAAAGGAGGCTTCTGAGCCTCTTGAAAGGAGGCTCTGAGCCTCTTGAAAGGAGGCTTCTGAGCCTCTTGAAAGGAGGCTTCCTGAGCCTCTTGAAAGGAGGCTTCTGAGCCTCTTGAAAGGAGGCTTCCTGAGCCTCTTGAAAGGAGGCTCTGAGCCTCTTGAAAGGAGGTTTCTGAGCCTCTTGAAAGGAGGCTTCTGAGCCTCTTGAAAGGAGGCTTCTGAGCCTCTTGAAAGGAGGCTTCTGAGCTCTTGAAAGGAGGCTCTGAGCCTCTTGAAAGGAGGCTTCTGAGCCTCTTGAAAGGAGGCTTGAGCCTCTTGAAAGGAGGCTTCCGAGCCTCTTGAAAGGAGGCTTCCGAGCCTCTTGAAAGGAGGCTTCCGAGCCTCTTGAAAGGAGGCTTCCGAGCCTCTTGAAAGGAGGCTTCCGAGCCTCTTGAAAGGAGGCTTCTGAGCCTCTTGAAAAAAAAAAAACTTTCGAGTCTATTCAAAGGAGCGCCACAGTGGGGAAAATGCGATCCAAAAAGGTACCAATTTATTGCGGCTACTTGCTGTGCCGGAAAAATACCATTCCTAAAAGGAAAACCCACGACAAATCGAATGGTGCTATTTTCATTAGCCGGAAATTATGGGACTGGGCCGTTTTGCCCCATTTCATCCTAAAATCATATTTTTTCTATGACAACTACAATTTATATCGATTGCGGCTAATTACTTCTGTGTTTTCTTATGCTAATTTCGGCCTCATGACTGGAAGCGGCCGAGTAGAGTCTATTCCGACCTTATACCACGACTGGAAGTGGTCGTTTTGCCCGTTGGTCGTTGGAATCGTATTGTTCTATGATAACTAGAATTTGAAATCGATTTAAGCTAACGATTTATTTGATTTCTGATGCTAATTTAGTAGAAAATATAAATGGTATAAATTTCGGCCTTGGATCATGACTGGAAGTGGCCATTTTGCCCCATTAAACTTCGAATTTTTTTTATGACTTACAATTTCAAGTCGATTGTAGCTAATTATTTCTATGTTTTCTGATGCTAATTTGAAAGAAAATACAATTGTCATATATTTCGGCCTTAAATCATGACTGGAAGTGGCCGTTTTGCATCATTTACTTCTTAAAATTTATTGCGGCTAGCCGCTAGCTAATTCTATGTTTTCTGATGCTTAAAGTAGTCCCACACCTCAGGCAGATTTTCTGCTCTTCTCAATAATTAAAATGAAAATAATAAGGCGCAATCGATTTCAAATAGTAGCTGTGCTAGAAAAAATGATTTTTAGAGGCAAATGGGGCAAAACAGCCACTTGCAGTCATGGTCCAAAGCTGGAATATGTAACAACCGTATTTTCTTACATTCCAGGTTTGTAGTTCCTACTGAAGGCCGGATTATATACTAAATAACCTACGTATTTCCTACTAAATACGCATCAGAAAACACAGAAATCGTTAGTCGAAATTGATTTTAAATTGAAGCTGTCATAGAAAAAATCGATTTTCGTGGGTAAATGGGGCAAAATAGCCACTTCCAGTCATTTTTCATGGCCGGAATTTATACCATTTGTGTTTCCTACTAAACTAGCATAAAAACAATGAAATAGTTAGCCGAATATGATTTTAAATTGTAGCTGTCATAGAAAAATACGATTCCGGAGGTAAATGGGGCAAAACGGCCACTTCCAGTTATGGTATATGGTCGGAATATATACCCTTCGTATTTTCTATTGACTAAGCATCAGAAAACATAGAAATAGTTAACCGAAATTGATTTTAAATTTTAGTTGTCATAAAAAAAAATAAGATTTTCGTAAGTAAATGGGGCAAAATAGCCACTTCCAGTCATTTTTCAAGGCCGGAATTCATACCTTTCGTATTTTATACTGACTAAGCATCAGAAAACATAGAAATAGACAGCCGCAATTGATTTTATATCCGAGCTGTCAAAGAAAAAATACGATTCCGGGGGTAAATGGGACAAAACCGCCACTTTCAGTCATGGTGTAAGGTCGGAATAGATACCACTCGTATTTTCTACTTAATTAGCATCAGAAAACATAGAAATAGTTAGCCGCAATCGACTTTAAAGTGTAGCTGTCATAGACAAAATATGATTATTAAGAGTAAATTGGGCAAAACGGCCAGTTCCCATAATTCCCGGCGCATGAAAATAGCACCATTCGGTTTTTTGCGGATTTTCCCTTTAAGAATGGTATTTTTCCGGCGCAGCAAGAAGCCCCAATAAATAGGTATCGTTTTGAGTATGATTTTCCCCACTGTGGAGCGTTTCGAGCCTCTTGAAAAAAGGCATCCGAGCCTCTTAAAAGGAGGCTTCCGAGCCTCTTGACAGAAGAATTCCGAGCCTTTTGAAAGGAGGCTTCCAAGCCTCTCGATATGAGATTTTCATTCCTTTTGAAAGAAGGATTCCGCGCCTCTTGAAATGAGGCCTCTGAGCCTCCTGAAGGGAGGCTGCCGAGCTTTGTGAAAGAAGGTTCCGGAGCCTCTCAATAAGATACCAGTCAAAACGATTAATGTAAGAAATGGCGTTTATTCAATGGTAATAAAATCGAAAATTCATCACTATTAAACTACTTATCAGAGCAAACTAAGTGCAGGAGATAATCTTTTCACCTCATACTTCATTTCTTATTACTACTTTCTTCTAAAACACCACAATTTTTCATAAATTTGCAGAATACTCTATTTTCAAAAACATTTTATCGATTTCCAACTAACATTCTTCCACAAGCTCATGGTTAAAATTGTGAAAATCTCAGAATATAGAGTGACAGGCTCAACAACACAGATAGAAACGCCGATATCGCCACTCAGTGACGAGTACCGTAAACATGGTGCACGGAATGTTGTTGTCTACACTTTTTACGGCTGCTGCACCCTGGAAGTAAATATAATCGAAGTAAACAGTCGGTCCCTCATTGGAAGCTAACGGGGTTCCTGGAGAGGGGCTTTCAAGCCTTCAACTAAGCTTTCCAGAAAAAAGCCTTTTTTATTTATTATTTCTCAGACTAAGCTCGGAGTGGCCTGTGCAGTAAGTAAAAGTCTTTTCCATTCCATGCTGATCATATCGAGTCGTATTAGCTCTTATTTCGTTCGTAATTTGTGGTTTTAGAGGCGGTTTATTGGGCCTGCGAAATTCTCCTGCCTTGTTTAACAGAGCCCCTGTCAAACACCACCAATCCCTAGGCAGACACCACGGCTCAAGCAGTCCCTGCTGGTTAAAAAGCCTTCATGCCTCTCAAATTGAAGGCTTCTAAACCTCTAGATTCTAGATTTTAGTCACTCAACTTTTTGTCCTTTTGATCTTTTATTCCACAGCCCTTTATACACTATACTGGATGTACTGCCCATGATTTCATAGTTGACGTATCAATCATTGCACTTTCGCATGTATTTCGAATTATTTAGGTACAAACATCGCAAGCTTAAAACATTTCAACCCGTCAACACTTAAATGAGAGTTGCAATAAGCAACGTATTGATGTTGCAGCGGTTGAATATTGCTTATAAACGCGTAATAAGTTTAATAAATAATAAATTTCAAATGGTTGATACGCAAGGAATGTAAAATAACAACATTGCCAATGACAACGACATTATCCTCTCTTGTAAATGTTGGGACAAACTCAACTCGCAATAAGCCACGCATTTTGAGAAATAGTCGGTTTCCGATGATGTTTTTGGTTGAATTAGTATCACTTATCATAGATTAGACATAAACTTAATCATCTGTTGACATGATTTGCGTTTTACTTCTGAAATAAACAAGTTATTGCAGTTTGAAAAGTTTACAACAATTACCTCTCCATGTTTGTTGCAAATAAAATGGAACGCAACAATGTCTTTATCCTCTGCAGATGGGGACAAAGAGTTATCGCTATTCTCTTTTGTCGCTTGTTTTTCGCATTTTTCAGCGACAATTACATTCCTTGTTGATACGTCAACTATGAAATCATGGGCAGTGTAGTGGAATGTCGTTCGGCCAACTGGCCATTGGGCGACAAAATCGTTTGGCCGAAATGGTCGTTCCGCAGAAAGGTCATTTGGCCAAACGGTGGATATTTTTGATCATATTACCCGTTCAGTAATCAACACTAGGCCGTTGGTCCAAATGACATTTTCTGCTTACGATCACCAATAGTCTTCCTCAACTTGTTAGAACCGACAATGTCGATAATTCCTACCGACGAGAAGCGCTTTTCCAGATCCTTGCTGATCTGATTAATGTTTGGGTCGAAAGAAAACAAGGTATGGCATTGGAAGGGTAAGCCTTCCGGCGGGGAGTCTTTGAAGTGTTGCTAGTTTCAATTCTGGTGTGGCTCGGAAAACCATGGGAAAACTTATCTCACGGGTACTTAATAGCGTCGCTAATAAGTACCGCTTCTTAGTCTAGCTAGAACTCTTAGTCACTTGACACTTTCTCACGGTAGAACAACCGAACACGAGGACAAAAACCGGAACAGGACCCAGAGGTACAAGACTAACGTCTGTCTCGCACGGTAGCTCGACAAAGAATGAGATGCCTCTCTTCTTATTAATCATTTCTCACATTTCGCATTGCGAAACTATGATTGAAAAGTGAGAAGTGTGATGGCGAATGACCAATTTAGCCAAATGACCTATTTGGCCATATGACCTAATCGGCCAAATAATGTATTCGGCCAAATGACTAATTCGGCCAAATGGTCTTTTCTGGGAAAGAAACAACACCTGGAAGAAGCAGAGTGCGAGGAGAAGGAGCCGCTGTGCCGTTATCAAGAAACACGCAATTTTTATCAGAAGCTCAACATCCCGCAAAGGCTTCGTGCCGCGAGCCGAAATGTGCAGGGATAAGGATGGAATTTCGAGAAACACCTAAATGGCGCTGTGAAGATAGGCAGTGAAGGTCACGATAGCGGAGGCAACGGCTACATCAGCTCAGCGGACGATGGGAACCAACCAGCCCCCACAATGAAGCAGCTGGTAAGGATGGTGTCGGAACTAATCAAGATGAGCCTGGAGGCCAATTGTCTGCACCGGCTGATAGTCAGAAATGGGGAAACTGAACAGCTACCGGAGAAGTGGAAGGAAGGCTGACTGGCGGGTTGATATGTACCTACAATGTACTCGCTATAACTGTGATTACGCCAAATCTTGGCTTTGATAGTTAACAGCTAGTTTTGTAAACGCTTCTATACGTTGAAATGCACAGATAAAAATATGTTGTGATTTTAAATGTATTTTCATGCACATATTTGGAGCATGCAAATAAACGTAACATTCAATCGATCTCACTATTCTTTTAAATCAAAATAAATTTAAACGGTGCTTGCTTGTAAAATTCAATCAAATTTAATTGAATATCGAATGTTAATTCGTTTGATGGAAAAGGCTGCAGTTTTACACGTCGTTGAATTTTAAAAATTATTTGCTGTGTTGTTCGATGTTCTTGTTTATATCGGTGAGAACATCGAAAAAGCTTAAGGAGTGCATTTTTGACTGTTATCTCATACTTGCTAGCGGGCGAAACCGAGTGCAACAGGGCCCACCTGGGAAGCAAAACGCTCATAAGACCGGTATTTCTCTAGGGAGGGACATGAAACTTGAACCGAGGAGACTTAGGTGCTTAGGACCATCTTTGGCGTTGTGCAAAAAGACGATGTATGGCGGCGAAGAATGAACCACGTTCTCGCCCAGCTCTATGGCGAACCCAGCATTCAGAAGGCAGCTAAAGTCGAAAGGGTACGATAGGCAGGACATGTTGCAAGAATGCCGGACAGCAACCCTGCAAAGATGGTGTTCGTTTCCGATCCGGCAAGTACGAGTCGGCGTGGAGCACAGCGAGCAAGGTACGCTGACCGGGTACAGAACGACTTGACGAGCGTGAGGCGCAATCGAAAATGGAGAGATGTAGCCGTGGATCAAACCGTTTATTGTGGCGTCAAATTGTTGATTCAGTGTTATCTGTTTAGATGTAAGCTGAATAAAAATATAGATTTCTATTGCTATGCAACTTGTTATTCGATAGCCACGGAACAGGTTCCGTCTCACCAACACCCCAAGCTCTTCAGAATTTCATTAGGTTGCAAACAATTCTCATTGTTTTATGTATCCCGGAATGAACTCCAGTGTACAGCAAGCTACAGAAGCAAATATAATTTCGTTACACTTTTTTGCCTTTCTCGTACAACAAAGTTGTACCAGAAAGGCTTTCATTTCACTCCCAAAACGTACTTTTTATAGAGCGCTTGTAGACCCATAGTATTATATACCATTCGATTCAGCTCGACAAACTGAGCAAATGTCTGTCTGTCCGTGTGTGTGTGTCCGTGTGTGTGTGTGTGCGTATGTGTGTGCACATTGAAACATTAGCCAATTTTTCTAGTACTAAACCTGAATCGATTTTGCTACAACAAGTTGCATTCGATGGGGAATGTTTTCTTCTTGTTCACTATTGAGTTTCATAATGATGGCACTTCTCAAAAAATAGTAAATATTCAAAGAGTTATGAGACATCATTATTTCGTAACAAATAAGCTATCGATTTTCTAGGTTATGTTCTCCCAAGACACAATTTATTCGAAACCGGCACACTGACAGCATAGAATACACAGCTTACACGGAAGAAAAAACTTCACAAAGAAACATAGAAACCCATTAATGAGTTAAAAAGTACCTATTTTAAGATTTCATGTATACACTGAAAATTCTCGTTTAGTTTTCAAAATGACCTAAGAAACATATTTTCATGAATGAATTTTAATATTGCGATCAACAGACCAATATGATAGCTTTTGATTGCAGTACACAAATTAATTCATGAATAAAAGGTGACATATGTTCTTTTTAAAAGTTAAGCGTCATTTCTGCCATTTCTTTCCCTTATGGGCCGATGTGAGCAGTGAGAAGTGAAAAGTGAGACGTGAGAAGTGCGAAGTGAGGAGTGAAAAGTAAGAAGTAAGAAATGAAAATGAGAAATGAAAAATCACCAGATGATCCGAAATGAAAACAAAATGTTTTTCCAAATTTAATCTAGACTATCCTTTGAAAAGAGCTGAAATTTTTTGCTAATATTTTCAAATGGATATAATAGAAAAACGACGCATCCCACAAAAAAGTGTTGTATGGGTGACCATCGCAAAATCAGTCAAACTTTCTAGTGAAAATATCGGAAACAATCAAAATTGAGCCCTACACTGAAAAAAAATCAGTTTGAAAATTTTAAAGTCGATTTGCTAAAAACGCCCTTTTTATTTAACTGAAATTATGTCTCAAGATAGGTGATTATGTTCCCGACCAACCCACCACACATCGCAAGCTGGGCACTCTTAAGGAAAGAAAGTTTTTCTAACAAAAACTTTTTCTTGTCGGAATTATTTTCAGTGTATTTTCATCTGAAATTAAACCAATGAAAGCCATCGTTATAGAACCCCAAGCAAATCTATTTTTATGATACATTGTCTAATTTAGTCACTAAATATAGTTTGTTTTCAAATTAAGAGTAATATTGTCAGTTTCGCTGGTAACAAAACGCGCCGATCACTTTTTAAGTACCTTTAAAATCGTCGCCAATATCATTATTTTCAATCTGTGGTAGTTCAAAGCCAAATTATGAAAATATGCATGAAAAATAGTACTAAATTTTGGGAAATAATGTGATTATTGAAATCAAACAATTTTGTTCACAGTTGATCTGACAGATCTTATGGCCATTTTTGCTGGCGACGATTTCGGCGACGAATTTGCTTTGCGACGATTTCAAATCGTCGCGGCCGATAAGGGGGTAAATTGATAATATTAAGAAGGGGTTTATATCTTCAAAAAAAATATTATATTCCATTATTAGCTTCTTTAGTTACGACCAGTTACGACCAAAACATTGTACTCTGCCTGACTGTACAGGAATACTTAATATGAGTATATTATGTATACATATGTTAAATCCACTTCCTTAAAGACACTGAAAAATCAATTCCGTCAAGAAAAAGTTTCTGTTAGAAAATTTTTTTCCCTTCAAAGTGCCCAGCTTGCGATGTATGGACGGTTGGTAGGAACATAATCACCTATCTTGAGACAAAATTTCGTCCAAATCGAAAAGGGCGTTTTTGCAAATCGACTTTTAATTTTTAAATCGATTTTTTAGTGTAGGGTGCAATTGTGAATTTTTCTAAAAGTGTTATTAGAGAGTTTGACTGATTTCCCGACAGTCTCCCATACAACACTTTTTTGTAGGAAGGGACGTTTTTGGATTATATCCATTTGTGAAAATCAGTAAAAACACGTTTGACCCTTTTCAAAAGATAGTATGAGTAAAATTTGAATAAACTAAGGATGCACTCTTCTTTTAGCTGCACTTCTCAAATATTGACCAATAAACTTACAAAAGTCAACTTAAACAATCAGAACACTTGCAAGTTCCCAAAAGTTCTATTTTGGCTTTACGCATTTTATTACATTTCCCGCATAACTTTTGAAAAGGACCTAAGTAATTTTTTCATGAACTCTCGCTTAACTTTTCAAAAGGACCTAAGTAACATTTTTTTCATGAATTAATTTGAATGCAATCAATATTGTGATTCTCGAGATATTATAGCATTTTGCTCATTCACCTCTGCCTCGCTTAGTTGTGCGCCGCTAAGGTATTGTGTCATATTATGGTACTTTACTCAATTTAAGTGTAGAATATTACATCACAAATTAAACATAATTGCACTACTAATATCCACTTAAACAATATCCCGAACGCAACACAGGCGAAAGAAAAGCAAAAAACTACCTAAACCTCGAACAATTTCACTTAAAAATATCTTTTCGTAAAGGGACGACAATATGCTACATACCTTACAAGCGAATGTGGAAAAGCTTACCGAAAGCTCACATCTATTTGACATTGGTTTATTTACTTTTTGCATGGCGCACAACTCGGCGCATGGGACCCGGCGTGTAACTGGTGAGCCAGAATGCTAATTTTAGAAAAGAATCGCAATAGCTTTCATGTTGTTCTGTTGATTGCAGTACTCAAATTAATTCATGAAAAAAATGTTACTTAGATCCTTTTGATAAATTATGCGAGATCTATAGTACAGCAGAAAGTTCATTGCTGATAAACGTTCATTTCGAACAATACACCGCAGATTGCTGGTTAATTTTTTTTTTTGACATATACTCTGTCTCGCTCAAACCAACAGCGAATAATCTAGCGACTACTTTAACGAACTATTTAAGGTACAGCTACTTTAACCGACCGTGTCCATTTAGCAAGTACGGTGTTGAACATAATCTGGAGATTAAAATAACACTTAATAAAGTTTAAAAAACTTAGCAAGTAACCGCACAATATTGAGTAAAACAAATTAAGGGTGTAGCATTTCTGCATGCGGTGAATAAATTTCGCACCGTGTATATAACTGACAGCATGAATGTTTGTGTTGCTTCTTTCGTGCTTTATTGATGATGCTAACCTCTCAAGCAAAGTTTTCCAAAGCTTCAAATGTGGAACACGAAAAATATTGGACGAACACACAAGCGCTAGAGACCCGAAGCCGATGACTTCAGCCGCTCGCCTCAACACAGCTGTAAAAGTTTCGTCGTTGGAAATAAAAATCGCATACCTACGTACATGCTTTCTCGTGCGCTCGTTACGTTTGCTGCCATTTTGTTTCATGCTTTGGAAGGAAAGAAGAGGCGTGTCATTAAGGCTAACTGCTTTTTGGTTTGGGTGGTTTGGTTGGTTTGGGTGGAATGATGGTGTAGTTTGGGCATATGGGTGATTTGAACACAACGTTCGTTTTCATACACCTCCTTATTTCCATATTATGCGGCTTTTTTTTTTCATTTATATTTATGTGAATTGTTGGTTTCATTTTCACAAATGTACTTGTACAATTATCACACAAAGGGATGCAAAATCAATGTATGACATACAACTATGTAGGATTATTGAACTTTAATATTACATTGGTGAAAAAACACTACGTGGGAATCAGGAAAGTTGGAAACATTTTTGGAAAGTTGGAAAGTTGGAAAAATTTTATTCCATATGTATTTTTCAAAACGCGCCGTTGCGCTAATCATTGTATTTACTATCGCTAATCATTGTACTACCGCACGATCGCATATTTGTAACATATGCATTTTTTCCTTTCTCGTACAACAAAGTTGTACCGAAAGGCTATATGATTGCTAAAAAAACTTGATAGAAGGCCCGGAGACCCATAGTGTTATATACCGATCGACTCAGCTCGACAAACTGAGGTGACGTCTTTTTTTTTGTGTTAGTGTGTGTATGTGTACAAATCTTGTAGGCACACTTTTTAGAACTTAGAATTATCCGATTTACTCGCAACAAGTTGCATTCGACGGGGAATTGTTTGCTATTGGAAATGGGCCCGATCATTGCCTTTCGGAATTATTGAAAAATCATTGTTTTTCCCCAAAGGTCCCTTTGAAAATTCAAAGAACATTTTTTTTTGAATGGTGGCAAGGCAAAAATATTAAAAATGATCGAAAAATGTGATCTATTCCCCCAAAGAGCTTTTTTGACCTTTCTAATGTGATTTTTTCAATATATTTTATAATGCACGAGAAAGGCATCATCACTGCTAGGTGGATTAATCTGGGTTTTTTACAAAAAAGTAGCCTTCCAAACGAACAAAAAAAAAATCGGACAAGTGCCATATTCAACACACTCACCTACATGCAACATTATAAATAACGCCAGAAAACATTCCCCAACAAAATTAATAAGACTCATCTAAGTCTCAGGTGCGCTTCAGGGCTGCATTACCATGTCAGAGGTGGTGCGGTGCGTGTGTTGTTGCGATGGGAGGCGGAGGTGAAGCCGCAACAAATTCCTCCCATGAGATGAGATGGCAATGCACTTTGCGATAAATTGTCTTCTGCAACATGAGCGTTCTTTTGATGCGCTACTTTTGTGTTGGACAAATTGCATAGTTTTTGCTTCCCATTTGTTTCCTCCGCTCTTAAGTCTGCTGTATGTTTAAATAACGGCTTTTGTTTTTATGAGGCAAAATTGCTAAATATTTTTACTGTACCCGCATCTCGACGTTAATTTAGGATCATACTCACTCAGTCAACTGTTGTTGTGGCGCGGGAAGACCTTCACTCGTTGTCGTCGGGGGCAAACCATCACGCAAACGGCTCCATTTCGGCAAACTCTTGGGAACAATGCACTCGCTGCTTAGATATAGATTAGGCGGTGTGGCGATCACTTGGTGCGAACTATTGTCACTTGGTTCGTTCCATGGGGGCATCAATTAGAATTAGATGAAATTAATTTCAACTCAATGCTGAATCCTCCCCCCAAAACGAATTAGGTAGTTACGAGCAGCTGTATTTTAGAGGTGACCTCACTTGCCGCGCTCGAATAATAATCGACGACCGTGGGACCAATCTGGGGGGAGACTCGCTCGTGGTGGATATAAGGGTATGCTGTATTTATGTTTTGATTAATTCTTTGTGGATACGAGTAACGGGTAAGGATTTCGATGAGCCTAAATAGTATATTTTGAAAACAATATTGAAGTAGAAGCGTATCAACGAAACAAATGTCATAGCTGAATACGAAATGATTAATCTATAAAAAATATTTACATTTTTTTCCGGAAACAATATTTTAATAAAATTTTAAGTTCAATTCATTCAAATAAAAAAAATGCTTTCGAGTCTCGACTAAGCATTTTATTTATTTATTTATCATCAGACTAAGGCCGGAGTGGCCTGTGCTGCACATAAAAGACTTCTCCATTCAGCTCGGTTTAAGGCTGCACTTCGCCAACCACGCAGTCTGCGGAGGGTCCGCAAGTCGTCCTCCACCTGATCGATCCACCTTGCCCGCTGTGCACCTCGCCTTCTTGTTCCCGTCGGATCGTTGTCGAGAACCATTTTCACCGGATTACTGTCCGACATTCTGGCTACGTGCCCGGCCCACCGCAGTCTTCCGATTTTTGCGGTGTGAACAATGGATGGTTCTCCCAACAGCTGATGCAACTCGTGGTTCATTCGCCTCCTCCACGTACCGTCCGCCATCTGCACCCCACCATAGATGGTACGCAACACTTTCCTTTCGAAAACTCCCAGTGCGCGTTGGTCCTCCACGAGCATCGTCCAGGTCTCGTGTCCGTAGAGAACTACCGGTCTTATAAGCGTTTTGTAGATAGTCAGTTTGGTACGGCGGCGAACTCTATTCGATCGGAGCGTCTTGCGGAGTCCAAAGTACGTACGATTTCCAGCCACTATGCGTCTCCGAATTTCTCTGCTGGTATCGTTATCGGCGGTCACCAGTGAGCCCAAGTACACGAATTCTTCAACCACCTCGATTTCGTCACCACCGATAGAAACTCGTGGTGGGTGGCTCACATTGACCTCTCTTGAGCCTCTTCCTATCATGTACTTCGTCTTCGACGTGTTGATGACTAGTCCAATCCGTTTAGCTTCGCTTTTCAGTCTGATGTAGGCTTCCTCCATCCTCTCAAAGTTACGTGCCATGATATCAATGTCGTCGGCGAAGCCAAATAACTGGACGGACTTCGTGAAGATCGTACCACTCGTGTCAATCCCTGCCCTTCGTATTACTCCTCCAAAGCGATGTTGAATAGCAGACACGAAAGACCATCACCTTGCCGTAACCCTCTACGGGTTTCGAAGGGACTCGAGAATGCCCCTGAAACTCGAACTACGCACATCACCCGATCCATCGTCGCCTTGATCAACCGTATCAGTTTATCCGGAAATCCGTTTTCGTGCATTAGCTGCCATAGCTGGTCCCGATCGATTGTATCATATGCGGCTTTGAAGTCGATAAATAGATGATGTGTGGGCACGTTGTATTCGCGGCATTTCTGCAATACCTGACGTATGGCGAACACCTGGTCTGTGTTAGAGCGTTCACCCATAAATCCCGCCTGGTACTGCCCCACGAACTCTCTTGCAATTGGTGTTAGTCGACGGCATAAAATTTGAGAGAGTACCTTGTAGGCGGCGTTCAGCAATGTGATTGCGCGGTAGTTTCTACAATCCAGCTTATCGCCCTTTTTGTAGATGGGACACACGACACCTTCCATCCACTCCTGCGGCAGAACCTCATCCTCCCAAACCTTGGTAATCACCCAGTGCAGCGCTCTAGCCAGTGCTCCACCACCGTGTTTAAACAGCTCTCCTGGTAGTTGGTCAACTCCAGGGGCTTTGTTGTATTTCAGCCGGCCGATCTCCTCCTGGATTTCCTGGAGATTCGGAGCCGGAAGTCGCATGTCCTGCGCGCGTGCTCCTAGGTTCATTACCATACCGCCACCGTTGTCTGCCATATCGCCATTCAGGTGCTCTTCGTAGTGCTGCCGCCACCTTTGGATCACCTCACGCTCGTTCGTAAGAAGGTTCCCGTATATGTCCTTACACATATCGGGCTGTGGCACGTGGCCCTTACGTGAACGGTTCAACTTCTCATAGAACTTTCGTGCGTTATTAGCGCGTTACAGTTCCTCCGTCTCTTCACGGTCTCGATCTTCCTGCTGGCGCTTTTTCCTCCGGAAAATCGAGTTTTGTCTGTTCCGCGCCCGTTTGTATCGTGCCTCGTTCGCCCTCGTGCGGTGTTGCAGCAATCTCGCCCATGCTGCATTCTTCTCCTCAACTAACTGCTCACATTCGCCGTCATACCAGTCGTTTCTCTGATCCGGAGCCACCGTGCCTAGTGCAGCGGTTGCGGTGCTTCCAATGGCGGATCGAATATCTCTCCAGCCATCTTCAAGAGATGCTGCGCCTAGCTGCTCTTCCGTTGGGAGTGCCACTTCCAGCTGCTGCGCGTAGTCTTGGGCTAGTCTACTGTCTTGTAGCCGCCCAATGTTTAGCCGCGGCGGACGACTCCGACGCGTGTTGATCACCGTCGAGAGTTTTGAGCGCAGACATACTGCGACGAGGTAGTGGTCGGATTCAATATTCGCACTGCGGTAAGTGCGTACGTTCGTGATGTCGGAGAAAAATTTACCGTCGATTAGAACGTGGTCGATTTGGTTTTCCGTTACTTGATTAGGTGATTTCCATGTGGCCTTGTGGATATTCTTGCGGGTTAATAAAGTGCTTCTGACTACCATTCCGCGGGAGGCTGCAAAGTTTATGCATCGTTTACCGTTGTCGTTCGTTGCGGTATGCAGACTATCCGGTCCGATGACCGGTCTATACATTTCCTCCTTCCTACCTGAGCGTTCATGTCACCGATAACGATTTTGACGTCCCGCAGTGGGCATCCATCGTATGTCTGCTCCAGCTGCGCATAGAACGCTTCTTTCTCGTCGTCGGATCTCCCTTCGTGTGGGCAGTGCACGTTGATGATGCTATAGTTAAAGAAACGGCCTTTTATCCTCAGCTTGCACATCCTTGCGTTGATTGGCTGCCACCCAATCACGCGTTGGCGCATCTTTCCCAGCACTATGAAGCCGGTTCCCAGCTCGTTGGTGGTGCCACAGCTTTGGTAGAAGGTAGCCGCTCGATGCCCGCTTTTCCACACTTTCTGTCCTGTCCAGCAGATTTCCTGCAGCGCTACGACATCGAAGTTGCGGGGATGTAATTCATCGTAGATTATCCTGTCGCAACCTGCGAAGCCAAGCGACTTGCAGTTCCATGTTCCAAGCTTCCAATCGTGATCCTTTATTCGTCGCCAAGGTCGTTGCCGATTGTATCGAGTCGTATTATCTTCTATGTTGTTCGTAATGGTTGTTTTAAAGGCGGCTTATTGGGCCTGCGCAAACCTCCTGTCTCGTCGGAGGGCCGTCGTGTCAGGGCTGTTTAGCGTCCCACCTAACACCAGGACTTGGGCTTGTGCGCTTTGAGCGGCACACGGTCGCTTTGGCGGAGCCTACTTGCGGATTCATGCAGCTTTTTATAGAGGTTTAACAGGGCCCACTGTCAAACCCCACCACATCCTAGGCAGGCGCCACAACTCGCAGATGGCCTGGGGAGGGATCGTCAAGCCCTTGGACATAGTCCCTGCTGCCCCCTGCCCCCTCGACTAAGCATACAGTATACAAATTTTGCCAACAAAAAAACAAAAAACAACAATAGTATCGGAACCCGATCCACAACCATATTTTTTTAACACCACATAGGGGCCGCCCAGAAACCCCGTGGTCATATAGGGGGGGGGGGGGGCGTGATTTGAAAAATGACCACGATAAGCCACATGGGGGGAGGGAGGGTGTTGCTCTCGAACCACGTGG
The DNA here is from genome assembly GCF_024139115.2 of Armigeres subalbatus. NCBI lineage: Eukaryota > Metazoa > Arthropoda > Insecta > Diptera > Culicidae > Armigeres > Armigeres subalbatus. Next base: position 28,337,045 of record NC_085140.1, read on the forward strand.
TCTTTTTTAATACGAAAAGTTTTTGGTGATTAACAATAGCGATGTAAAAAACACAAATCATTAACGCAAAGCGTATCTTAGAACCGATGCCCAGTAGCGTCTTTTTCAACTCAGCGTTGAAAAGACGTAGGTGTGCATCGAACATAACCGGTAACGCAGCGTCGGTCGCAACGTCGATGCGTATCTGCGTTATTTGACCATCTTAGCCTTAGCCCATTCCCATAAAAAAAAATAAACGAAAAAACAGGTTGCGATTAAAAAATTGGAAAGAAAAAATGGAAAAATATAAAGAAAAAATCCGCCGCGCCACCGCCGCAGATGGTTTTTGGCATCACACCGCTGACACTTTTGCATTAGCGGACTGCAGCTACAATTTTGAAAAATATTCATGTTTTTACAATAATCCAAGAAAAAAACTTCAAAAGAATTTCTTGTGGATATTCAGGAAAAATCCAGTAAATCCTTCTTGGCTTGTCGAACTATGCAATGTGGCACGATAACATGAAATCTGATTGCTCTCTGCAGCCACATGATTTGTTAATAAGAATGGTCATGAGGATTAAACTAAACTATACAATTTTGGTACAGATTTATCATATTAAAGCCCATTTTTCGTCATTGCAAAAAATAGCGTGTGCAACTCGTTGCAAAACTCGATTTTTTCAGCACTCGTAGTATTTATCCAACTCGGCAAGCCTTGTTGGATAAACGTACAACTCGTGCTGAAAAAATCATCTTTTTGCAACTAGTTGCACAAACTACTATTTTGTTGAAAATTTTGTAATATTTTTTTTTCTAATATTGATTTATTTATGGAATGTTTGTATTTTTTCCGTGGAACATTTTGATTTCTTTATGGAAAATTCTTTTTTTATGTTTGTAATTTTTGGTTTTAAAAGTGTTAATTTATTTTTGTTTTGTGGAAAATTCTTAATTGTTTATGGAAATTTTGCATTATTTGTAGAAAATTTGATATTTTTTTATTGCTAATTCCATGATTTCTTTATTGGAAATTTCCTAATTGTTATGGAAATTTTTTATTTTTTAAATTTTTTTTTTCATTTTAGTCGATATCGTATCTTAGAACATCGACTCATGGAAGGTCTTGAAAGTAATAAATGAAATCGCATTGGCTCAATGGACCTGCTTGGATGCTTAGCGATGCACGGATACATCGTTCAGGACTTGGTTGATCGGTCGTTTCAAAACTCCATAATATCATGTCTTAGGACATTTTGTTTCTTGTCATGATTTTTAAACTTTCGAGGATATGTACTTCAGAGCAGTTTGGCCTATGACACCCGAAAAAGTACGACTTTTTAGTTCTTTCTATACTAGTTTTGGCAAGATCGAGTGGAAACCCCAAAATATGTACTGTTAACCCAAAATTTAAAAATCGTCCTGAGAGGGTTAAATACCAAAATATGACAATAAATTCTAGAATACCAAAAGGAACCCAAAGATCTTAAAGACTGTAGATTTAAAATGAAAACTTGCATTTTAAGCCAAAGCTGTATAATTCAGGCAAAGGAATATTAAGGACACTGTGTTACGGTTCTGATTAGAATAATAGAATCTTGGCATAATGAAGAGAGTTTTGATATTCTGAATAAAACTTGTATGCCCTTAGAAAACCTTCCGTTCAGTTCAGATGCTTCGCTGAGGTTAATATATCTTAAGAATTTCCAGTACCTCCAGAGCTACGGAATATCCTAAATACTCTTAGGGCCGTTTTCTTCACCTCCGCTTAACTCTTAAGCGATGCTTACCCATACGTTTAAACCTGGTTTAAGCACTAAGCGGAGGTGAAGAAATTGGCCCTTAGGGATATTCAGTGTTGAACTTCATAATTATTTTAAAAAAATCACCAATAAAGACATAAAAAAAAATATATAGGGATATTTTGGAATATTTCTAAACCATTACAAATTTTTATAACATATTCGCGCGTCCACATTTTTGTGTTTCCGCCTGATGCATAGAAGGTGTGCGAGTTCTAGATATACTAATACCTGATACACATTACAACTTGATAACATAATCAAAATGTTCGAATTCATGAAAATTTATAATTTCCATGCTGGGTTTAGTTTGATTTTGAATCAGTTAAAATTGTCCATCTTCAAAATTGATCGGATTAACCATATGTTTTAGTTATATAAGGTTTATTTTAAAAAAAATTTACTTAAAAAAAACCACGTGGTCAAAGGGGGGGGGAGGGGGGGTCTGCCAAATGACCACGATAAGCCACATGGGGGGAGGGGGGGTTAAAAATCTTTAAAAATATGACCACGTGGTTTCTGGATGGCCCCATACAACCACCGAAGCACATTCGTACACATAACCAGCAAAGATTGGATTTTGCTAAAATTCTATATTAATGTTTCAAATAATGTAATAATGAGCACAGTGGGTAATGTAACAGTTCAGTATATGAACCACACGCAATCTGTATAAAATCCAGACATGTAAAGCATTGCTAGAAAAATTTTGCTGTTTCGTGTATGCCAAAGTTTAATGAAAATTAAAAAAAAAATCCTATGCAAAATTTTCGATAATCTAACATCCGCTAAATGTGTGTGCAATTGATAAAGTTCTGTACCGCATACCCGCAGCATACAATCGGTCAAATGATGTAGGCAGGTATTACGACGGCCGTCACTGGAGCCAGGTTGCCAATTTGCGGCTCATGATCACCCACACTCAACCTCCAGGCGAGACCATATTTGTGCATCCCACCTTCGAGAGCACCGTATGGAGGCGACCTGCTGCCGCGCAACAGTGTCGAATATTATATGACGGGGAAGGAATATGCGAAAGTGTCGGATTGGTTCTGCGTTCGTCGCCCGCGTCATCGCGGCGGTCAGTCAGCTGAGCCATCACTCGCTCGCCAGCAGCCAGCGTTGTCGGATATGGGTAAACTGATTTATGGACGATCGTAAACTCGTAACTCATTGTTTGACTGCCAGGCCGGACTAGTTTGCTGAGGCTTGTTAAACACTGTAATATATCGTTGTTTCGGAAAGCTCAGAGTGCGTCAAAATTTTAAATTGCCTCTGGAGCCAAATTGGTAAACAACATGTCTGGAAATCATCAAAGTTGGACAGCACTTGCTGCAGACTGTTTCCACACATGCAGAGTTCTAACAGATCTAATGGTGAATGCGTTGGCGTAATTTATGCTCCGATCTTTTGCATACAAATTCCTTCGGAAGACCACAGTCGCTTAAAGAACCGCCAAATCGGTTTGATCTTGAAACAACCAGAGATTGTTGTGGCGATGCTTTCGCAATGGAAGTGCGGCATTTTGCCATATTTGTCGTAATCGCGACGTCATCTGTGTCGCCAATCATCTCGCAGCAATCATCTTCGTTTTGCTTGACATATATTGAAGCAAGAATTAATTGAGTGGCGCGACGACGATTTGTTTTGGGTGCCTTCATTCACTAAACATTGATCATTGGAGTGGCAATGTGGGAAGAACGACTGAAATTGCGACACACTTGTTTGAATGTTTTGAAATGTAGCATAGACTAGGCTGGCACAAATCATAAGAACATTGAATTTGAAATGTTTTCAAAAATTTCAAATTTCATCCATAGATGTACCATCTATGAACAGCAACACTTTCCTTTCGAAAACTCCCAATGCACGTTGGTCCTCCACGAACATCGTCCAGGTCTCGTGTCCGCAGAGAACTACCGGTCTTATAAGCGTTTTGTAGATAGTCAGTTTGGTACGGCGGCGAACTATCGCTTAACTTTTCATAAGGACCTAAGTAGCATGTTTTACATGAATTAATTTGAATACTGCAAACAATAGCTTTCATGTTGTTCTGTTGATTGCGCTATTCAAATTAATTCATGAAAAAAATGTTACTTAGGTCCTTTTGAAAAGTTAAGCGAGATCTATTCGATTGGAGCATCTTGCGAAGTCCAAAGTACGTACGATTTTCAGCCACTATGCGTCTCCGACTTTATCTGCTGGTATCATTAATATCATCGATCGTTAATCATTAATCATACACATATTGTGTCAATATTTGATCACGATCGGTAATCGTTAGTAATACTCCAAACGTTTCATTCATTAATCATTTTCGTTCATCATTGACAAAAATAAATTTAATCGTTGATCAGAATCAATATTCATTGTCAAAAATTAATTATTTTTAATCATAATCTTTAATCATAGACTTGAATCATAAGAAATTTAAACATTCATTGGAAGCACTATTCATTAACGTTCTGGTATCGAGATACGAAAGGCATTTATTTTTAAAATTATAACAAAATCTGTCAATATTTGTAACCAGGGAATGAATCCTAAAGAGAATGAACAATAGAGTGATTAAAATTTTGAATGTTTTGTCCCCCGATGCTTGAACGATTGCATTTGCCGTTTCAATAATCCTCCTAATTTTTTAGCAAATTTGGATGTAATTTGACTGTACACACGTCAATTAAAGTTTGTATGGAAATTACTGTGAAAACTGACCCTAATGTGAAAGATTGTTCCGTGAGGTGGTCGATGAACTTTTTAATTATAATCAACATATTGACTACATACAATACTTCTCAAGCTGAAAGGCAGTTCTTGTTGCGAAGCGATTTGTTGTTTTGAAGCAAAGTTATGAAGAAAACAAAAATAATCATTATTGATATTGATGTTATTCTTTTACGTGTTAAATCGAATTTCCCACGATTCAGTATTTCAATAAATAAGTTTTCTTGCGAGCATCAAATCGTTTCGCAACAAAGACGCCTGTTTCCTTGTAAATTTACTGTGTTGCTGATGTACTCATATGTTTTTAGAGCTTAAAGGGCAGCGTTAGGGAACGGGTTTCCATGAAAGGTACTGTTTTTATAGTAATTTTCATACAAACTTCAAACCGCGCGTGCTCACTCAAATTACATCCAAATCAGCTAAAAATTTAGGAGGATTATTAAAATGGAAAATGCAATCGTTTAAGCATCGGGAGGCAAAAAAGTCAAAATTTGAATCACTCTTATGAACAAGTCTCTCACTTATCATTTCTGTATACATATACGATATGTAGCATACCGCGAGAGACTTTTTTTTCGCAAGCTGTCATGATAGAGAACTGATTCGGGAGGCTACACCCCATGATAAATTTCTTTTACAAAGTTCCAAATGCGGGGAGCACTGGCTCTGATGATTCATTTCAACTTGTTTTACCCAGCTGTTACTACACAACGAAATGAGCGAAATCAAAGCGAGAATCACCATTTTTATGTGGAGGCTGCCTATCCGATTTTGTTTTCTTGCACTTGTATACAAGTTTGATAAATTTTTGCCTCTCTTTTATCGTTGTTCGTTATCTATTGAGAGCGATTTCTGCAAACCCTGTTTGTAACACAACCACTGCAAGGATAATTATGTTCGTTGTATGCTTATTAATATTGAAACTTTGGGTAATAGGCGCGAGTTAGCAATGTCATTATTTATAAATAATTTAGTTACGTAAAAAAATTGATTTCTATGAACTTATAACAAAAATAACACCCAATTGCGGAGGTTACGTCAACGTCAAATATTTTTAACAAAATATCATCGAACAAATTATGAATCAAATGATGGCTATATATAATAAACATTGGGATGCAATTTACTTTAGTATGTCTAAATCCAAAGTAAAACAGTATTTTTGTAATCGTCGACAATAGAAACATATTATTGTACAATTACTTATATCACACAATATTGTAATCTTAGAACTTAAACATGTAGTTTACAATACAAGCTTGATTGACGACAAATAAATAAATAAACATCATCATTTTCAATAACATAGTTTGTATTAATTTTACGTATTCTCATAATTTTTAATGTAACACATCGAGTTATATTTTTGTTTCATTGGAAAAATTGTTTAGTAATGTTTTGGTTAAAACTAGAAGAACTTTTTTTTTTTTTAATCTTTTGTTTATTTGAAAGGCTCATTTGCCGTAAAGCGCTACGGAGCCAAAATACTAGAAGAACTGTGGTTACACTTTTTGTTATTTTAACTGCTAGTGTTACATGTTTCATAACAACCTCTGTTATAAGAAAAATGTTGCATCAGAATAACAGGTTCTGATATAAATCTGTTACCATCTACTGGTCGGGTTCTCATAGCATGTATAAATATGGGCTTAGGGTCATTTGACCGAATGCCGTTTGGCTGAATAGTTAAAATTGTTTCCTTATGAGGTGAAGTGAGAAGTGAGATGTTCAAAGTAAGTACAGAGTAGTGAGAAAGGAATACTGATAAATGAATGTGAGTACTGAGCAGAGAAATATGTGCAGTAAAAAATGAGAAGTGAAAAGCGAGTAGTGAGAACAGAGAAGTAGAGAGTGAGTAGTGAGGAAAACAGAAGCAATAGGTGAGCAGTGAGAGATGAAAATTGCGAAGTCAGATGTTGAGAAGTGAGAAGTAAGTGGTGATATATAAGACAGAAAGATGCAGGAAAACTGAAGAAGGAATAAGAAAGGAAGAAAAAGTATAAAGGAAAAAGCAAGAAGGACGAAAGAAAAAGAAAAAAGGGTGAATGAATATAGAAGTAGGAAAATGTAGAAAGAAGATAAAAAACCCAGATTAATCCACCTAGCGGTGATAGTGCCTTTCTCGTTTCTTGCGAGGGAGTAATTTCTTCGCACTTTTGGTATGAAAAAAAGTATTTTGACCATAACTTCTGAGCCAATAGTCCGATCCGGCCAATTTTTAATAGGAAACAATGGGACATGATTCTGCGTCGAATGTTGCGAGCAAATCGGCCGAGAGTAAGTCAAGACAAAATTTTCAAAACGACTTATCTGCTTTTGTAAACAAAGATTCGAACGTCGATTCGACGAATCTGTTAACACTCCCACGCAAACAAACACTACCAATAGGCAGGTGAAGGTCTCGGCTACCTGATGATGGCGTTGGTTTGTGTCGAAGTGCTATGAGATTCGTGCAATCGACGTTTGAATCTCTGTTTACAAAAGCAGATAAGTCGTTTTGAAAATTTTGTGTTGAAGTGCCTAAATAGAGAGTAAGATTTTCTTTTGTAAAAACTGGCCATAACTCCGAAGCCCATAGTCCGATTGGGCCGGTTTTTGATACGAAACAATGGGACAAGATTTAGATAGAGGTTAAGGATAAGTGAGTGTCAGTCAGTGAGTGAGAGAGATTATTTTGCGCACACACATACACACACAGACATCACTTCAATTCGTCGAGCTGAGTCGATCGGTATATAACACTATTGGTCTACGGGGGTCCTCCCTAGTAACACAGTTCAAATCGATTTGGTTGCAGCAACTCCAATGTGACTGGATTTGGTCGCATATGAGTCACAGTGACTGATATGTGACAAGTGTGCTACTCGGGCTATAAAAAGTTCGTTTTTGGAGCGAACATATAGCCTTTAAGTATACTTTGTATACGAGAAAGGCAAAAAGAATTTTGGTCATAACTTCTAACCCATAGTCTGATCGGGTCAATTTTCAACAAATAATGGGACAGGACTCTGCGTCGAATGCAACTTGTTGCGAGCAAATCGGTTAAGGATAAGTGCCTAAAAATGAGCTAGACTTTTAACGAGCTTTAATATGAAAAAAGTGTTTTGGCCATAACTTCCTAAGCCCATAGTCCGATCGGGTTAATTTTCAATAGGAAACAATGGGACAGGATTCTGTGTCGAATGTTGCGAGCAAATCGGTTAAGAATAAGTGCCTAAAAAATGAGCTAGACTTTTTAACGTGCTTTAATATGAAAAAAAGTATTTTGGCCATAACTTCTTAGCCCATAGTCCGATCGGGTCAATTTTCAATAGGAAACAATGGGACAGGATTCTGTGTCGAATGTTGCGAGCAAATCGGTTAAGAATAAGTGCCTAAAAAATGAGCTAGACTTTTTAACGTGCTTTAATATGAAAAAAAGTATTTTGGCCATAACTTCTTAGCCCATAGTCCGATCGGGTCAATTTTCAATAGGAAACAATGAGACAGGATTCTGTGTCGAATGTTGCGAGCAAATCGGTTAAGAATAAGTGCCTAAAAAATGAGCTAGACTTTTTAACGTGCTTTAATATGAAAAAAAGTATTTTGGCCATAACTTCTTAGCCCATAGTCCGATCGTGTCAATTTTCAATAGGAAACAATGGGACAGGATTCTGTGTCGAATGCAACTTGTTGCGAGCAAATCGGTTAAGAATAAGTGCCTAAAAAATGAGCTAGACTTTTTAACGAGCTTTAATATGAAAAAAAGTATTTTGGCCATAACTTCTTAGCCCATAGTCCGATCGGGTCAATTTTCAATAGGAAACAATGGGACAGGATTCTGTGTCGAATGTTGCGAGCAAATCGGTTAAGAATAAGTGCCTAAAAAATGAGCTAGACTTTTTAACGTGCTTTAATATGAAAAAAAGTATTTTGGCCATAACTTCTTAGCCCATAGTCCGATCGGGTCAATTTTCAATAGGAAACAATGGGACAGGATTCTGTGTCGAATGCAACTTGTTGCGAGCAAATCGGCTAAGAATAAGTGCCTAAAAAATGAGCTAGACTTTTTAATGTGCTTTAACCTTTCCGTCCCCAACGTATGTTTTTAAGGGCTTTCAAAAATCCAAACTGCTGTAAAAACCGCATTTATTGACCGATTCTTTCGCAACAAGTTGCATTCCATCCGGATGGATCCCAATTTTTGATTTATACTAGTTTCGAGGCTATCCACATTACGGTTCCAGAATTATTCCAGATTCCGTTGGGGTCAGTTGTCCCCGGAATAAGTGGCCATTTACAATTTTATGTCAAAACAGGTCGTGCGACACCTCAAACTTCATGATTTCACAAAGCAATGATGCGAATGATATTTTTGGGGTTCCTGACCCATTCGGTCTCAATCTGGCCCCATCGGTCACAATCCGGGGACCTACGGAATGGCCATTTTCTAAATTGGTTCAAAATAGGTCGTGCGACACCTCAAACTTAATGATTTTACAAAGCGATGATGGAAATGATATTTTTAGGGTTCCTGGCCCACTCGGATTCAATCCGGCAACATCGGTCCCAATCCGGGGACCTACGGAATGGCCATTTTCTAAATTGATGCAAAATAGGTCGTGCGACACCTCAAACTTCATGATTTTCCAAGCAATGATAGGAATGATATTTTTAGGGTTCCTGACCCACTCGGATTCAATCCGGCCACATCGGTCCCAATCCGGGGACCAACGGAATGGCCATTTTCTAAATTGATTCAAAATAGGTCGTGCGACACCTCAAACTTCATGATTTTACAAAGCAATGTTGAGAATGATATTTTTAGGGTTCCTGGCCCACTCGGATCCAGTCCAGCCACAATCCGGAGGTCATACGGAATGGCCATTTTCAAAATTGATTCAAAATAGGTCGTGCGACACCTCAAACTTCATGATTTTACAAAGCAATAATGGGACTGATATTTTTAGGGTTCCTGGCCCACTCGGATTCAATCCGACCTCATCGGTCACAGTCCAGGGACCCAGGAATTCCACCGAAAATTTATACAGAAATTATACCGCAAATGAAATCAACAATGGAATTTTCGGAGGAATTCCTAGATTAATTCTCAAAGAAATCCTGATAGAATTCCGGTGGAAACATCAAGATTTCCACTGGGACATCCTCCAGGAGTTTTTCTGATAATTCCTCCTGGAGTTCTTCCGGGAATTCCACCGGCATAGAGTTCCTGCAGGATTTTCTCCGAGAATTATTCCGGTAGTTCTATCGGCAGATCCTACGGGAGTTCCTCTTCCGGGAATTTCTCCAGAATTTCCTCCGGGAATTCAGTCTAGCTTTCTTTATGGAATTCATTTAGGCTTCTTCTGGAATTTATATAGAAAATCCTCCAGAAGCTCCACCGAGAATTTCTCTGGGAGCTTTTGAAGGTAATCTCCGGGAGGTCCTCTGATGATGATGATGATCCAGCTCAGCTACATACCCCTAGAAGGGTTTCAGCTAGACGAGATTTGTGTATAAGATGAATTATCCAAGATTTTTTCCAAGCATTCTTCTGGTAGTTTCACTGGCAGTTCCTTCGGGGGTTCATTTGAAAATTCTCCCGGAAGTTTTTTCAGAAATTCCTCCCAAAGTTCTTCCAATAGTTTCTCTGGGAGTCCCTCTAGGAATTCTGCTAGTAGTTCCTCCTGAAATTCTTCCGGGAGCTCTTTTGGCAGTTACTACGAGAATTCCTCCGGGAGATCCACCGGCAGTTTCTATGAGCATTCCTCCGGAAGTTTCTACGGCAATTCCCCCGAGTGTTCCTCTAAGAAGGAACTCCTGGAGTAATTTCCGGATGAGCTCCTGGAGGAATTTCCGGAGAAATTATCAGAGGATTTTTCGGAGGAACTTCCGGTGGAACTTCTGGAGTAATTTATTAAAGAACTACAGGAAGAATTTCTATAGTAACTCTCGTAACTCTGGATGAACTCCCAAATGAACTTCCGTAAGAATTGCAGGAGGAACTCCTGGAGGATTTTGTAGATAAATTCTATAAAAAAAAAGCCTGAATGAATTCCCGGAGGAGCTACTGCTGGAACTTCCGGAGAAATTTTCAGAGGAACAGTCGTTGGAATACCCGGAGTTGAATTTCTAGAGGAACTTCTGAAATCTCATTTATGGAAATTCCTGCGATATATCCTCCTGGATTTCCCTGTGAAGTTCTTGGAGGGATTCGCAGAGGAACTCTTGGAAAAACTCCTGGAGGAGGTCCTACAAGCACTACAGGAAGAATTCTCACAAGGAAGTCCTGAACTAATTCTTGGAGAAGTTCATGAAGGAATTTCTGGATAAATATCTGAAGGAATTCCCGGAAAAATACCAGGAGAAATTATTGCAGAAATTCCCAGATGAAATGCTGAAGAAATTACCGGATGAATTCCCGGAGATAGTTCTGAAGAAATACTTGGAAGAACTCTTGAAAGATATCTTGGAGGAACTCTCAAATTAATATCCGAATGAAATTCTGGAGTGAATTTCTAGTGAAGTCCGGAAAGCATTCCAGGATGATTCTGCGGAAAAAATTCGGGAGAAATTGCTGAAGGAATTCCTGGAGAAGTATCTGAAGCAATTCCCGGGAAAATACCTGGAAGAATTTCCTAGGAAATATATGGACGAATTCCTGGATAAATTTCTAAAGAAATTTTTAGATGAATTCTTGAAGTATATTCTGAAGTAATAGCGGAAAGAATTCCTGAATGGAATCCTCGAAATTCGGAGACGAGCCAGCCTCGGGCTGCAAGTCTCCTAAATGAAGACAAAAAAAATCCTAGAGGATTTCGCTATTAAATTTATGAAGGAATTACCGGAAAAACTCCTGAAAGTTATCCTGGTGGAATTAAAGGAAGAGTTTTTGGAGGAATGCCCGGAGAAGTTCCTAGAAGAATTTCCGAAGGAATTTCTTATAGATTTACAAGTGAAATGTGGAGCGAAATCGGGGGATTTTCGTCATAAATTTCTGAAGAAACTTCTAGCGGAATTTTGGAAGGAAATTCCGTTTGTATTCTTGAAGGAACTCTCGAATGTATTCCTGAAGGAAATGCCGGAGGTTTTTTCTGGAAGAATAGCCAAAGAAATGTCTTGAAGGAAAAATTGGAGGAGAAAAGAAATCTTCAAGGAATTTGCTCATGAATTTCCTAAAAAACAAATTTAGTGAGGGGTTTCTAGATAAGGAGAAATAACAATTACATGAGAAAAATTTTCGAACGATTTTCAGAGGAATTTGTGGATTACTTTCCGGAGGAACTTAGAAGTTCCCAGGGGAGCTTCTAGAAGGATTTCTAGGAGAATTCTTGAGCCCGAAACTTTTCGAGTTGTTTTGCCCCAACCTTCCCACTCTGGCTACGCCCTTGTATCATTCCCATCATTGCTTTGTAAAATCATGAAGTTTGAGGTGTCACATGACCTATTTTAAATCAATTTTGAAAATGGCCATTCCGTAGGTCCTCGGATTGTGACCGATGTAGCCAGATTGAATCCGAGCGGGCCAGGAACCCTAAAAATATCATTCCCATCATTGCTTGGAAAATCATGAAGTTTGAGGTGTCGCACGACCTATTTTGCATCAATTTAGAAATTGGCCATTCCGTAGGTTCTCCGGATTGTGGCCGGAATGGATCCAAGTGGGCCAGAAAATGGCCATTCCGTTAGTCCCCGGATTGTAACCGATGTGGCCGGATTGAATCCGAGTGGGTCAGGAACCCTTAAAACACCATTCCCATCATTGCTTTGAAAATCATGAAGTTTGAGGTGTCGCACGTCCTATTTTGAATCCAGATTGAATCCGAGTGGGCCAGGAACCCCAAAAATGGCCGGAATGGATCCGAGTGGGCCAGGAACCCTAAAAATATCATTCTCATCATTGCTTTGTAAAATCATGAAGTTTGAGGTGTCGCACGACCTATTTTGAATCAATTTAGAAAATGGCCGTTCCGTTAGTCCCCGGATTGTAACCGATGTGGCCGGATTGAATCCGAGTGGTTCAGGAACCCTAAAAATACCATTCCCATTATTGCTTTGAAAATCATGAAGTTTGAGGTGTCGCACGTCCTATTTTGAATCAATTTAGAAATTGGCCATTCCGTAGGTCCTCCGGATTGTGACCGGAATGGATCCGAGTGGGCCAGGAACCCTAAAAATATCATTCTCATCATTGCTTTGTAAAATCATGAAGTTTGAGGTGTCGCACGACCTATTTTGAATCAATTTAGAAAATGGCCATTCCGTAGGTCCCCGGATTGTGACCGATGTGGCCAGATTGAGTCCGAGTGGGCCAGGAACACCAAAAATATCATTCGCATCATTGCTTTGTGAAATCATGAAGTTTGAGGTGTCGCACGATCTGTTTTGACATAAAATTGTAAATGGCCACTTATTCCGGGGACAACTGACCCCAACGGAATCTTGAATAATTCTGGAATAGCTTCGAAACTAGTATAAATCAAAAATTGGGATCCAGCCGGATGGAATGCAACTTGTTGCGAAAGAATCGGTCAAGAAATGCGATTTTTACAGCAGTTTAGATTTTTGAAAGCCCTTAAAAACAGACGTTGGGGACGGAAAGGTTAATATGAAAAAAAGTATTTTGACCATAACTTCTTAGCCCATAGTCCGATCGGATCAATTTTCAATAGGAAACAATGGGACAGGATTCTGTGTCGAATGCAACTTGTTGCGAGCAAATCGGTTAAGGATAAGTGCCTGAAAAATGAGCTAGACTTTTTGCGCACACACACACACATACACACACATACACACACACATACACACACACAGACATCACTCCAATTCGTCGAGCTGAGTCGATCGGTATATAACACTATGGGTCTCCGGGTCTCCTATAAAAAGTTCGTTTTTGGAGCGAACATATAGCCTTTACGTATACTTTGTATACGAGAAAGGCAAAAAGGAAGAAAGAAGCTGAAAAAAGAAAAAAGAAACAAGGAAAAACCGGAGCAGGTCATTTAGCATAACGCCATTTGGCACACGGTCATTTGGCATAAAGACCATTTGGCATAACGGTCATTAGGCATAATTGAGAACAGCGACAAAAGTGAGGGTCATTTGGCATATTTTTTTTTGTGTTCTTGAAATTAGTTACTGGACTAAGTGGTGCTGAAAAAAAAACCCGGAAGGGTGAATATAACTAAGCTTGATAATAATATTAAAAAGACATAATCTTTTCGTATTAGCCGAGTATGAAGCAATAATAAATGTTACTCGAAGCAATAATAAAGCTTCTATTGGGATACGTTTGCCCGGGTTAAGGCAATGGTAGATGTGATCCCTTCTTTAAAAATAAGCGCTTGCCCGGATTAAGCGAATGGTGGATGTCATCTCTTTTATAAAGTAGGCGCTTGCTCGTATTAAGGCAATGGTAGATGTGATCTTTTCTTCAAAAGAAGGCATAAGGCGATGGTGGATATGACCCCTTCTTTAAAAGTAGGCACTCGCCCGGATTAAGGCAATGGTGGATGTGATCACTTCTTTAAAAGTAGACGCTTGTCCGGATTAAGGCAACGGTGTGTATGATCCCTTTTAAAAGTAGGCGTTTGCCCGGATTAGGGCAATGGTGAATGTGATCCCTTCTTTAAACGTAGGCGCTTGCTCGAAATACGAAATATCAATTGTGGATGTGATCTCTTCTTAAAATGAAGACTTTTGCCCGGCATAAAGCGATGATGAATGTGATTCCTTCTTTAGAAGAGATTTCTTCTATAAAATAAGTACTTGACAGGATTAAGGAAATGGTGACTACAATCTTTTTTTAAGTAGGCACTTGCTCGGATTAAGGCTATGATGGATGTAATATCTTCTCCAAAAGAAGGGCGTTTGTCCTGTATAAGGCGATGGTGGATGTGATCCCTTCTTTAAAAGTAGGTGTTTGCCCGCAATAAGGCAATGGTGGATTTGATCCCTTCTAATAAAAGTTTGCTCAGAATACGGCAATAGTAGATGTGGTTCGTCCTTGCCAAATGTCCGTTATGCCAAATAATCTTTATGCCAAATGACCCAGACCCAGGAAAAACGAATAGAAAAAAGTGATAAAAAAAGAAAGAAGGAGAAAAAAAGAAGGTGGAAGAAAGTAAAAGGAAGGACGGAAGAAGAAGGATTATGGAGAAGGAAGAAGGAAGAAAGTTGATGAAAGAGAAAAGAAGGAAGAAGAAAGTAGAAAAATTAAGAGTCACGAAGAAAAAAGAAGAAAGAAGTCAGTGGCAATCAATAAGGATAAATTTCACAATTTCCATTTCTCACATCTAACTTTTCACGTCTCACTCCTCTTTCCTCGGTCCTCACTTCTCACTCTTCATTTCTTACTTATCATTTCTCATTTCTCACTTCTCACTTTCCCACTTTTCATTTTTTACTTTTCACTACTCGCTTCCTATTTCTCACTGCTCACTATTCACTTCTCACTTTTTTCTTTCTACTTCTCACTTTTTACTTCAAACCTAGCTTTTCGCTTCTGACATTATCACCATTTTAACATTATTCACACTTCCCATCACTCTTCGCTACTGGCAATCTAATGTTTTTCACATTCGGCCAAAAGGCAATCAGTAGCCATACAGTGCGTGTTTCAGTCGTCGCGAAAACGAAAAAATATCTATTTGGTTAAAGTGACCAGACGTACCGCGTTTCGCATTTTCATTATTTGTCCCGCGAAACGTCCCGCATTGCATTTATTTTAAGAAAATGACCCGCTAAAACAGAAAAATTTAAATAATAGCGCATTTTGTAAACATTCCTAAAGAATTTATTAGATTTTGAAAATTTATTATACCGATTGATGGCATGCGTTTTGGAAGCCTATGTTTTTCATAAGAAGCAAAAACGATGAAATTTAGAGACACGACTTTGACTATCTCATAAGTAACATCAACGCAACGTCTATCCTAGTTAAGCCCTTAGCATCTCGAGGAACGAGAAAAATGTTTAATTGAAATTGGATACACACTAAAAGATTTATCTCAAGTTCAAATAGAAAAATGCTTATTATTTATCGGATATTTACAAGGCACGACTTGATACTAAAAATATGAAAATCGTATTTAACCAGAATAGACTCTTCAAAACTGAAAACCAATTATTTTTTCGCTTACAGAATTAAAGATTGATACACTGTTTGCAGTCTTTTTAAAAAACTTTTGAAACTCAATACATAATATTGTTTATCTCTGAGCTATAACAGTTCAACAAGATTTTATATCTGATACGGTTCAAATTCAAAACAAAAATGCTTCAATATTCGACGGGGCTATAGGCTAGATGTACCAGTTGTGACTATAGCACCAGTTGTCGCACTAGTGCTTTATATGCCAAATGGCCAATCAAATCACCGCAAACCAAGTTCATATCGATAAAGCATATTCATATGATACGATAAAACCTCCTCCTCCAAAACAAGCAAAGCATAATTGTAAAAATTGATTTTGCTCAATTTTTGACGTCCTTTGCACCAGTTGTCGCACTAGTGGTCCCAATTTGGCCAGTCCCATAAGAAAACAATGGGAATTGCCAAATAAGGAACCAAAATTAAGAATAGTGCCACAACTGGTGTATGCGTTCCTATTATGGATTAATCAATTTTGATGATTATAACAAATTTCATTGTGGTTTTCACAGCTGTTCTAAGGAGCAGGAAGTAAAATCTTTCGCTTGATTTATAAAGTCCACCCACATGCCTTTTACTTATTTTTTTAAAAATAGATGTTCTTATGTATGGCGACAATTGGTACACCCACCCTATAACAGCTTTGTTCATTGAAAGCAATTAAATTACATTAGCTTCGGAATTGATTTTTGACGTTCTTTCAACCATTTATTTTGTTCTTTCATCTTTAGTATCTCAGTAAAACCGACTTGAAATTTGAGCAAGTTCGATGAGTTTGAAGTAGCTCGGGTTTTTTTGGTCTCAAGCTTATTAATAAAATAAATTTAATAATACAAAGGAGGAGTTCTAAATAGTGTTGAGCCGTGTGCCTATTTGCATAAAATAAAAACTACGCTCCCTTTGCAAGTTAGTAAAGTGAATCATGTAACCAACACAGATTTGCCTTAAGCATCTTTTTTTGTACCGCGCTGGCACAAAATATTTATATCTGGTCATACAAAACAAAAACAGACAGAACAGAATTTATTTGCGTTTCCAAATGGAATCCTTTTGCGATTAAAAACGGAATCATTGGACGATATCGAACAGAATCCATCTGCGATGAACCTACGCCTTCTCCACTGTACTCGATCCAATCGCTTCCAGTCGCCCTAAAGCATTGAGCGCCCTCAGGTCCTCTTCAACTGCAAAAAGCCATCGTATACGCGGCCTCACACGAACCTGCGGCCTTTTTCGGGTTCTCTTATAAATCTTATCTTTGCTTGACGTTCTTCCGGCATACGTGTCCAGCCCACCGTGTTCTGCTGTGTTGAATAAGCTTAGCAATATCCATCCCTTTACACACCTGGTACAACTCGTGGTTCATGCGCTGCCGCCAGATACCGTTCTCCTGTTTACCGACAAGTGTTGTCCGCAGCATCTTACACTCAAACACTCCGAAAGCTCTCCGATCAACCTCCGCTAACGTCCATGTTTCATAGCCGTATAGAGTCACCGGAAGAATCAGAGTAGTATACAGTGCGAATTTTGTCTTCGAGACTACGGGGCTTAAGCTGGTTATGAATTCCGTAATAAGCCCTATTTGGAGCTGCAATATGCCTTTTCACCTCGCGGGCAACATCATTATCGCACGTCACTAATGTTCCAAGATACACACATTTTTCTACCACTTCAAATTTTTCACCATTTCACTACCACCACCACTAATGAACCCACGTTGGTTGCCATCGACCATGTATTTCGTTTTCTTGGTATTGATCGTAAGTCCAATCTTCGCCGCTCCCTCTTAAAAGGCACAAAAGCTTCTTGCACGGCACGGCGATTAATCTAGATAACATCGATATCGTCCGCAAATCCCAGGAGCATATACGATTTTGTAAAAATGGTACCGCTTCTGTGCACACCAGCTCTTCTAATCGCTCCCTCGAGCGCTATATTGAATAGTAGATTCGAGAGTGCATTACCCTGCTTCAATCCATCTAAGGTAACAAATGATGTCGTTATTTCATCCGCAACCTTTACACTTGATTTCGATCCGTCCAACGTTATACAAATCAGCCGAATCAGCTTCACCGGAAAACCATGATCATTTGCCGTAATTCATTCCGTTTCACTGAATCGCACGCCGCCTTGAAATCAATAAACAGATGATGTGTCTGCAAGTTGCACTCCCGGAATTTATCAAGGATTTGTCTCGGGATAAAAATTTCGTGGTATTTGAGAGGCTTCAGTAATCTACCTTACCGGGGTCGCCTTACCTACATCGTCACCTCAGGTATATCTGACACAGGGATGAATAAGACACTTATGTGGTTTTGGCCGATTATTATATCATTTCCACAATTATCATTTCATTTCCACACACTGCTGAATTGCATCTGAGACCTAATCTTAAAACAATCAACACAGATCCCTTCCAGAATGTCCCAATCTGTCAAACATGTGTGTATTAAAATATCGACAATTCACTCGAAACATATCACACATCTCGCCACACATCGCACGCAATCCCATACTCAACCTTTACATAAATAGATCGTAGCATGCATGCAGTTGCCGTCGTAACACCCGCACAGGACCCAATTCAACTGCAAGGCATTGCCATGCCATGCCGTGGAGTTTCCATGTGACGGAATGCAAACATTTAATTGTCCATTTCATCAACGCGACTGCAAAATAGTAGGCATAGTGAATGGCTTTCAGGCTGTTATTCATTTCCCATAGCGACACAATGCCCAATGTCATCACTTCATGCAACTGAACCCGGTCGGCCGGCTTTTAACCCTCCACCGTCCAATGCCATCGAAATAAGTGAAAAAATCGTCGTTTAGTTCGTCAAGAGTGCAATTTCTAAATTGGAAGAGAACAAACTGAAATGGACTTCGGTATAGGTTTTCTGCTGTTTCATTAGTATCACGTTTCAAAATGACAAAATAAAATAGGGCTAATCTATTTTGCACATTAACTTATGATTCATTGCAAAGATGCTATCGATCATTTAGTAATCTGGGTTCGATCATTTAATAGTTTATCAATAATTTATTCCAGAGGCTGAATTTCAAGCTGTTTTGTAAGACACTTCTAGTGCGAAGGTTTTTCTACAACTCTGCTTAATACTTCACTGTTTAAATTCCGGAGTTATAGCGCTAATTGCAGTGACTAAAATTAAAGAATTTGTAAACATTTAGTTCAAGTTGTTACAACTAAAGCTTTACCTACGTTATTAGTGGAATTCAAACAACGAACTGTTAGGCAGAGTTAAAGAAAAACCTTCACATATAAGTCACAATACAACACATTTTGGAATTCAGTTTCAGGAACTTGTTCTGGAATGAGTTATTGACAAACTACTAAATGATCAAACCCACATTACTAAATGAACAAAAACATTTTTGATTCATTGTTCAAGAAACTGAATTCATAAATACCTAATAAAACAAATTTGACGTTCTCAAGATCATGGAACAGTGTTATTATAGTCACCTCTCTACATCTCGATATTGAAAGGACCATCGTGATGAGGAGAGATCTAGAAATGGAAGGAAAATTGTAATGAGTACTAGATCGAAAAAAAAACTCATTGCTATGGAAAACGACAACAGCATAAATGTCATCTCTTGTTTTTTATGTGTTTGTTATTGTTCAAGGTAGTAGCCTACACGGAAAAAAGTACCCAAAATTGAGTACTTTTAAACTTACTTTTGAATTATTTTTTCTCTTCGTTTTTATCCACTCTTTCTTTTGTTGTCAAAAACAAAAGAGCCAAACAATCCAACGACGCCAGTTCAATACGGGAAGCCAATTTTGAGTTTTATTACCTGAGGTCGAAATTGAGTGAATTAAACTTAAATTTGGGTCAATAAATTTTCCGTTGGGTACTTTTTTAACATGGGAGTAAAGGCAAACTATTTCGACCCTACTTACTCAATTTTGGCTTCCCGTACGGATGTTCGAGGTTGGGTGAATTAAACTCACTATTGGGTAGTTTATTTCTTCCGTGTAGTAGCCTAGAAATCAGAATATATAGACATAGGGAGCGAAAATTCTGAACAAAATGCGACCAGAACATATTTATCGAGATAGAGAGATATCGAGATAGAGAGGTTATCGAGATGCAGAAAGCCCAAATGTATGTAGATTTAAGGGACAAAGAAAACCATCGACATAGGGAGAGATATCGAGATAGAGAACATCGAGATCTAGAGAGTCGCAGTGGCGCATCTACGTTCCTAATCGTGGGTAGGACAAATAAGGAAAATGCCGAGTAGGGCAACAGTTCAGGTGTTTAAGCATCTATGCACATTTAATATATAATCAATTCTAAATATCAAAAGTCAAAACTTAAGGACCTTTGTTCATTTCGTAGTTGTTAGTTGTTCCTTTAATTAAAGCAACGCTGATCACAGTCAATTTAGGATGAGGAGAAGGAAATTAACTCGACAATTATTTCTACAAGAGACCGAGTAATCCTCTGCATCTCCATGATTACCGTTGGTAATGTATAGGAAGTCACATTGGGAAAAAAATAAACATTTTCTCACGAAATGAAAAAGAGAAAATTTATGAGGAACGTTGAGAGCAAGATTTTGCTCTGGAATCATGTTTCCAAAATTACTATTGAAAATATTGCCTCAGTCATCGAGTTTGTATTATTGAAGATTTTAAAATTTTGTTCATTCGAATTTTGTACCACATTCACATGTTTCTTCGACGTTTTGTCCTTCAATTTTTTTTTCTGTCACCCGCTGCTGGGTTGACACCTTCATGTGTCCAAGAAACATTTTTAGTCTTATAACGCTCTTGGAAACCATTATTTGCTCTACAAGGCGTTTAAAAAACCAGCATAAGAATTAAATGTTACTGGGATGATGTGTTACAAATGCAATTGGGTCCAATTACGTGTACTTAAGGATGTCGCTGATTCTGCGTATTACAGCAACACTTCATCCCCCTCCAAGTTACGACGAAAATAGCAGGAGTAGTAATTCTCATGCTTCTATATTTTTTTATCTTTGGTTGAAATCAAAAATTGCACTCGTTTCTTCATCCACACGCAATCTTGATAGATATATCAAAACAAATAACACTATGCTATGCACGATCTATCCAGGAAAGCTTCTGATTTTCGAACATGTTTACAAGCTTTCAGCAGATATCACGGATTCCACAAATTTCTCCAAGATTTTGATAGTTTCAAACAATTATTACTTGCCAGGACTTTTGTTAACATTCACAAGTTCATAAGCCTTTGCGAATAAGATTTCTTGCCTGGGAAAAAGTTTCGTAGGAACCTAAAAGGATTTATTGGAATATAATATACGCAAACATCTCTAAATGCTTGTGTATCTTAAATTTCAATGAATCCTTTCGAGTTGCTACACCCAGGAACATTCATGCGTAGGACATGTCCTACTTATCCTACCCACTCCCGGCGCCACTGTAGAGAGTCGACTGTAATATTGGTCAGAATGCTTGATCAGAATGTTTTATCAAAAAGCAACATAGCTTTGAGCATAAAAATATGTATTGGTACAAAACAAATGACATTGAAAACATAAGTTTGATTTATAATTTAATTTCACTTTCTAAATATAATGCCTAAGAAATAAATCACTTCGCCTGGTGGATTTTAAGTTTTATTCTCACCAGGTACGTATCTTCTAAATAAAGTATTTAGAACAACAGGTTCTAGAAAGGTCCCATTATCCATTTTCATTTCTAAATATAATTTATTAATTCGTTTAAGTATCAAGACATGTTTAACCACATATAAATATTCTCAACTGATTTTCATTACTTAACGGTTTCAAATTCTAATCGCAAATAAAATGTACATCTATGAACCATACAAATTCTTACTATCTATAACCCGTGAGTCCTTTCCAGTACTGGAAGGATGATCTGAACAGCACCTATCTGGTTGATAGTTGAGTTGCGTTACGTTGCGGCGGATGTAGAGACAGGTCGGTTTTTTATTCCTGCGCCGAGTTACCTATAGTTGCCCGGTCATACACTGCAGTGACGTGAGTGTTGTTTGTAGTGTCTCTGCTACACTCCCGCCCAACGCAACGCTGTGTAGTGTGGCAGGATATCACCAGATTGTTGGCACGGCTTTAAATGATTTTCTCTGTTCCTCTAGTCAGAGCCGGTCGGTAGGCACCCTTCACGATGAGGCTGCCTTTCCAGTAGGTATGTGTCCGTGCATGGAGCTTAGATTGGTGATGATGGGCGAGGATGACGATGCATACGTCAACTCTTTTATTGCATACGGTAGACTGACGACGTCGTCAACGAGGACCACGGTGACGACGACGACGACTACGATGGAATGGACGCATATCTGAAACGTGATTGTGGTTAAATGGAGAGTGAAGAAGTCAGTCCTCACTGTTTGAGAGTGTGGAACTTTGCTGGTTGTCGCCGCCAAGTCGTGTTGTTTATGTGGGGATGTGTGCTATCAAACGAGAGGGCTTTACAAGAGTGGCTTTCCATGGCTTACAGCAGCCAGTGTGGATTATGATCGATCAATTAGAGCGACGGATGGGTTTGATAAATTGCATCCAGTTGTTAAGAATGGCGGCAGGAAACTTGACGGAATGCCATTTGATCTGATGAAAATGTTTTCCATTTACGGAAAAATTGTAATGATTTTGTCATTCAACCAACATGAAATTATAATTACTGTTTGCTCGTCTTCTTTGAGTTTGATTTGACGTAAATTTTAATCAATTGATTATTGTAAATGATACGAGTAGGATGACGACGTTTGAAGTAGTATGACTTTCAGTCTATCATGATCAAAAACAGGGCTTGAAGTGTTCACCAACCAGACGCTTCAGACACATATATTGTACTTTTTCATAGAAATAACTTCCGTTTTTGTTATTTTCGCTTTCAGTAAGGTTGTCACTCTCAGTATTGTAGAATGTCATGGGCATTCATTTGTATTTTCACAAACTACAGTAGGGAGTGAGTGCTAGTAATGGACCCCTTTACTCCAGTCGCTTCGCTAGAGCGAGCCTATTGACAAATTGTAGTTCTGCTACACCAGATGACAAGCTACAGGTATCAGCATCGTGTTTCGTACATTAAGCTAAGCCATTCATTTTTGCTACTAAACCAAGTATCTTGAAATTATGTAGCTAGCATGCCTATTATGGCCACCCCCAGGTCCATAATACGCAACGTCGAGTTTGTTTGTATACGTATTATGCTCCCATCATTTGATTTACATTTTCCATTCCCACATGTTCCTTATGCCTATTATGGACCCCTCCTTGTGTGCTAGTAATGGACCCTTTAGCATATTTACATTTACAAATTAGTTATTATTTATTTATTCAGACTAAGGCCGAAGTGGCCTATGCGGTATATAAGAGTCTTCTCCATTAGGCTCGGTCCATGGCTACACGTCGCCAACCACGCAGTCTACGGAGGGTCCGCAAGTCATCTTCCACCTGATCGATCTTGCCCGCTGCGCACCTCCCCTTCTTGTGCCCGTCGGATCGTTGTCGAGAACCATTTCCACCGGGTTACTGTACGACATTCTGGCTACGTGCCCGGCCCACCGCAGTCGTCCGATTTTCGCGGTGTGAACGATGGATGGTTCTCCCAACAGCTGATGCAACTCGTGGTTCATTCGCCTCCTCCACGTACCGTCCGCCATTTGCACCCCACCATAGATGGTACGCAGCACTTTCCTTTCGAAAACTCCAAGTGCGCGTTGGTCCTCCACGAGCATCGTCCAGGTCTCGTGTCCGTAGAGGACTACCGGTCTAATGAGCATTTTGTAGATTGCCAGTTTGGTACGGCGGCGAACTCTATTCGATCATGCGGAGTCCATAGTACGTACAATTTCCAGCCACTATGCATCTCCGAATTTCTCTGCTGGTATCATTTTTGGCAGTCACCAGTGAGCCCAAGTACACAAATTCTTCTACCACCTCGATTTCGTCGGTGGGTGGCTCACATTGTCTTCTCTTGAACCTCTTCCTATCATGTACTTTGTCTTCGACGTGTTAATGACTAGTCCGATCCGCTTGGCTTCCCTCTTCAGTCTGATGTAGGCTTCCTCCATCTTCTCAAAGTTACGTGCCATAATATCTATGTCGTCGGCGAAGCCAAATAGCTGGACGGACTTATTGAAAATTGTACCACTCGTGTTAATCCCTGCTCTTCGTATTACCCCTTCCAAAGCGATGTTGAATAGCAGACACGAAAGACCATCACCATGTTCGTTGTCTAATTAACAATGATGAATGTTTATTCAAATCCTAGGTCACTGGTTAAATATTCTAAAAAAAATATTTAATTTACAGAAGGAGAAATGATGTGTTAGCTAAGATTCGTTATTTTTTATGAAATGCGTATTTACCGAAAACTTGTGAACTTATCCATTCCGATCGGCCGCGTCATCTATCAGAAAAGCAAACTAAAGGGTGCAACAGTCAGAAGTTCATTTCATTCATTTAGCTTATATCTGTTAACTGAAATAACTAAATTAATAATTTGATGCCACAATGCATGGTGCAAGTTTCATGTCCATAGACGACTACCGGTCTTATAAACGTTTTGTACATGACTCATTTGATGCGGTCGTGATTCGTGAATCTTTTTTGAGCGCAGTTTCTTTTGGAGCCCGTAGTAGGCCTGACTTCAACAGATGATGCGCCTTCGTATTTCCCGACTAACATCATTGTCAGCAAGAATCCAAAGTAGATGAATTCATCGACCACCTCGAAAGTATCCCGTCTATCGTAACACTGCTTCCCATAGCCCTTTCGCCCTCGTTTCGGCTCACAAGCATGTACTTTGTCTTCGACACATTCATTACCACCTTTTGTTGCTTCACCTTTCAGGCGGGTGTACAGTACTGCCACATTTGTAAATGTTTGGCCAACAATGTCCATGTCATCCGCGAAACAAATAAATTGACTGGATCTCACTTGTCATAAGACGAGTTTGTATTATCCCATTTAATTCCACCACTTGATTGTACCTTGACAGATAGGGGAAGAGGCTCCAAAACCCCCCCCCCCCCCCCCCCAGGCAAAACGCCTTTTGTGGTTTCCCTCATATTTACCGTCATTTAGATGTCCGTAACAAAACTAGATCTAAAATTATGTAGGTTGGGCAAAAAAAGTTTGAAAATAGTGTATGGGAAGGTCGGAAAAACCGAAAATTTCCACATGTTGATGAAACATCTAACATTTTGGCGAGGCAAAACGCCCTAGTGGCACTAAACTACAATGTACTTGCGTCTCCACGCACTAAATAAGACAATAAAGCAGTGTTTGTTAGTTGTTAGTTGTTAGTTAGCAAGGGCATATTGCAACCCCTCCCCCTCCCCTACGTATTTCGATCTCAACAGTAAGGTTGTCTTCAGTGTCTCGTACTTGACTCGACTCCCTCCGAGCGGAGGGGGCATGACTGGTTCTGTTGAAAATTGTACCCTGGCTGTTACACCCGACTCTTCGCATGACGTGTAGCCAACTACGCTACGGAACCACCCGATTATCAGGGTCTTGTACATAACAAATTTGGTACGGTGGTGATTTTTTTTGACCGCATTTTCTTCTGGAGCCCACTTCCACAGATGATGCGCCTTTGTATTTCACAACTAACATTGTTGTCAGCAGTTAGCAAAAGTCGAGGTCGAAATACGCATCTGTCAAGGTACAATTAAGTGGTGGAATTAACAATCCCATTTAAACTCGTCTTACGACAAGTGAGTTAGCAAGAATCCAAGGTAGACGAATTCCTCGACCACCTCGAAGGTATCCCCGTCTATCGTAACACTGCTTCCCAGGCGGGCCCTGTCGCGCACGGTTTCGCCCACTAGCATTTATTTTGTCTTTGACGCATTCACTACCAGTCCAACTTTTTTCGCTTCACGTTTCAGGTGGGTGTACAGTTCTGCCACCTTTGCAAATGTTCGGCCGACAATGTCCATGTCATCCGCGAAACAAATAAATTGACTGGATCTGTTGAAAATCGTACCCCGGCTGTTACACCCGGCTCTCCGCATGACACCTTCTAGCGCAATGTTGTAAAACAGGCACGAAAGTCCATCACCTTGTCTTAGTCCCCGACGTGATTCGAACGAACTGGAGTGCTCGCCCGAAATCTTCACACAGTTTTGCACACCATCCACCGTTGCTTTGATCAGTCTGGTAAGCTTCCCAGGGAAGCTGTTCTCGTCCATAATTTTCCATAGCTCTACGCGGTCTATACTGTCGTATGCCGCCTTGAAATCAATGAACAGATGGTGCGTTGGGACCTGGTATTCACGGCATTTTTAAAGGATTTGCCGTACAGTAAAGATCTGGTCCGTTGTCGAGCGGCCGTCAACGAAGCCGACTTGATAACTTCCCACGAACTCATTCACTAATGGTGACAGACGTCGGAAGATGATCTGGGATATCACTTTGTAGGCGGCATTAAGGATGGTGATCGCTCGAAAGTTCTCACACTCCAGCTTGTCGCCTTTCTTGTTGATGGGGCTATAACTCCTTCCTTCCACTCCTTCGGTACCTGTTCAGTTTCACTGATTCTGACTAGCGGTTTGTGCAGGCAAGTGGCTAGTTTTTCCGGGCCCATCTTGATGAGCTCAGCTCCGATACCATCCTTACCAGCTGCTTTATTGGTCTTTAGCTGTTGGATGGCATCCTTAACTTCCCTCAAGGTGGGGGCTGGTTGGCTTCCATCGTCCGCTGAACTGGCGTAGTCATCTCCTCCGCTGCCTTGACTTGCACTGCCTGTACTCTCAACTCCTTTCAAATGCTCCTCGTAGTGATGCTTCCACCTTTCGAGCAACACACGTTCGTCCGTCAAGATGCTCCTTTCCTTATACCTGCGCATTTCGGCTCGCGGCACGAAGCCTTTGCAGGATGCGTTGAGCTTTTGATAGAGCTGGCGTGTTTCTTGAGAACGGCACAGCTGCTCCATATCCTCGTACTTAGTTTCTTCCAGGCGGCGTTTCTTCTCCTGAAAAAGGCGGGTCTGCTGTCTCCGCTTCCGTCTATAACGTTCCACGTTCTGCCGGGTACCTTGCTGCAGGGCGACCGCCCGCGCTGCGTCCTTCTCCTCCAGAATCTGTCTGCACTCTTCGTCGAACCAATCGTTCCGTCGACTTCGACCCATATACCCGACGTTGTTCTCCGCTGCGTCGTTAATGGCTGCTTTGACTGTGTTCCAGCAGTCCTCAAGAGGGGCCCCATCGAGCTCACCCTCTTCCGGCAACGCTGCCTCGAGATGCTGCGCGTATGCAGCCGATGTTGGCGCCATGATATATCCTGACGTCGATAATGTCGGAGAAGTGCTGTCCATCAATCAGAACGTGGTTGATTTGTGATTGTGTCTGCAGTGGTGATCTCCAGGTGTACCGATTCGGGAGGCGGTGTAGGTGCTATAGGTGCTGCGGATGGCCATATTCTTGGAGGCGGCGAAATCAATTAGTCGTAGGCCGTTTCCGTTCGTCAGCCGGTGAGCGCTGAACTTTCCAGCTTTCCGGTCAGTCTAAACTCCTCCTCTTGGTCAACCTGAGCGTTCAAATCTCCTATGATGATCTTGACATCGTGGCTTGGGCAGCTGTCGTACTCACGTTCCAGCTGCGCGTTGACGTTGAAGTTGAAGAACCGGCCTTTGATCTTCAACCTGCACATTTTTTCATTGATCGGCCACCACCCGATCACGCGCCTTTGCATATCGCCCATCACTATGAAAGCTGTTCCCAGCTCGTGTGTGTTTCGCAGCTCTGGTAGATGGTATGATTATCTCTAAACGATCGCACCATTGATTCCTTCCAATAAACCTCCTGCAGCGCTACGTTGCCGAATCCACGTTCCTTGAACTCATCGGCGAGTATGCGTGTCCCGTCGGTGGGTCTTCGCCGATGGTTCCGGTCCGTACTCTCTTGTTGATTGTTCGTTGCGTATGGTTTTTTAAACGCTGGCTTTCAGGGCCTGACACCAACCCCCTAAATTTCCGGAGGACCATTCCTTCTTATTCCCGGTGGACCATGGTGCACAGTTTCACTTAGAGTCCCTCGCTGGCACTAGGACGATGATCAGCCGCCCCTAACATGGAGAACAGACGCTGTTGTGAGCCGATCCTGACATGGAGAACAGACGCTCAGTAAGATTTGTACCTCCGGAGAGGAGCAACCCCCCCCCCCACTATAGGATTTCGGGCGGTCATTAATCGAAAATGTCATGTCTTCCGAATTATTTTAAAATATTTTCTCTCCATTGTCAATACTCTAATTAAGAGAAATTCTGAATTTGAAGTCTCTAGGTGCACTAGTTCCAAAGATATAAGGTGGCAAAGTCAGAAATGGGTAAAAAAGTTAGCAAATTTTCTGAAAAATATTTTATTTTCAACTATTTATTGAAATATTTTTTAAATGTTTTTTCCCCAATGTTCCTCCCTCATTACAAGGGTTATAGTATTAGCTTTAAAATGGTGTGCAAAAACTAATGGTTACACTGTTAAAAAACTGAAAAAATACGGATACAATATTTTTTCCAAAACGACGCTTTTTTCAACTTTGATGGTAAAAAATTTTTTTTTCTCAGGAATCCCCGGGTTCTTTTATGATACACATCAAGGACAAAGCTTCGACTAAAATGTCCCGAAAGAATTTCTTGCCAGTATTTGCAATTAACAGAGTTAAGTCACTCTGATTTTTTTTTCATTTGTTTTTTACCGTGTTTTGCCTCTCTCGTACTCCAAGGTTAATGCTCATTCCAAAAACGAATGTTTGATAGAAGGCCCGGAGACCCCTAGTGGTATATATCAACTAACTCAGCGCGAAGAATTGAGGTGATGTCTGTATGTGTGTGCATGCGCGTCTGTATGTATGTGCGCAAAAGAACGCAATCGCCATTTAGACACTTATTTGTGTCCGATTTTCTCGCAACAAGTTTCATTCGACGGGAAATCTAGTCCCATCGTTTCCTATTGAAAATGGGTCAGACTGAACTATGCGCTCAAAGGGTATGGTCAAAATACATTTATTGGTAATAACTTCGACTTTATTTATAACCATTTGAGCTCATTTAATTAACTTTTCAAAGGAGTAATGAATAAAACCCCAATGCAATGCAGCACAACGGTAACGGAAGGATTTAACAGTTCGCTCATATATTTCCTGTCAAATTTTACTGTTTCCGTCGCCATTCCGCTGAAATGCGTTTGGGGCTTGAGTGGTTTGAGTCATTCTCTAAACCTAATTTTCTGAGCTATTCATTAGCTACTGATGGAGAACTAAATATGAGATTTCATAATATGTAAATATTTATAAATCTCCTGGAATCAATAATTCCTGACATGTTTATTGCAAAAGTAAAGACGAACAATATCTTAGTTAGAACGGAGCGTATGAAATTCCTGCTAGTGTTCATGAATGTCTGGCTAATGGTAGGGAAATATTTATTCACTCATCTACACTTTGAGGTTCACTGGCTGAACAACCAGCGGAAAGTCAATATAAACAGTTGAAGAAATTTAGAACTCATAATGCAAGAAAATGATCAAGAGAGGCAAATGTTGACATTTTCCTTCGTGCCTTACATGAATCAGATCCATTTTAAGCTCGATTTGGATAACGAGGAGACGTTGGAAAAAATTTTCACTTAGTTATTCTTATGCCATGCGTAATTTTGTAATATTTGAAGATTTTCAAAAGTTCTTTATCTTCTAATACTTTAGATGAATTTATCTCATCTTCCATCGTTGATGGAATTGAAGAAAATATCATTGAAGACTTAAACCTTGACACAGAAAAGAATGATGCTGTATATAACTTGTAGAAATCATGAAAACAAATCAAAAGTAATTCAAATAGTGTTGTTATTTAAATTAAAAGAATTTTGCTTTTCGGAAGAATGGAGCATTCTTACATTCCACAATGAATGTCCACATTTTTGAGAATATATTAATCTCATTTTTGAATAACTTGTACACGTAAAATGTCATGGGATTGCGATTTCTAATTTGCTAATACCCTTTTTCAAAAGTTATTTTCAATTCTGATTATTTGATTAACATTTAATGCTTTATGATCCTTCAGATCCTAGTACTTTGTCAAACAAATTGTTCTAAATACAAATTGTGAGGCATGAGAGTGAGAACAAAAAATATCACGGAATGTCATGAAATTAATGTCATTTGACATGATCGCCGCCATAATGTCCATAAATTGCTGAACTTAGTTTTGTACAGCCCCTTCCTTCTCCTTAAGAAAACGCACGAAATTTCAACTTCCCAAATAGGTTTGCTTTGTCACGTTAATCGAACCTATGAAAAAATAATTACGTAATTCATAGACGATCCCCAAAGGGGGGGGGGTTGGAAATTGTATATTCATGCTATTTCGACCATACACAGCTAAAACTAAGTGGAAAATCACTTTAAAAGTCCAATTTTATTTTTGACCGCTCGCTTGTATGGGGATCCCCCATAGTGCCCCCCCTTCCCTGTCAGCATACGGTTGCTAAGGTTGCTCGTATCCCGGCCAGCATCACGGGGAGGTAAGGATAGGAGTTACAGGGTAAGAGGCTAAGGACCACGAGATGGGGTCTATTTTATTTCTTCAGGTACGCGAAGTACCAATGGTACGCTTTACCCAGCATTTGCCGTGCCATAATTATTATCAATAAACTGTCAAACTTCTTTGTCGCGTCGTGGGTTTAGAATGACTTAGTGGCGGATGCTCAGTCTCTGTTCCAGTTTGTGCCGGTGATGATTGCAGCTATGGACACTATCAGCCAGGGTTGTGCTGAATCATTCTCATACGAAAATTATTGGAATTATCATTTGATAACTTCTCAGGTGCAAAAAAGTAGGCGAGTTGTCATCGGCGATAACCTTTCAAATTTTGGAAGCGATTGATAATAAACACAAAATTATCATTTAAATGTAAACCTAACTAATACTAATTTAATGTCAACAATGAAGTTCAATCGGATGTTTGGCATTGTGTTTTGGTGCTATGTAGGAAAATAAGTTCAAAAGTAGCATTTACCAATGCTTCGAATCGAAATATAATTATCGAACGATTGTTATCAATTGATAATTTGGATATGTGATCGCTTGAGAGTGTTGTTCATCCTCGATTATTTGAAAATTTTATTTTTATCATCCTTTTCAAATGTTGGTCTAAAAATAATATACATCACCAGGGTTCGTAATGCTCACTCAATCTCAGGAGCACAGGATAAACAACGAAAACAGATTCACCCTGGGCTTGAAAAACGCTTGGTTTGTTCTCATCGAACAGAAAAGTCGAAAACTTGTACACAGAGCCGTAGCCGTAGGAAACCAAAATGTGCAATATTTCACATTTAAAGAGTAAATTAGATTTAAGTAAAGTAAGTAAAATAAGTTTTAGTGGACTTATGATGCTACAATTAACAGTCAATATTCGGCGGTATCTGGATTACAGCCCCCGTGATTTTTTGAGATATCGACTATTGCAAAATACGTAAGGAACCTCATAAAGTCGTATTAATTTCTAGATTTTCGTATGGAATCTATAACAAAAAATATCTGAATGATCATTAAAATTACTGAAAGTTCTTTATTCATAAATCTTATCCGCACCTGTTCATTGAAAGAAGAAAGGTTCAAAATCACCAATTAATTGCATATTTTCTTTATGATTTCTGTAACCTATGATCGAATACTACTGAACAGTGACGGGAAATGTCATATCGATGTCATGGGACTAACTTGCTAATAACTTTTCTCACAAGTCATTTACAATACTGTTTTCCATAGAAACATGTAGCCTTCAAATGACCCGAAAACTTTTTCTAATAGGTAATTTCTCTAAATATGATATTGGCGGCGTGAGAGCCGAATTAGTGTCAGATGACATTAATGTCATGACATTCCGTGACATTTTTTTAATCTCGCTCTCATGGCTCACACTTTGTATTTAGAACAATGATCTGTTCGACAAAGCTCTAGGACCCTTTAAGTACTACATGTTGATCAAAAAATCCGAACTGTAAATTACTTTTGGAAAAACTTATTACGAAATTAGTAATAGCAATGCCATGACATTTTCATGGTTCATGGTTCATGGTTCAGTAGCCAGTGAAAACCATTGAAATTCTACCGAATATCTGAAATTTGCCAGTCAAAAAACGGGTTTTCATAAACCTACGCCCTATTAGATCTAAAAGCCAACTCTGAAGTATGTCAGTCGATGGTCGCAAAATGGATAAAGAAAACTCAAAGGTGCAGCCCAATCGGGTTGTACGCAAAGGTGACGTAGGACTACGTAGCTATTCAAAATTGATGGTATTTGCCATAATAATTTGTGTCGTTTTATTAACATT
Organism: Armigeres subalbatus; assembly: GCF_024139115.2. Classification (NCBI taxonomy): domain Eukaryota; kingdom Metazoa; phylum Arthropoda; class Insecta; order Diptera; family Culicidae; genus Armigeres; species Armigeres subalbatus. Next base: position 28,369,027 of record NC_085140.1, read on the forward strand.
GAGCAAACTGCTCGGAGGCCAACTGAATCAAGAAGTTGAATAGTTGTTCCCAGTTGGATGGACTTTGTGTCTCTAACCGTGGAATTAACATGACTCATCGGCCGCTGAAGCCACACATTCAGTCGGGGACATCACAATCCTTACTTTGCCACGTACGCTTACATCGCGGGCGAAAACCAAACGTTGCAAATAAATATATTTGCGTTTGATTTCACGCCACTTCTGATTCTGCTAATTTCTCCTTTATTTCAGTCATTTTTGAGGATGGTGCCCTCCAAAAAGGTCTTTATACAAAAGAAGGTTGATCCGACAATCCGATATGAACTTTCTTCAAAGTGCAAAACTCAATCGTAACTAGCAAATTTGATAGCGCGGTGGAGAGAGATGATGCAATTTATTTGAACGGATGGAATCACTAACAGCAACCAAGCTACCACCGAAAGAGTCCATTGACGTAATTAACTCTTTCTTTCCATAAAATGTTGTTCCTGAGAAGAACCAATTTTCTTTTCCCAATGCGCCTTTACAATAACTAACTGAATCTAATCGCTTGTCGAACCCTTGCGTTGCAACTGTCCGACCGCCACTTGATGATTTTTCGCTCAGCCTCTAAAATTTGAAATAAATTATCAGCATTGCCACACTGCCACCCACTCCTTCGTGCTGCTGTAACCGTTCCACTACTCGAATGTCAAACCGCTCGAATCAAAATGGCTCGCGCGCGCCGGACAGCAGCTTTTTTGTATTTAATAAATACAAGCCAACATATTATTTTAAGGTTGATCCGACTATCCGAAATAATCTTTCTTGAAAGTACAAAACTCAATCGTACACACTAAGTTTTTATTTCTGCAGTTCGGCAAAAATCTGCACAGCCATGCGTCAGCAAAATAAAAAACTGATATTCCAGCAAAAATGATGTTTGTTAGTTGATTTTCAGCAAAATATTTGCTGATTTTCAGCAGTTTTGACAGAAATCTCGGCAAAAAACATGTTTGCTGGGGCACGGCTGTGCGAATCTCGGTAAAAGTTCAACATTTTGCTGAGATCCCGGAAAAAAAAATTAAGTGTGTAAATAGCGAATTTGATAGCGCCTCGAAAGGAGAAGATGCAGTAAATTTGAATAGATGGAATCACTAACAGCCACCAAGCTACCACGCCAAACCCGATGCCACTGAAGCAATCCATTTTCGCAATTAACTCTTTCTTTCCATAAACTGTTGGTCCTGAGAAGAACCATTTTTCATTTCCCAATGCGACTTTCCAATAACTTATTGCATCCAAAACGCTTGAAGGCACCTTGCGATGAAACTGTCCGACCGCCACTTTATGATTTTTCGCTAAGCCTCCAAAATTTGGCATTCATGCTGCTGTGTCAGCTCCGCTGCATCGAACCGAACCGCTCTTTGTGGAATCCCGATCAAAACGGCTCGCGCGCGCAGAACAGCAGCTTTCTTGTATTTAATAAATTAAGCCCGTTAGCCCCGCTCCTTTGTGAACGATATGGGTGCAAATAAAATGTGCACTCATAACGATTAATAAAGGGGCGGGGCTAATGGAATGACTTCATTAGATATAAGAAAGCTGGTTTTCGGCGCGCGCGAGCCATTTTGATGGAAATTCCGCAGACAATGTCGGAGAATGTTATTTGCCACTGCCTTGCAAGCGGAAAAAATAATGCAAAATTTAATAAGAGATTTTAAAAAATTAGGTTTTACGTAAAACAAATCAAAACAAGGCACGTTACATTTTTAGCGAAGAGTCCTAGTTGGAAAATGTATCACAAATGAAAAAAACTTTTTTTCCCAAGCAATTTTGTCAAAAATCCAAAAACCAAATATATAAGAGAGGCGAATTATTTTTCACGCTAATCACGCCATAATCTAACACATGAGATTCAAAATAATTATTACCAATGGGAAAAAGTATATCTTTGCCGTCATTTTTCAACGAATTATAACTGAAAATCCATCTTCCACTCGAAATTTACGATCTGTTCGTAAAAAGCCGTTCTCAAATTGACATTTAATTTTTTATGGCTCAAATTCATCTGGGGGATTACTAGGTAGTAAATATAGTCACTACATGGGAAATAATAAGTAGAGCTCTTGTTAATAAACAGAAAAACATATAATTTGTTGGTGGCAATATAATTTCCACAGCCTTATAAATGGTTAAACCGCTCTTTGTGGAATCCAGATCAAAATGGGTCGAGCACTGGAAAGCAGCTTTCTTGTATTCAATAAATTAAGCCCGTAAATTTGAATGGATGCAATCAGCAACAGAAACCAAGCTTCCACGCCAAACGCCGATGCCACCGAAACAGTCTATTTTTGCAATTACCTCTTTCTTTTCATAAAATGTTGGTCCTGAGAAGAACCAATTTTCTTTTCCCAATTCCCATTCCAATAACTAACTGCATCCAATCGCTTGTCAACACCTTGCGTTGCAACTGTCCGACCGCCACTTGATGATTTTTCGCTAAGCCTTCAAAGGTTGAAATAAATTTGCAGCATTGCCACACTGCCACCCACTTCGTGCTGCTGTGTCCGCTCCGCTGCATCGATTTTCGAACCGCCTTCTGTGGAATCCCGATCAAAATGGCTCGCGCGCGCTGAACAGCAGCTTTCTTGTATTTAATAAATTAAACCCGTAAGCCCCGCCCCTTTGTGAGCTGATATGGGTGTAAATATAATGTGCACTCATAACGATTAATGAAGGGGCGGGGCTAATGGAATTACTTCATTAGATATGAGAAAGCTGCTTTCCAGCGCGCGCGAGCCATTTCGATCGGGATTCCGCAGACAACGGACCCGACAACGCAGAATGACAAATTCTAAGAATCCTATGAAATTTTCTCGATCCTGAATTTGGTTATGAGATGCTATTTATCTTAGATTGTGACGAGGAACAACAGCAGAAATTTCATTCAAGACGAAGTTTCTTCATATTACCAGACATTATCTCTTGGCATCTGTCTGTCCGAGCGACGTTCATCGAAGGGTGGTTGCTGCAGAAAGTTTCCACTGAGGTGGCGTCATCATTGATTTTATACAAAAGAAAATTAATCCGAACATTCGAGAAAAAAATTCTTCAAAGTTCAAAACTCAATCGTAAATAGCGAATTTGATAGCGCGTCGGAGGGAGATGATGTAGTGAATTTTAATGGATGGGATCACTAACAGCAACCAAGCTACCACGCCAAACCCGATGCCACCGAAACAGTCCATTTTCGCAATTAACTCTTTCTTTTCATAAAATGTTGGTTCTGAGAAGAACCAATTTTCTTTTCCCAATGTTTCTTTCCAACTAACTGACACCACAATTTGTAATAAATTTTCTGCATCGGCACTGGCGGTGCGGGATCGCCACAGTGCTATTTTTATGGTCAACCTTTTCTTCATATGAAATTCTGGTTCGTTGAGGTTGAATGATCTGCAGCAACACATCAAGCACCACCACCAATGCGATGGATTTCCTTTGAAAATGTTATTAGTGCCTCCGTCATGCTGTGTCCGCTCTGCTACGATCGCTTTGATGCGTCTGCTATGCGTAAAATCTTGTTCAAACTGAGAATTAGATCCAAACCCGCAAGTGATTGATTTTTGATGTCTGTGCTAGTGATGCATGTACGTGATTGGTTAGTTTACCTATTTCTAAACTTTTTATCAATTATCGATAATAAATAGTTAAAAATCAGTATTTTCAAATAAATACAAAGAAACGTTGAGTCATCCTTGATCGATAGGTCCAAAAAAATTGAAAATCCATCAAGAAACGGCTTAGATATTAAAGTTTAAAGTCTATCATATTTTCGTGACGGTCCCCGATTTTCGCAATCGTAAAGTGTACCCCAATATAGAAAACACAGACGTAGTCCTACGTCAAAAATAATCAGTAGACCATTGCTTTTGGATCCCAGAAACGTCTATGATTATTGTTTAGACTCTGATTAACTTTAAAGTTAATTTTAGCTAAAACACAAATTCTTGTGGGCTTCGTGGCCGTGCGGTTAGCGACGTCCATCGTCTAGACGCATGTGCTAAGGAGTGTGGGTTCGATTCATAAAGCGAAAAGTTCTCCGGTGGTCCACTGGGTGTTGTGTGAATGTCCTGTCCGTTGAACAGCTACGTAGTTCAACGTCATCTTTGAGTACAACCCGATTGGGCTGCACCTTTGAGTTTTTTCTTTAGAAAAAGGCAACAGACATGAAGGCAAATATTCTGTCAAGTAAATGTCCGTAAGTGTCCAACGTCCACTGTTTTCTTTAGTTTTCTCCTCCTTGAAGAAAGTTATCATTTTCTTCCACCTTTGAAATCGGATTTTCCCAATGTGCAATGGATGACAGTAAGATTTCGATCCCGTGGTCTACATTTGGCTAGGATCATTTTTTAATGTACCTACAGTTTTCCACTTCATAAACGCATCAGAGTGTGCCTGGGGCTTGGGCTCAAACCAATTATGCTGATGAGCATGTTCACTTCGTAGGCTGAAATGTGTCCACATGGCATTTTGTGTTGTTCAATGTTCAGCCAACGGACACAGCCCTATGAGCTTAAGCTTCCTTTCATCATCATGTTGTACCTATTTGACCTACTGAATGCTGCCTTGCTAAGTAAAAACGTTCCAAGTTATAATTCTTGTCCGTTATTGGGCGTTGAAGGTCGTTGCTGTTAGATCAGCCCACAATCTTCCTCTATCACTTTCTTTAAAGTTGATATTACGAAGCAAGTTGAAGGTAATTGGTTATCTATCCACCGTGATAGGACTGGCAGATTCTTGGAAAGATCATTGAATTTTTATTGACTCAGCTGTAGTGGTGTATATTCCATTCAAAGATTTCTATTTTATTTGATAGAACAGCAGATATCTGATTGCATATTTGAGTGTTTCAATCAATAAATGGTAGCATTTATTTTTAAATATCACCTCACCTGAAGCCGCACAGCGCGGAAGGCCACCGCAAGAATTCATTATCAATCCAGCACAACCGGAAACTGTAACCCCTAATTAGAGCCACGCAAACACCCGTTAAATGCTAATAAACAAATATGTAGCTACACAACCACAACACTTCCGAGCCGAGCCCGCACGCAACATAATTTCGCAAAGCAACGCCGCAAAACGCATAATTGATACAATTCATTTAATTTTTTATCATCACGCTTGTGGGAATCACATTGTTTCCCATCGCCTTTCGTTTGGGGCGAATGCTACGACGACGCGACGCGGTGGTGGAACTAGGAAAGCCTTTCTTCGCGTGGTGCTGCCGAACGGTTGCTGTTAGCATTATCTGCCTCGCTTGTGATGCTAATGGGAAGAGCACTCGCCCTTTCGCGCTGGGTTGTTCACAGAAGAAGCTCAAAGTTGAATACGGAACAGCACTGAGCAATCACAAGGTCATGAGCAGTTTCCCGAGCGGTAGGAAATAGCTTCTGAATACTTGACGGTGGTATTTGATACCGAAATGGGGTAAACTGCCCGACAAAGATAATAACTCAAGCATATTACAAAAAATAATTATTAATTTATTGTAATGTGAACAACGCTAATTAATTATCTAACAAAAACAAGTATTCAGAAGGCATTGTCTGCCTTCATATTCAAACTTAAGAGCCATTAGAATGGTAACAAAATGAAGTATGCATAAATCAGTTATTGTTTCTTTCTCGGGTTGTTCGAAAAGTAAAGAAAAGCGTAAACGGCAACGCTTTTTGCCGTTCTTGAAAGAAAATTACTCCCTTCGGAAAGAGGATATGAACTTACCACCAGATCTTTGCCGGTGCGCGATTCGATCTGGATGTTTCTTCTGAACAAGGTTTAGTATTCTGCTAAGTTTTTAGGAACCGAAATGAATAATTGATGTTCTGTTCCGTTCCACGACGGTATTGTTCGGTGATGATGTGAGCAATAATACCTAGTTTATTGCTAACGAACTCCGCAAGCATTGTCGTCATCGTCGGTTGCGGTTGGCCGATGAGTTTGCTTCCGCAGAGGGATAAATTTATTAATTTTTGGTTACGCTATTCCACACGATGTGGGCCATTACGTGGGAGCTCAGCTGGAAGCTCTGCCGATTGAGGAGTTGAAACAAATGGGATCATTTGTACGGAAGCAGAACGTGAGGAAGGGTTTTTCGGTAGCGTGACTACCTTTAATCCATTGGGAATGTTGTAAATTATTTTATTCTGCTGATTTGACAGCAATTGTTTGTACATATTTTGTAAATGTGGAAAAGTAGAGTTTTTTTTTCGGAAGTAGCTGATAAGGCAAAAATGAAATACAACGTATTCAATGTTTCTGTCGATTTGAATTCGAACAAATAACATTTTTTTAATATTCCTATTACAATTACAAATAACATTTACAACAACAAATATCTGTAAATGTATCAAGTTTTTGTTCGGTACCACTAGCTTGTATCTAAACTGAAAATAGGTTAATGTTATCAAGTATACACCTTCGAGAAGCACCGTAAATGGAAAAATAAAGTAAATTCTCATAAACGTAAAACTTTGCTCCCGACACGCGACTCATCAAGCCAATTAATGACACCATCGCAGCACCGTTGCAGATCGCAGACAGAGTGGGAAACCACCAGAAACACTATCAGCAGCCCAACACGCCAAACCATTGCTACTGTAAAAGAATGCCATAGAAATAGTCGCATCGCATGAAAGGAACATTACTGCGCTGGAAGAATTCCACGTTCAGCTGATCTCAACCCATTTGCACAGAATGAAACAACTTATACGTGAAATGAGAAATAGTAACGTTTTTGTGGCAAAGTGCTTACAAAAGGGTGTTAAGTAGATAATGAGAACCATAAACCTACCCGCATGAACACCGAACATTTTCTAGAAATTATAGCAGCATGAGAGGTTGGTAAGGACTGGGACTGGAGGTTATTTTCTTTTAGTATAATATTCTGATTCATATACATATTGAAGTGGACACAGTATACAGTATTTTACTTCTACCTTCGTGGTTCAATACACCATTTTCGTTGCAGTTGGTGTAAAGTAAATTCCGTAGTCAACAATAGCATTACTTGTTATATTTATGCATAGTCATCATATCAATTTATCAAAGTGAATTCTCGTAGAGAGCACCCAGCTCGATGCTTCACTAATATCAATCATCGAATGAATGCATTAGTGGAATTATGTGCTTGAAAGCCATTCCCTGTTCCGGCCGCTAAGCTATGCCACCGTTAGGAACGATACAAAAATAAAAACGACCGTCCCTACAGCATGGAGATTGTTCACGCGCTCATAAAACTGCCAACAAACGGAAGGTAATTGTCTTCCCAAGGAGACACTTAAGTCCGCCGTCATCCATGCTTATTCCGAAGAACGCAGCATTATGCTCCGTGGTGAATGGAGCATATTCTTTTCTACTTTCGCTTGTTGGCAGCTATCTGCGAGTCGAGTCCGGGATGCATTTTATGGTGCTGCATCGGAAGCGGAAAAGGATGCATTATGTCTCCATCGCGGCAGTTGCACATCGTTTGGCCCCCTCCTTCTGAAAGGGGCGTAACTGATTTCGAAACTGATGATTTGTGAAACGCACTGTGGTCCATCAGCACCTCGGATACGTCACATTGCCACGGCACGCAAAAATCACTAGCTCACGAAAGCAGTTACGTCCTAACGAAATGTTGACGTCATTTTCTCGCTGTGTAGTGAAAGAACGGGAATTATATTATACGGGTAGACACATTAATGATAAGCAACGTGCTTTCACTACTGGTGGAAGCTCTTGCAACTTCTTTTATTCTTAGTAGAAAATAAGATGCTTTATGGCCATCCGTTTGGCGTTGTTTGTGATACAGAAAAAAAACAGTGAAATCTGGCTGTGCGGGAGGTACCTTGCTGCATTAGAGTGTAATAACGTTATATTTGCGTCACACGCTATTAGATAAAGTTTGAAATGTGGCTGCGGTAGAAAGAAAAGAAAAATATGATTAATCCACACAATGTAGGGCTAGTTTCCGTTGAGCTAACATAAAACTATGCTTTGTACAAATACCAAGCCAAGATTTGTAACGTAAAGTACCAAGGTCGCATAAAACGTGGAACGGTAACTTTGAACATCCAGATTTCAGTCGTTTTTCAACCAAATCTCTTGATTTTCTCACAGAACAATCTGTGGAATGTCAAAAATCGGCTACTGAAGGCAGATTACATTTTCATGTAACATTCACTGAGATCCGGATAGTTCCGTTTCACGTTTTTTACAATCTGTTTTCCCCAGGAATTCGTTCTGAATTCCCCCAGGAGATCATTCTGAATTCCCCCAGGAATTCATTCTGAATTCCCCCAGGAATTAATTCTGAATTCCACCAGGAATTAATTCTGAATTCCCCCAGGAATTCATTCTGAATTCCCCCAGGAATTCATTCTGAATTCCCCCAGGAATTCGTTCTGAATGCCCCCAGGAATTCGTTCTGAATTCCCCCAGGAATTCGTTCTGAATTCCCCCAGGAATTCGTTCCGAATTCCCCCAGGAATTCGTTCCGAATTCCCCCAGGAATTCGTTCTGAATTCCCCCAGGAATTCATTCTGAATTCCCCCAGGAATTCGTTCTGATTTCCCAGAAATTCGTTCTGAATTCCAGGAATTCATTCAGAATTCCCCAGGAATTCGTTCTGAATTCCCCCAGGAATTCATTCTGAATTCCCCCAGGAATTAATTCTGAATTCCCCCAGGAATTAATTCTGAATTCCCCCAGGAATTCATTCTGAATTCCCCCAGGAATTCATTGTGAATTCCCCCAGGAGTTCATTCTGAATTCACATCAGGAATTCATTCTGAATTCCCCTCAGGAATTCATTCTGAATTCCCCTCAGGAATTCATTCTGAATTCCCCCTAGGAATTAATTCTCAATTCCCCCTAGAAATTTATTCTTAATTCCCCCTAGAAATTTATTCTTAATTCCCCCTAGGAATTCATTCTGAATTCCCCCTAGGAATTCATTCTGAATTCCCCCTAGGAATTCATTCTGAATTCCCCCTAGGAATTCATTCTGAATTCCCCCTAGGAATTCATTCTGAATTCCCCCTAGGAATTCATTCTGAATTCCTAGGAATTCATTCTGAATTCCCCTAGAATTCATTCTGAATTCCCCTAGAATTCATTCTGAATTCCCCCTGGAATTCATTCTGAATTCCCCCCGGAATTCATTCTGAATTCCCTCAAGAATTCATTCTGAATTCCCCCAGGAATTAATTCTGAATTCCCCCAGGAATTCATTCTGAATTCCCCTAGGAATTCATTCTGAATTCCCCTAGGAATTCATTTTGAATTCCCCTAGGAATTCATTTTGAATTCCCCTAGGAATTCATTTTGAATTCCCCTAGGAATTCATTTTGAATTCCCCTAGGAATTCATTTTGAATTCCCCTAGGAATTCATTTTGAATTCCCCTAGGAATTCATTTTGAATTCCCCTAGGAATTCATTTTGAATTCCCCTAGGAATTCATACCGAATTCCCCTAGGAATTCATTCTGAATTCCCCTAGAAATTTATTCTGAATTCCCCTAGAAATTCATTCTGAATTCCCCCAGGAATTCATTCTGAATACCCCCTAGGAATTCATTCTGAATTCCCCCTAGGAATTCATTCTGAATTCCTTCAAAAATTCTATCTGAATTTCCCCTAGGAATTCATTCTGGATTCCCCCTAGGAATTCATTCCGAATTCCCCCTAGAAATTTATTCTTAGTTCCTAGGAATTCATTCTGAATTCCCGCTAGGAATTCATTCTGAATTCCCCCTAGGAATTCATTCTGAATTCCCCCTAGGAATTCATTCTGAATTCCCCTAGGAATTCATTTTGAATTCCCCTAGGAATTCATTTTGAATTCCCCTAGGAATTCATTTTGAATTCCCCCAGGAATTCATTTTGAATTCCCCTAGGAATTCATTCTGAATTCCCTTAGAAATTCATTTTGAATTCTCCTAGGAATTCATTCTAAATTCTTCTAGGAATTCATTCTAAATTCTTCTAGGAATTCATTCTAAATTCCCCTAGGAATTTATTTTGAATTCCCCTAGAATTTATTCTGAATTCCCCTAGAATTTATTCTGAATTCTTAGAATTTATTCTGAATTCCCTAGGAATTGATTCTGAACTCCCCAGGAATTCATTCTGGGTTCTCCTAGGAATTCATTCTGAGTTCCCCCAGTAATTCATTTTGAATTCTTCTAGGAATTCTTTCCAAATTACGCTGGGAATTCATTCTGAATTCCCCTAGGAATTCATCCTGATTTTTCCCTAGGAATTCATTCTGAATTCCCCTAGAGATTCATTCTGAATTTTCCTAGGAATTCATTCTAAATTCCCCTAGGAATTCATCCTGATTTTCCCTAGGAATTCATTCTGAATTCCCCTAGAAATTCATTCTGAATTCCCTGGAATTCATTCTGAATTCCCCCAGAATTCATTCTGAATTCCCCCAGAATTCATTCTGAATTCCCCCAGAATTCATTCTGAATTCCCCCAGGAATTCATTCTGAATTCCCCCAGGAATTCATTCTGAATTCCCCCAGGAATTCATTCTGAATTCCCCCAGGAATTCATTCTGAATTCCCCCAGGAATTCATTCTGAATTCCCCCAGGAATTCATTCTGAATTCATCCAGGAATTTATTCTGAATTCCTCCAGGAATTCATTCTGAATTCCCCCAGGAATTCATTCTGAATTCCCCCAGGAATTTATTCTGAATTCCCCCAGGAATTCATTCTGAATTCCCCCAGGAATTCATTCTGAATTCCCCTAGGAATTCATTCTGAATTCCCCTAGGAATTCATTCTGAATTCCCCTAGGAATTCATTCTGAATTCCCCTAGGAATTCATTCTGAATTCCCCTAGGAATTCATTCTGAATTCCCCTAGGAATTCATTCTGAATTCCCCTAAGAATTCATTCTGAATTCCCCTAGGAATTCATTCTGAATTCCCCTAGGAATTCATTCTGAATTCCCCTAGGAATTCATTCTGAATTCCCCTAGGAATTCATTCTGAATTCCCCTAGGAATTCATTCTGAATTCCCCTAGGAATTCATTCTGAATTCCCCTAGGAATTCATTCTGAATTCCCCTAGGAATTCATTCTGAATTCCCCTAGGAATTCATTCTGAATTCCCCCTAGGAATTCATTCTGAATTCCCCCTAGGAATTCATTCTGAATTCCCCCTAGGAATTCATTCTGAATTCCCCCTAGGAATTCATTCTGAATTCCCCCTAGGAATTCATTCTGAATTCCTTCAAAAATTCTATCTGAATTTCCCCTAGGAATTCATTCTGGATTCCCCCTAGGAATTCATTCCGAATTCCCCCTAGAAATTTATTCTTAGTTCCCCCTAGGAATTCATTCTGAATTCCCCCTAGGAATTCATTCGGAATTCCCCCTAGGGAATTATTTTGAATTCCCCCTAGGAATTCATTCTGAATTCCCCCTAGGGAATTATTTTGAATTCCCCCTAGGAATTCATTCTGAATTCCCCCTAGGAATTCATTCTGAATTCCCCCTAGGAATTCATTCTGAATTCCCCCTAGGAATTCATTCTGAACTGCCCTAGGAATTCATTCTGAATTCCCCTAGGAATTCATTCTGAATTCCCCTAGGAATTTATTCTGAATTCCCCTAGGAATTCATTCTGAATTCCCCTAGGAATTCATTTTGAATTCCCCTAGGAATTCATTTTGAATTCCCCTAGGAATTCATTCTGAATTCCCCTAGGAATTCATTCTGAATTCCCCTAGAAATTCATTCTGAATTCCCCTAGGAATTCATTCCAAATTCCCCTAAGAATTCATTCTGATTTCCCCTAGAATTCATTCTGAATTCCTCTAGAATTCATTCTGAATTCCCCTGGAATTCATTCTGAATTCCACTTGGAATTCATTCTGAATTCCCCTAGGAATTCATTCTGAATTCCCCTAGGAATTCATTCTGAATTCCCCTAGGAATTCAATCTGAATTCCCCTAGGAATTCAATCTGAATTCCCCTAGGAATTCAATCTGAATTCCCCTAGGAATTCAATCTGAATTCCCCTAGGAATTCAATCTGAATTCCCCTGAGAATTCAATCCGAATTCCCCTAGGAATTCAATCTGAATTCCCCTAGGAATTCAATCTGAACTCCCCAAGGAATTCATTCTGAACTCCCCTAGGAATTCATTCTGATTTCCCCCATGAATTCATTCTGAATTCCCCCAGGAATTCATTCTGAATTTCCCAAGAATTCATTCTGAATTCCCCTAGGAATTCATTCTGAATTCCCCTAGGAATTCATTCTGAATTCCCCTAGGAATTCATTCTGAATTCCCCTAGGAATTCATTCTGAATTCCCCTAGGAATTCATTCTGAATTCCCCTAGGAATTCATTCTGAATTCCCCTAGGAATTCATTCTGAATTCCCCCAGGAATTCATTCTGAATTCCCCCAGGAATTCATTCTGAATTCCCCCAGGAATTCATTCTGAATTCCCCCAGGAATTCATTCTGAATTCCCCCAGGAATTCATTCTGAATTCCCCCAGGAATTTATTCTGAATTCCCCCAGGAATTCATTCTGAATTCCCCCAGGAATTCATTCTGAATTCCCCCAGGCATTCATTCTGAATTCCCCCAGGAATTCATTCTGAATTCCCCCAGGAATTCATTCTGAATTCCCCCAGGAATTCATTCTGAATTCCCCCAGGAATTCATTCTGAATTCCCCCAGGAATTCATTCTGAATTCCTCCAGGAATTTATTCTGAATACCTCCAGGAATTCCTTCTGAATCCTCCCAGGAATTCATTCTGAATTTGCCAAGGAATTCAGTCTGAATTCCCCAAGGATCTCATTCTGAATACTCCAAGAAATTCACTCTGATGTCTCCCAGGAATTCATTTTTAATTCCTCGATGAATTATTTCTGGATTCCGCCAGGAAATTATTGTGAATTCCTTAAGGCGTGAGTTATTCCAATACTTCCTGAATTAACGCTTTGATTAACTCCGAGATGAATTTTTAGAGAAACTTCATGAGGATTCCTAGAAGGAATTACTGGATAAAATCTGGGAAGAATTGCTGTGGAAACTCCAGTACTAGGGGAACTGTTCCGATCTCCATCTCACTGTACATATATCCATCTCATCGCTAAACAAAGAAGTACGGCACCAGATTCGTCGATTGTAAATACAAAAATAATAAACAAACCTAATTCCTTTCCATTGCTTTGTTTTTGATAGGATGGAAATAGGAGCTATGAGATGAAGTGGCGAACCGTTCCCCTAATTACTGGAGGAACTCCACTAGAAATTCCTGAAAAAACTTTTTCTGAAAGATCTTCAGAAAAATTTCCTGGAAAATCGAAGGAGAATAATTTGGAAGAACTCCACAAAAAACTCCGAGAGAAATTCCTGTAACAACTCCAGGAGTAATTTTTGAAGGAGCTCCAAGAAGATTGAAGAGTTTTAAGAAAAACTCCATGAAGGATTCCTGTAAGAGCTCCAAAAGGATATCCTGAATTTTCCAAGGAAATCTAAGAAGAGTTTCCGAAGAGAGGCTGGGAGGAAACCCTGCACAATTTCCTGAAGGATTTTCAGGAGGAATTCCTGGAGGAACTCGAGGAGTAATTTCTGGAAGAGCTCCAGTAGGAAATCCTGGAGGAACTTCTGGAGGAGCTCCAAGAAGAATTTTTGGAGAATCTCCAGGAAGGATTTCAGTAGGAACTCCAAAAAGATATCCTGGATTAACCCCAAGTAGAATTCCTGCAGGAACTCTAGGAAGAATTCTTTGGTGAACTCTAGGATGAATTCCCGCAGGAACTCTAAGAAGAAATGCCGAGGAGACGCCAGGAGAGATCCCTCGAAAAAATCCTGAAGGAATTCCTAAGAGGAATTCCTTGTGGAACTGTTGAAGGAATTCTTGGCGGAACTTCAGAAGGAAAGAAAAAACTCCAAGAGAAATTTCTGGAAAATGACTTCCTGGCGGAACTCAGAATTGATTTCTTGGGGGAATTCGGAATGGGTTCCTGGAAGAGCTCAGAATGAATTCCTGGGAGAAGCAACTGAATGGAGTAACTGAAGCAACTACAGGAAAAAAAAAACCTGATTCAAAAGGAAATTAAAAAGGTTTTGCTTGTGGAACTACAGGATGGATTCCTGAGTTTCAGGAAACATTCCTAAAGGGTCTCAAAGAGAAATTTCTGATGGAACCAAAGAAGGAATCACTGGAGGAGTTCCTGGAAGATTGTCTGAAAGAACTTTCAACAATCTCTGGGTGGATTTATTGTAGGAACTCTAGGAGGAATTTCTGGTGGAATTCGGGAAGGAATTCTTGGAGGTATTTCATGACACATTTGTGGAAGAACTTCATTGTGGGATTGTTTGGAAACTCCGGGAATAATTGCCATGGGCTCCTTAGGGCGTACTCCTTGGCTAACTACAGGATATTTTTTTGAAAAAAATACTGGAATTTCTGGTTGAACTTCAGGAGATACTCTTGGAGAAAGTGCAGAAAAAGTTTGTGGAGAAACTCTGTAAGATTCATTTGTATAGTTCCTTGATGAAATCCACAAAAAAAATCCTGTTTCAACTCCAGGAGGAATTCATGGAAGAACTGCAAGATTAATTCCTGTGGGATTGTCCTGAATGGAACTCTGGGGGGGAGGTGGGGGGGTTCTGGAAGGCTTCAGGTTGAATTCCTAAACGCGCTTCATTTAAACTTTCTGAAAGAACTCTAGACGGTATTCAACGATGATTCCTAAATTTTCAATTTCATCAACTCCTTAACTCATAATTTCCTAAATTCCCCAATGCCTAAATTTATAAATTCGCGAATCACTTATTTCACAAATTGTTAAATTCCCAAGTTTCTGAATTTATACAATCGTAAATTGTCAAGTTCCATTTTTTTTAAATTCTTGAATTCCTTACTCTCTAAGTTCCTAAGTTTCTAAATTATTTCCAAAATTACTAAATTCTGATATTCCGAAATTCCTAAAATTTTTAGCTTCCTATATTATTAATTTGTAACAGATTTTACGATTTTACGATTATGATTACTGATTTGTTTATTAACTAATTAACTAATCAAGCCGTCCACAACCAGGACGTTAGGCAAGAAAATTTACGCTTCAATTGTGTGCTATTCAATAGATGGTATCTATACCTCCCTTTCACACTCTGTCTCTTCATACTTGATCATGCCCTAGCGAACGGCTTTCAATATGTTGATTTTCAAATAATTACTTTCGTTTATCATCTTTCCTTCATACTTTGAGTAGGAGCAGTGCGGTACGACTTGCAAGCAGAATATTGCGACATGTAATTGATGTAAAAAACGTGGAACGGAATATTCCGACTGGTTCGGCCAATGTATGTACAATCTGTTCTCGCTAACGAAATCCGGATATCCTACAGATTGTACCTGGAAGAATCATGAAAATTGTTTTTCCCCTTCTTTATTTACGTAATTTTAAATATTATATAAGTTCATCACGGAAACCATGACAATTGAATTAAATACTCCTGAGATAGCGGAACTATTCCGTTTTCCATCCCAATGAACATATATTCATCTCATCGCGAAACAATAGAATACAGCACCAATTAAGCTGCTTCTTTTTGATAACATGTCTGCTTACTGCTGGCAAAAATCACAAAAATGAGAAATAAGTCGAATTCCATTTCATTGCTAGGTTTTCCATAAGATGATTATAGGAGCTATAAGATGAAATCCAGGAGCGATAACCCTATATCGGGGCAAAGTCGCCATTCCACGCTTTCTGCATGGGTTGGTACTTGTAGTGTTAAAACTAATATGGATGTTTTGTCAAGCTTGTTAGGAATAAACCCCATATGTTTCAAAAGCTCAAATAAATATTTTAAGTCAATAGCGGCGCTGGTCACGTCCTTACGGTCATATAGGAAGGGAAGGATTGTTAGTCCGACTCTCGTTGCTACTAACGACCGAGTATACCTCTGTATGATGGCCACGATCGTCTTGCGATAGGATTTCGTTTTAGTTACAAAGAATAATTTATCTGGATTAACTTCGCTGAGCGATGCGATCTATGGAATGAAATGAAACACTAAATAAGTACCTTTGCTGTCACGCGACGAGAAAAAAGTTAATACACGCCCGGTGGCATATGGAAACTGTGGAAAATCCCACCTTGGGCGATCGAATTTACGTGCAATATTTACTTGCCCAATAGCTACTCCAAACTATGAAAGATCGCACTTGTCTCGATCGGAACAAAGTGCAGTAAAAGCGCATGATCTACCAAGCATCAAACAGATATTTTTTCGATGAATAATACTACTTACTTACACTGTACTTACTTTCCCGATGGCTAATATGTACAACTTCATTATTTGACGTTGGAGCAATACTAAGCTGAAGTTTAAACTTTAATGGGTGACTAGAGAATGGTTGATGCTTTCAAGCGCAAAGTAGTCGGCCAAAAAGTCAAGATTCAATCTGATATACGCATGTTGAAAGCACAGAAGATACCAGACTGCAATGAACCGCAGAATAGTGTTCCGAAAATACGTGTACAATCCATTTTAATTTTTGCTCTGGTCTATAAGACAAGCTCGTACCACAAAAGTAGTGGAATCGACTGGGTTTCTACGTACACTTCTTTTTGACTAATTCTCATTTAACTAAAGACACTGCAATCTAATTTTATCATGTTTTATTTTGTTTTACAGGTAAATGTTTGTGGATACTCAACGTGCGAATCAACTTGACGAAAATTGAGGTAAATCCTAGTTGACGTAAATAAATCTGACGAGAAGTTCTGCTCGGTAGAATAATGTTAAACATTCTTTTGTACATTTTTGAGCAACCGCCGTAAATCTTTTCTCGTGACAAAGCCCAGCTCGATTCGTACTGTCTCAGCCCGGTTCCGGTTGGCTAGCGTTTCTCTAAACATTGAAGAGCTCCGTTCCTCATAGGTACGTACAGCTGGTTGACAGTTCGAGTCGGTGATGAAGATGCATCTTTCTAGCAGCGGTTGCCTGCATTTCCATCCGGATGTCTCCACCGTTATGCCACCTACCTATTGCAATACACACCGTGCATAGACATTAGGCGTCCGCCATGAAAGAAAGGGGATTTGCATGGATATACAAAACTTGCTCTCCTCGGGTAATGGCACAGCCCCATCAGAACTTGATCCAGTTTTTGAGCCAGGGGATATGTAGCGTGAAAACAAGCACGTGGTGAATGTAAATGTTTTCTTTGTATGAGACTTCAATTGAGAAAGATAGAGGAGAGCGTTTGTGGTGGTTGTCGGAATGCATTACAGCAGTTCTGGAAAGAGGTTCTGAGTTAAGCGTAGGAAAAATCACATCATATTGAGCTGTCACGACAATCAGACAATTTTTAAGCATCATAAAATTAAAAATAAACTTTTTCAAGATTTAGAGGAAGTTCCTTTCCACAGAGTTGTCCTTTCAACAAGAAAAGTCATTCAATGCTGATTCATTTTTCAGAAATTCTGTAATTGGAGTTGAAATATTTTCGGAGAAAATTCGTCCAAATTTGCGCAGCAAGAATAGTATCGCTATCGCTCGAAGGGGACAAAGAAAATAATGATTCCGTTGCTGGCGTGCTTTTGCTTTCCTCATAAAAACGAAACCAAAACCGTCCTTCCATGACGAAAAACGTGACTGATGAAAGAGTTTATTTCAATTCGATTTCCGGTTAGATTTGTTTCCTCGAAAACAATAATTTAAATTTCTAAACGCCGGAAAGGACAAAATACAGTTCAACTCTGGTTGTCACGATCCTTCGCCCTATTAGGTAAGATTGCAGAAGTTTTTACCCAACGAGTTTCAGATAACTTATTATAATCAATAATTTCATCTGAAAAGATAAGAAATAATCAGAATTAAGGCCAATATACAAGCTTTTCATAAAAAATATACAACTGGAAGCCTTGAAAGGTTTCATCGATAGTTTTCCTAGAAAGAAGTGCCAAAGTAAGCCACCCTAATATTACTATGTAATATTATTTTAAAAAAATGTGTCAATTTTATTTGATGGGCCACCTTCTTTTCCATTCTATTTGATGCCTTGATTCTCTGAACGAAATTTTATCTCAATTGGTCAACGTTTAGGTGGTGTTAAACTCATTTGAAAATACAGGTCGGACTCGATTCTCCGGAGTATCGATTTTTTTCACTCCGATAATCGAATCCGAAATCAAATCTGCAATCAAATGACGAAAAACTTATGTTTTATTGTATTTGCAGTGGTGTAGCCAGAAATTATTTTGAAAAAACCCTAATTAATTGGCCTAACGGTATCGGTGACTTTCTGGTGTATAAAAAAAATAGTATTTTTGCCATAACGTTTGAGTCCATAGTCCAATCCAGGATATTTTAATATGAAATGATGACAGAATCGCATTCGGCAAGCATTAGAATCGCGTCGCGATTTTTCGGTCACGTGTGTTAGGGGGAACCTTAATAGGATTTTCCATTAAACTCAACCAATCTCAAGCAAATTGGATAAGGATAAGTGCCAAAAAATAGGTTAGATTTTGTGCACTCAAACCCACATACAGCGCCCCAAATTCGTCGACCATCGGTATATAATACTATGGATCTCCGAGCCATCTAAAATATGTTTGTTTTTGGAGCGAACATATCCAGTTTTCCGCGAGCGGTAATGGCCGCCAGCTTGCCTGCGGATTAGTCTCTGATTTGACGTCTGTGGAGGTCAACTGCACCCACCGCTCCGAGCATTCTGCCCAATGTAACATATAAAACCCAGAACAATCCACCTAGCGTTGGTGGTGCCTTTCTCGCGCATTGAAAAAATAAGAAAACACATAAGAGTGGCCGAAATAGCACTTTAGGGGGATAGATTTTACTTTTTCCATCAATTCATGTGCATTTGCGGTCACTTGAAATTTTTTTTTTCGTTTTTGAAATTTGAAGGGGTTGAAAATGCCCAATTTTTGCGTTACGTAATTAATGGATCTTCCCTTTACGTATACTTTGTATACGAGAAAGGCAAAAAGGTACTGATTCAGTGAATTCAAGCCTTCTTATATACCACATTGATCAAAATACTCGAATGGTGGGTGCAGTTGACCTCCAGAAACGTCAAACCAGAGACTAACCCGCAGGCATGCTGGCGGCTATTATCGCTCGCGGAAAACCTCGGGAGACAAAAAGAGGTCTTTAGAATAAAAATTTGGCAATGATCCGCACATAAATATCCATTTACAGTTGTTGCCGAAGATTTTCCCGTGGAAATTCGCAATTTTTGCGTTACGAAATTAATGGATTATTCCTCAAAGAATGATATTCTGCAAGATCCAATTATAAGGACGTTGCTGATGGAGCATTTTGACTTGTTTTACACATGAACCTCAATGGCAATTGTACTAGAACGAAGCGTTTTATCACAACGTCGGTGGGGGAAATATGTCTCTGTCCCTTTTTTCGCATTTGTAACAGGTGACGAGCAATCTGTTTTCTTGTCTTGTTATGATAAAAAAGCCTTATGCTTTATGTCCATCGTTGTTAATTTTGAATTGAGAGCGAATTCTGCAACCCATGTTATGGACCCAAACACATCGTTCTATGGTGGCGAGGTTACGTTTTCATCTGTCGATGAAACGGACTGTTTTGTCTCAAATGCAATAGTTTAATTGACAATTAATTAAGTAATTACATGGAAGGACAAGAGGAAACGGACTTCCACGGAAAAGTTCTTGAAGCGAGAAGTTTGTGGACATATTCTAAAGAAAATGATTGATTCATGAAAAAAATATAAATATGTAGAACACCCCTATTTCAGTACCTCCCATACAAGCTACGTTCATATTTCCTCAAAAAATCCTATTTTGAAGGAATATAATAGACGAATATCAGCTTCCACACTGATATTCTTCCCTCCCCCTTCATACAGGAGCTTGGCAGAAGGAAGGTCGTGTGATATGTGCCATCACAAATATTGCCCTCCGCTCGCTTTCAAATCGACTTCTATAAAAACATTCTTCATGCCTGCCGTATCCTAACGGAACTATCAATTCTATACTTTCGCCTCTAATGCTATCATGAACATGTACGTCCAAGTTTGGAAGATGATATTAGCATTTCCATATCATTGTAAATCGTTTAACTTCACGTAGAAGTAACACACACGAAATCATTAATTTAATCTCCAAATTGCCCTTGAGTTTGAATCAAATGGTCTGCCGAATCCACCGAGGCTTCCATGATGACCCCAGCCGCGGTATCAACCCAATTATGTCCTCCGAGTATTTGTTTTTCACTTGGGTCTCAAATCCAGACATATAAGATGTAGTATGATCTCCAAATCGTCCTGGAGTTTGAATCAAATGGTCTGCCGAATCCACCAAGGCTTCCATGATGTCCATAGCTGCGGTATCAACCCAAATATGTCCTCTGAGTATTTGTCTTTCACTTGCGTCTCAAATTCAGACATATGAGATAGAGTAAGATCTCCAAATCGTCTTAGAGTTTGAATCAAATGGTCTGCCGAATCAACCAAGGCTTCCATGATGTCCATAGCTGCAGAATCAACCCAATTATGTCCTCTGAGTAATTTTCTTTTTCTTGCGTCTCAAATCCAGACATATGAGATGAAGTAAGATCTCCAAATCGTTCTGGAGTTTGAATCAAATGGTCTGCCGAATCAACCAAGGCTTCTATGATGTCCATAGCTGCGGTATCAACTCAGTTATGTCCTCCGAGTACACCCAGGTTTCTTTTTTTACGCAGTTGGAATTCATTAATTTCTCGGTTAACCTGAACTTTTACAGCTTTTCAAATACCCCCTGAATTTTCTTTGATTTTTGGGAATTTTTGGTGGGGTTAACTCATTGCTTCATTGACCCTGAAGGTCTTAAACGACCAAAACCAAACCGTGTAAAAAAAACCTGGGTGTATTTTACTTTCATTTGCGTCTCAAATCCAGGCATATGAGATGTTGAAAGATCTCCAAATTGTCCTGGAGTTCGAATCAAATGGTCTGCCGTATCAACCAAGGCTTCCATGATGTCATATGCCGTGGTATCAGCACAATTATGTTTCCAGGGTACAGTTGAGTTGTTGTAAGATCTCCAAATTGTCCTGGAGCTTGAATCAAATGGTTTGCCGAATCAACCTAGGCCTTCATGATGTCCCCAGTAACCCCAGTAACAACCTGCGCAGCACAAGTCAGACAAACATCCCAAGGAACATTTTAAGTTCTATAACGGTCTTGAAAACCATTATTTGCTCTACATGACTTCGGTAAAATCAGCATAAAACAAAAATGTTTGAAGGGATGGTTCTAGCAATTTGATTGTGACTAAATTCGGCAATTCATATAGGCCTTGCCCTTTTTGATCCATAAAACCAAAGTGAATACGGCTTCAACCATTGTCCATTGCAGATCATCCATGAATATCATCCATCCCTGAAATATAAGCTTTACGGTCAACACGTGTAACCAAAAGGCTGCTATCTCTTAAAAAAAAAATGCTAATACCAGTTCTGATCCATAGGACTAAATGGATACCTTTTCAACTATTGTTCCATTCCAGGTAATTTAAGAAAGTCATGGAGTACAGGTCTTTAGGTCTACACGATTATTATTTTTAAATGGTTCATCCCATTTTGATCCATAGATTTATATAAGATACGCATTCAACAATTATTCCACTCCTGGTCATCGAAGAAATTTCTGAAGTCTATACTTCGTGACCGGGGACATAATGGAAGCCTTTAGTGCTTCGGTAGACCATTTGATTGATTCTCTAGAACAATTGGTAGATCTTACAACATGTTACATGTCAGAATTTGAGGTGCAATTCGCAAACTATCCAAATTCCAGGAAAACTTTGAGATCTTACAACACCTCATATGCCTTGATTTAAGACGAGTGAAAGACAAACACTCGGGGAATATAATTGAGTTGATACCGCGAGTGAAAAAATCATGAAAGCCTTGGTTGATTTGGTAGACCATTTGATTCAAACTCCAGGACAATTTGAAGATCTTACAACATCTTACATGCTAAAATTTGTGACTCAAATGAAAGACTACAGGGTTTCCAATAAGTTCGAATACACTTTCAAAAAATGTTTTAAAATTCGGGTCTGCTAGTGCTAAATAAATGTAAAAAATCTTCTATATCTGTAATACGCGCGCGATACTCAAACTTTTGTAGACTACACAAAAAAGGTCAAATCAGAATTACGTCAACAATAAAAATCCACCATCATCATCTAGGCAAACTTATAGATCATTATTGCCCCAATAAGGCCGTTACAAATATTTTATAAAAATTATGTCCTAGTGGTCTTCGAAAGGTGAAGGAGTAGGGGGGATAATAAAAAATATTAAAATGAATAAATCTAAAAACTCCTCGGATTTGTTAGAGAATGTTTTGAAAATCCTAAAATTTTACCGAAATTTTTCTTGCTGCCCTTTCAAAATATTGTGATGGATTCGTTCACATTGCACATACCTGATGAAATGCAATGTATGCGCAACGTGCCCACCTTCCCGTGGGAACCTAGCGTAGTCAGCATTATTGAGGATATGTGCAGTTTTAACGAACCACGCAGAACAGCTATTACTAACCCTAGCAATAAGACAAATGTAGTACTAACACTAACGGCAATAAATCAGTCTGGTACGAACAGTCGAAAATCGCGGTCATTCGTTACATTATCGATGACAATCATTTCGTTGGGTAAACTACATAACATGGCGACCGTAAACAAGTGGCCGAATGGGGCAATCAATAAAGTGATATTAGTGGCAGAGACCTGTGAGCCGGTGGGATCAGTCGTCCCGGAGAAGTAAATTAAACCATATGGTGAACTTTAGAGACAGATAAGTACTGTGTGTATGAAACCTGGCCACCTGTCTGATCTGACTTTCAATGAAAAGTCCGAGGAGAACACAAAGAGAACAATAATTTATGCGAAAAGGTTTAAATGTTCCTATTGGAAGCAACAAAGGGCGAAGGACTGTGTTTTTATCATGTCCACATATGTCCCTAGACTGAGTTCTAGAGCATTCGTGTATGACTTGCAATCTAATACAGTAAGTCCTCCATGAGTGGATGCTCTTTGATTCGGTATCGACTCATGGAAGCAAATTATGCAAGACACATAATTTATGGGTTGCTATGATAGTCCCTGCAAACAGCTTCCTATGGATTTCTATTCCACAACTCAATATTACCATGAGTCGATGCCTAAATCAGGTGTTCTAGGATCTAAAAATAGTACTGGAGTTCAGAACAAAAAGTCTACCAAGTCAACTACGGTCTGTTTCACACCGACGTCAACCCATCAAGTCCACACATGTCCAGATAGCTTTCGTGTATAATTTGCAATCCAATAATGCCTAAACCAGATGTTCTAGGTTCGACTTTTCGTTTAGAATACTAGAGGCATGATTGAATTGTAATTCATACCCAAAGGCTCTATGGACATGTGCGGACTTAATAGGTTTTCGTCCGTCGTGATACAGAGCGTAGTTGACTTGGTAGACTAATTGATCTGAACTCCAGAGCAGTTTGGAGAACCTAGGACATCTGGTTGAACATTATTGAGTTGCAAGGCATACACGAAGACTCTCTGGACCTGTGTGGACTTGATGGTATGACGTCGGTGTGATACATAGCGTAGTTGACTTGGTAGACTAATAAGGCAACGACAAAGGTGCTGTTTGAACGAGATGGCGCCACAACATTTAAAATAAAATGAATTTCCTTGTATGGGCAAATCATCCGTTCTCATTAACTACGCATCGCTTCAATTTGAAACCTAGGTTAAAAAGCAACAAATAATTTTTAGATTTTTTGTTCCCACGACTTGTTTTACAGTTCTAAACAATAAAAGAGATTTCATTGTACCTCCATACTAAATTCTAGCTGTATACTTTCAATTTCTTCAAGACTCTTCTCCACCTCGTGTGTGTGGAAGGAACATTAAAAGCTCACGATATCGAACAGCAAATGTCACTAGTGTATATGCAATAGTACATTGATACAAACACACAGCAACACCACCTGTCGCCTGATCATGGAAATATTGCAATTATACCATCAGGTGTAGTAGCTGTTGTTAAAATATTTAGGAAGGGCCTCGAGCGGAATTTTTGCTAGAATGCAACTGACGATCTCCTATTGATCTGAACTCCAGAATAATGTTGCCTATCACTACGAAACCAACTCAATACTTTGCTTTTTCGTCGCCGCTGTTATATTTGATTTCAGTGTTGGTCGTGGAGTCCACGACTCTGAATTCACGTTCTCCGGATCTAGGCCATCGGACTTCTTAAATAGCGGCCACGTTCACTCCAACCTTTTGCAGTCCATGAGCCAGAATGCTAACTCGTCCAGGTTCATTTGGGTCCTGACATTCCAGGAGCCGAGTTTCCAATCGTAGTTCTTAATTCGTTGCCGGGTCGGTTGCCAAAAATAAAGTTCCCTTTTTCTTCTACCTTCATTTTTCGTGGTATTTGAGAGGCATCAGTAAACCATATACGATAGTAAAAAAAACTATTGCTGTTCTGTCTGAAGGGAAATGCAGTGTCTTAGGTAAAGATGACAAATGTTCATTTCCTTGAAATTTTTGTCTGCGATTTTTGTGAATCCAAATATGGAACTTCTTATTATTTGATACTAGCAGACCCGACGAACTTCGCTTCGCCTAAAACTGATTTATTCTCTGATTAGTTCTCGAGTTATGCAGAATTTTCTGTTTCATTTGTATGGGAGCTTCCCTTTATAAAGAGGGGAGGGGTCTCGAACCATCTTAAGAACCTTCCCCGGCCCCAAAAACCTCTACATACAAAATTTCACGCCGATCGGTCCAGTAGTTTCCGAGTCTATAAGGTTCAGACAGACAGAAATTCATTTTTATGTATATAGAAAAAGAAGATATATAGAAGAAGAAGAAGAAGATGTCATTTGCGCAACTGCGTTTCCAAATATTAAGTGAAATTGACATCAGAAACCTGAAGCTTCAAAGCATTCTGCTGTTGATAATGTCGTTACAAGGTGCCATATGCTATTATACGCTTGTCCGTTGTATGCCCTCTTCAAATAAAGCACCTTTTTACCTTTCTTGTACAACAGAGTTGTACCGAAAGGCCAGAATTTGATTCCAAGAATGAACTTTTTATAGAAGGCCCGGAGACCCATAGTGTTATATACCAATCGACTCAGCTCAACGAACTGAACACATGTCTGTATGTCCGTGTGTATGTATGTGTGTGCACAAAAGCTAAGAAAAACATTAGACAACTTTTCATGTAGTAATCCTTAACCGATTTTCTCACATAAAGATTTATTCGACAGAGAGCAAAGCCTAGTTGATCACCATTGAATCTGATAACAATCGACCTTTGCGTTTATAGGTAAGTAAGTTCATAAGACCCATAAGTAAGTAAGTAAGACCTTTGCGTTCAAAAATTATAAAGAAATTGGTAATCCGAACCGAGCCATATAAGCGCCATATATGGTTGGTGTCTTGACTAAATACGAGAAAGACAGTATAAGTCCTGGTATCAGTCAGTCAGCCAGTCAGTCAGTCTGTCAGCCAGTCAGTCAGTCTGTCAGCCAGTCAGTCAGTCAGCCAGTCAGTCAGTCAGCCAGTCAGTCAGTCAGCCAGTCAGTCACCCAGTCAGTCAGTCAGTCAGTCAATCGCAAGTGTATGGGATCCATTCCGGAACTGTCGGTAGTGTCACGATAGTGCAAAGATCCGAAAAATCTGAAAAATTCCAATTGGTGCTCCTGATCGGTTGCGCAGTTGCGGTAACGGTACTAGGTCGATTAGAAGAAGTCCCCCATGGTGTGTGCGCGTGCATCGTGGTGCGTGGACTTCTCCTTTTGGCCTAACTGCGTTTTCCCAGTCCTTTCCAGTCCAGTCCAGTCCAGTCTAGCCCAGGACTCTACTACTACTGTCAGTCAGTCAGTCAGCCAGCCAGCCAGTCAGTCAGTCAGTCAGTCAGTCAGTCAGCCAGTCAGTAGTCAGTCAGCCAGTCAGTCAGCCAGTCAGTCAGTCAGTCAGTCAGTCAGTTAGTCAGTCAGTCAGTCAGCCAGTCAGTCAGCCAGCCAGTCAGTCAGTCAGTCAGCCATCTCAAAAAAAAGACCAATTGCAAGAGAGTTCGTGGGGCAGTATCAGGCGGGATTTATGGGTGAACGCTCTACCACAGATCAGGTATTCGCCGTACGTCAGGTATTGCAGAAATGCCGCGAATACAACGTGCTTACACATCATCTATTTATCGACTTCAAAGTCGCATATGATACAATCGATCGGGACCAGCTATGACAGCTAATGCACGAAAACAGATTTCCGAGTAAACTGATACGGTTGATCAAGGCGACGATGGATCGGGTGATGTGCGTAGTTCAAGTTTCAGGGGAACTCTCGAGTCCCTTCGAAACGCGCAGAGGGTTATGGCAAGGTGATGGTCTTTCGTGTCTGCTATTCAACATCGCTTTGGAGGGAGTAATACGAAGGGCAGGTATTGACACGAGTGGTACGATTTTCACGAAGTCCGTCCAGTTATTTGGTTTCGCCGACGACATTGATATCATGGCACGTAACTTTCAGAGGATGGAGGAAGCCTACATCAGACTGAAAAGCGAAGCTAAACGGATTGGACTAGTCATCAACACGTCGAAGACGAAGTACATGGTAGGAAGAGGCTCAAGAGAGGTCAATGTAAGCCACCACGAGTTTCTATTGGTGGTGACGAAATTGAGGTGGTTGAAGAATTCATGTACTTGGGCTCATTGGAAACCGCCGATAACGATACCAGCATAGAAATTCGGATTCGCATCATGGCAGGAAATCGTACGAACGTTGGACTCCACCAAACGCTCCGATCGAATAGAGTTCGCCGTCGTACAAAACTGACTATCTACAAAACGCTTATTAGACCGGTAGTTCTCTACGGACACGAGACCTGGACGATGTTCGTGGAGGACCAACGAGCACTGGGAGTTTTAGAAAAGAAAGTCCTGCGTACCATCCATGTTGGGATGCAGATGACGGACGGTACGTGCAGGAGGCGAATGAACCACGAGTTGCATCAGCTGTTGGGAGAACCATCCACCGGTGGCGCTTCAGCTTCAGCACCTTTAATCAGGCCCAAAACATTCGATTTTCCTTTAAATGATTTCCGCTCTCCAAAGAACGTTTTGACGTAGGATTACGTCTTTCCGGAACATTGGGGGGTCATTCTGCAGTTTCAAATCTGAGACCGTCACGAAAAGTGGTCAGGAAGTATGGGCTAATAACTCAGCCGTCTTTCAACCAATTTTGAAGATTTTGGTGTTAATCGATCGACGAACTCTTTAAGATTTTGCTCAACTATCGAAAAAGTTAATTCAAAGTGCTGAACTATTGAAAAATTGAATTTTACTAGGCACTGAAAATCGGTAAACCAACCAATCGCATATGTGCATCGCAAGCACAGACATCAAAATCGTGCAACCTACGGGCTCGAATCCAATCCTCAGTTCAATTAAATTTTCTCGGAGAGCGGGCACAACGATGACGCTCGTAGCAGCAGTCTCAGCAGAAAGTGGAACATCGAGAGGCCATCGCCAAAAGCAACAATCTTCGGACTATCGTTTAGTTACTGTTAGTGACGCATTTTGGAAAGAAAATCGGTTCTTCTCAGGACCAAAATTTTATGAGAAGAAAGAGTTGTTTGCAAAAATGGCATCGATTACGGTCCCCGGATACCAGTGACGCCACAAAATGTTTTCTTAATAGTGACTATTTAGCGGAAAAGTGAAATTTTTACGCAAGATACGGCCTATCGTTTGTTTGCTATGAATGATTAGAAAGGCGCATTGTGGATCAAAATCGATTCTTGTAAAATCTACTATTGTACGCAAGAGAAGGTAGAGCCGAAATATGTTCTTCAAAGTTCACATCATAATCGCTTGGCGACGGTAGAAAGTTGGAATAGATAGCAGTAAAAGTGCAGGAAGTAACCAATGATGACGTCTCACATCATTGAGTTGCATTAGCAGTCAAATGAGGTTTTCCCAAGATTCTGATTCCGGGATACTTGCCGTTTATTATTGGAAAGGCGCATAATTGGAAACAAAATCATCTTTTTACACGATAGAAATTCGAGCCGAGACAAAAATCTGCAAAAAATGCAAATCATAATCACTTGGCGATGGACAAAATTGTTTGTCGGTAGCAGCCCATGCGCTCCTTGTATGGAGATGTTGCAAAACAATGTATTAGAATGATGACGTCTATCGTGTTCCAGCGGCAAATCATAAATTGGCTGACAGTGGCATCAGTAGTGGAAATTCATTTCAAAATTTTGATTTCCGACGTGCGCGGTACGAAAATTCCTCTCCTCTGTGAGTGGGACTGTGGCCCTGAAAAGGGCCGTTTTAAGCAAAGCTACTTCCTCGTTCATTCACTTGGTGACGACTTTGAAACCCTCCGAAACGGCGGCCTTGGCCATCTCGACACGCACGAAGATGTCGTTTTCGATGCTGTTTATAATGCTCCACGCCTTCGATGAGACGTCCTTGATGATGTTTCTCTGAGCCTTGCTGCCGCCGCTCGTAGCAATTATCGTTGCTGCCACCGCCCGTAGCAACCGTCATTGCTGTTGCCTTCTCCGCAGCCTTTCCACCGCCGCCGGTGATGTCTGATTGGCGCTGCGATGCAATTGTCCTGCCGATTTTCTGAGAAAACCAGACTTCGGCTGGTCAGAATACGTTTACATGGGGTCCGAGGCCCCGCCCCTTTGGGAGCCGTATCATTGGCATCGGCTTGCTTGCTCCACCTTTCTTTCGTTCGATGCCACTGCTTTCATACATAACCAGGGCCTCTTTTTCTCCTTCTTCTTCTTTTACTTCTTCAAAGTGCAAATTATAATCGCTTGGCGTCGGCAGCAGCGCAAGCGCTCTTCGGAGGGGGATGCTGCGAAAAATTGATTCGCATGGATGGTGTCTGTCTATCGCGTTTTAGCGGTTACTTATCGAGTGGCTGACGTTAGCGTCAGTAGTAATGAAATGAAATTTTATCTAGATTCTGCTTCGGTTTTGACTGGGAAGGACTATATGGTTACTACACCGCTCTACAGGCGGAATGGAATTGTCTTCAATGAAGAAAACTTGGCTGTAATCGGACAAACAGAGCAGACGGATATTTCGGAGGAGCGTAGGGCAGTATTCCTTAAAGTCGTCGACGAGATGAACGAGATAGAAATGATGATTGGACAACAACATACACTCATGTGGAATGAAGACAAGTGTCTGGAACTTGCATCGGCACAAAATCAGAAACCGCTTTCCATTATCTATGATGAGTTTGCTGAAGAGCTGTCTTTCCCTGATATTGTCGGTTGAGCACCAACTTAGAATTCGGAAGTCAGGACTTCCGAACCGAACTTTCTTCCGAAGTTTTATATGTCAAACTAATTGATGCGTTGTTTAACGCATCTTTAGGCGGATCCAACGCACTACTTCCGAAATTGGGAAAGTTGCCTGTATCTGAAGAAAAATCCAACTTTGGTATAAACGTTCTAATTTTGTTCCGGATAGACAATATTTATCTTGGACATCCGAGATGCTTCAACCGTGAAGTCATGCGGCTGCGGGTATCGGAAGGATTAAACAATACCTTTAAATGCATGGGCACTGCCAACATAACAAGGGCACAGTCCGCAATACCGCCAGGGAACATATTCAGAATTTCAAAATAAAATCTTTTACACTTAATCGTAATCCACGTAATCCTACGTCCAATTGGCGGTCGTGTCTCGGATACAACCTTCTACTTTTAAAAACAAAATCTGCTTTCATTTAATCACTGGATGATCTTCAATCTGTATGTTTTGCCTTTCTCCTCATGTGATATAATATTATTAGCACAATATCCACGTTGGCGTTCCGGTTTCATAATTTTGCAATTGTATTAGATGCTACCAATTAAATTCCGGTCATTACTGGGTGATACAGCTAGTATGAAATATAACTGATCTTGTCTCTTAATCGACCTTCTCGCATATTCAAGTTTCAAAATCATTCTCCCCGTGCTACTTGAGCCACTGATTTGCAAGACTGCTTCAAATTTATACCGGCGCGGCGTTAGAAGTTATAGATTAGAAATGTCGGCGGTGGTGGCGTCGTGTCAACCATGCTGCTTACTGTTGAACCTAGTGACAGTAATGCTTTCTATCCCATCTGATATCAAATTGTGTACCATAAACTTCCCACTAGATGGTCTCAAGTGCGCAAAATTTACCCATCCCTACCCTACTCTGCTTGAATACCAACCACAAGCAAATGTTGTTGACCTAACAAACTGCAGCCCCATCTGTTGATTCTCGCACCCACATTATCTATTTATCAATGGCGGGCAATCTGGCTTCCTTCCGCCCTTATCATCTATCCGCTCTCCCGTTCGGCTGTCGATAACTATGTAGCCGAAGCCTCTTTCTACTATGCCGCTATGAGGAACGCTGCCTATCGGCAAAGCATGAGCAACCGGTAGCACACGTCCTCCACGGTAAAACCGCGTATTTTATGACGAAGCGAGTCAAAGTAGGTATCGAGCAGCAGAGGGTAATTGAAATCAATACCGAGAAAACTCGGAAGGTACAGTGTACGGTGTAAGAGACGAATGCAAAATCCCTCAGCGAAGCCCAGTGTCTTTCGCCAGATTCGCCGCAATGATCCATGGAAATGAGGCCCGTGTCAAGAAGATGCAGTGCACGCTACAGCAGGACAGGAAATTAACGCCATTCCCGTTTACTTGCAGTCAGCCCGTGTTATGGCACGGAACCGTCTCGTACCTGTATGGTGTCTCCAAGTACGAAAGCTCGAATAAGGAGCGCGAAAGGAGGTCAGTAGTAATTGGCGGTTTAGTGGCTGTTAATACCTGTTGCGGGGGTCACTAGGCAAGCGGTATCGCGTGGCTTCGTTCTCAGCTGATATGGGCCTCAGTCAACAAGCCGTGGTATTGATTTCTATGGCATAATACCGGGCTGCAAGTGTTATCAATAATTCAGTGAGGGATCGGCTGTGAGGGGGCTAGCACGATGCGATGTTGACTACTGGCGCAGGTAAACCATTTTTGATGATGATGACGACGATGAGGTGAGGTGATGAGCGGTTGGGTAAATGATTACTTCCGTATCGACGCACGGTAATGGACAGAACCAGAGAGAAAATTATGTTACCGACAAATTAACCATAATGATAAGATCGTTGTCAACACAACTTGGTCGGCCTTAAAGAATGTTGTCTTAACAGTACCTGCAAATAATTAGCATTCGGATTGCATAATTAGGGTCGTCTCCACTCTTCACCTTTTCGCTTTAGTCGTTTTATCCAGAAACGACGTTGGCGTTCGTAGTTTGTCATGAGTTGCTTGCAGTAGAGCTGGGCGCCGACACACTTTCGAACGAAGCCGCTTTTTCATAAAATGAGTTATAATTTCGACCTTAATAGCTGGGCCGTCTTCAGGGATAACAACTTCCGAGTCGAGTTAAGTATGAAAATTTAAGATCGACATACTGTAAAGTTACAATTTGATTGTGGAATTAAATGGGATAGTACTAAGTCGTCTTGTGCCAAGTAAAACATTCCACTAAGATACGAGAAAGGCAAAAAAGCTCAACATATTTTTTCTTGTAGCTTCCACGAATGATGTTTCGAATGAAAGCATAGATTCATCCGGAGTGCAACCGCAGATTTTACCTATCTAAATACAAACTTGAAAAAGAACTCAATCCCATACCCATCATCCACTTATAGTAAAGTTATCACAATTTACTAAAAATACGGATGGCGCAAAAGTCTTGCCTCACTAAAAGTTAGACGCAATTGTCCATATAATTATCCAACCGTACCCACCTTAATTGTACGCCGATGGTGCCAACACCAAAACTTTCGGCAAATTGTTTCCATCACGAGGACGATAATGACGATGATGACGGTCTCCCAAAACGGAAATATAAAATCTGGTGATGCGACACCGCCGTCGCACGCCTGTTGATAGTACCAGGCCTTCCGCGAAGATAAACCGCCGAGCCGGTTCGCTGTGGCGTCTCTTTCTTTACGATTATGATCGTCTACCCGACCCAACGCAATGCAACAGTTGCAGCCAGCAGCAGCAGCACCACGTTCCTCTCCGTCGTAGTCGCGTCGGTGGATGCGATGGTGGTGCGTGGCAGGCTTGGCGATAGCGACGCCACGCAAATTGGCGGCCACCCACACGCGCGTGCCTGTTGCTTCTTTGTCGGGCTGTCCCGCCGCCGCCCGGTCGATGATGCTGTCTGTGGCGGACGTAGATGGAAGCGGAGTGGGTAGATGATTGCTGGCTGTTGAAGATGAATAATTTATTTCTGCACGTAGATTATGGTTTTATCCAATGTTTGTGGTGAAGTCAGAAGATTAAAAGGAATAATGGCTAAATGAGTATAAATATTAAATTGTTTAAAACGCAAATTCAACATTGTGTGGGAATACTTGTACGGTATTGAAGTTGTAACATCGAATGAAACTATATGTGCCGAAAGAGAAGGACTGTCAACTCTTGGTTTCAGTGTTGTGTGGATTTAGAGGAAGCGCTTTGACGACATTACATTAGGTTTAGGTATAGATCGTCTTTTGAATTAAAAAAAATCTTCTTTATACAATTTGTTATATAAGTTTGAGTGATGGCAGGCAACAGATGCTGATTCGATACTTCATATAAAGGTACTAAGGTTAAAAGAGCAAAGCAAATTAGGTAATTAGGTGAAATAGGATTTGACCATCGCTCTCATGAATTGTTTGAGGTCGGATAACTAAATTGATCTAAAAAATGTCATACATTTAGATTACTTACAGACATTCTAAGTTGTAGAAACAGTGGATTATTTTCACCCCCGTTTGGTCCATTGTCACTCCTAGTGACGGTAGCAATATTCAGAGGTTTATTGCTTTGCATCTTGAATGGACTGCGCAAAATGTGAAAGCAATTTTAATCTATGTGTACTAACTGATTTGCAAAGATAACAAAATACTTTCAGCGACAATCTCCATCTACCATTTATAGAAATGCGTCACCTTTATACTGAAATCTGTGCTGAAATGCTAGTCACAGAAGTATTCATAGTGGCAACTGAGAAATAAACTCAAAAAGGATCAAGAAAAGGACACAAATAAACGATGTTAGTTATGGTGAGATGGTCAGGTTGAATTGGCTAATCAGTCTTTGTAAGATATTAATTTAGCAAGAACTTGTTTGAATGTATTTCAATTCCGTTCAAGCATTCTCAACACGGACGTCAAATTGATGCAAGTTACGGGCCTTTTGGAACACCGCCTAATTCTGTACGAGAATCCCTGG
Source organism: Armigeres subalbatus (assembly GCF_024139115.2). Classification (NCBI taxonomy): domain Eukaryota; kingdom Metazoa; phylum Arthropoda; class Insecta; order Diptera; family Culicidae; genus Armigeres; species Armigeres subalbatus. The sequence goes on from NC_085140.1 coordinate 28,402,399, forward strand.
TGAGCGTAAATTTACCATCGGTAGCAGAATCGAAAGCACGCGCCGTAGGGAGACGCTGCAAAAATTTATTCACAAGGATGGCGTCAGTAGCAACACAGAGAACAAACGTTGAAGCTGTACTGGCTATGTTGTGATAAGTGCAGGGTTGTTACGAAGATCCTGAAATATTTTCCGCGCCAAATCCGCACCGACTAAAATCAAATCCGCGCCAAATCCGCGCGACCCAAAACTAAATTTTAAGCAAATACACGTTTAATATCAATTTTGGTTACCACAATTTACTGAACGTCTTCTTTTTGAGTTCGTTTTCATATAATACTGATTTTAAATATATATTTTTTAACTTCTACGTTACACATGTTTGTACCAAATTGAAAATAGGATTAAGAAAATCGCAGTTAATATAACAAATCGTTCAGATGGAGTAAAATCAAAGAGCAGAATTTTTTGTACTGAGTGCTGAGTGTAGTACATCACTGATAACAACCCTTCTAGATGGTCCTTTACACCACTAGAATAGAAATACTAGAATAAGAGATCGGCGAAGACGCCATCTTGTTTCCAATCGAACCATCAAAAGCGGTTCCATTTCGACTTGTTTACTTTTTGCATCCATAAGAAGCAAGCAAAAAGTTCAAGTGCTGCCAGTATCATTTTCACGATTTCATGCATTTTCATACGTTGCCATTTCGACAGTTTTTCACTCCGCCGGTCTCTGGTTATAGGGTTGCTACACTAGAAGTACTGAGACTATTGTCGAATTCGTTTTTTAAAAGTTCCAACCTAGGTTGGAACCAGTCCCAACCTAAGTGCTGTAAAAACGTTTTTTTATTCGCTCAAGTTGGAACTAGGTTCGCACTAGTTCCAACCCCAAAGCTGTCGAGTTCGCACTGTGTCGTTTGACAGTTTCGCACCGGGTTCACCAATACAACTGCACTACAACTGTCAAAGCCATGTGGGTGGGTGGGACTGGGCGGAATTAACAAGCAGAATAGAAAAAAACGATTTCCGGGATTTTTTCTGGAAGTTGCTTCAGGAAATAATTTGAAAATTCCTGCAATAATTCTTCCAGGAAATCCTTCTGGAATACAGGAACTTACTCGAAGTTTCCGTCATGAATTGCTCCGCAAGTTTCGACATAAATGCCCTCGAAAGTACCTTGACCAATTCCTCTGGAAGATTCTTGACGAATTCCTCTGGAAGTTCTTTGAGGAATTCCTCTGGAAGTTTCCTGAATTTCTTTGAAGAATACCTCTGGTAGTTCCTTGAGGAATTCCTCCGGATGTTCCTTTATGCACTCCTCTAGAAGTTTCTTGAGGAATTCCTCCGGAAGTTCTTTGAGGAATCCCTCCGTAAGTTCCTTGAGGAATTTCTCCGGAAGTTTATTGAGGAATTCCTCTGGAAGTGGAGGAGCTCTTCCGGAAGTTCTTGGAGGAGTTCTACCGGAAGTTCTTCCAAGAAATCCTCCGCAAAATCCTCTAGGAATTCCCCCGGAAGTTCCTTCACGTGTTTCGCTGGAACCTAACACAGAAATTCCTACGGAAGTTCCTTCAGGAAGCAGGAAGCTTTTCGAAAAAAAACTCCTGGAGGAATTAATGGTGGAATTCCTGAAGAAACTTGGCACGGCAAATGCTGGGTAAAGCGTCATTGGTACTTCGCGTACCTGAAGGAATAAAATAGACCCCATCTCGCGGTCCTTAGCCTCTTACCCAGCAACTCCTATCCCTTACTCCCCGCGGTGCTGGCCGGGATACGAGCAACCTTAGGGAAGATCGGGTAATCAACCACGGTGGGAACTATGGTCGTATGCTGACAGAGAAGAGGGGATTTGCTCCTCTCCGGAGGTGCAAATCTTATTGAGCGTCTGTTCTCCATGTCAGGATCGGCACACAACAGCGTCTGTTCTCCATGTTAGGGGCGGCTGATCATCGTCAGAGTGCCAGCGAGGGACTCCAAGTGAAACTGTGCACCATGGTTCACCGGAAATAAGGAGGAATGGTCCTCTAGAATTTCAGGGAGTTTGGTGTAAGGCCCTGCAAGCCAGCCTTAAAAAAAACTCACGAAACGAACAATCAACAAGAGAGTACGGACCGGAACCATCGGCGAAGACCACTGCGACGAAAAAAGGACTAGCGATAGAAAACTCGGTTCGTGGAACTGCAAATCTCTCAACTTCATCGGGAGTACACGCATACTCGCCGATGTGCTCAAGAACCGTGGATTCGCGTAGCGCTGCAGGAGGTCTGTTGGAAGGGATCAAAGCTGCGGCAACACACACGAGCTGGGAACAGCTTTCATAGTGATGGGCGATATGCAAAGGCGCGTGATCGGGTGGTGGCCGATCAATGAAAGAATGTGCAGGTTGAGGATCAAAGGCCGGTTCTTCAACTTCAGCCTAATTAACGTCCGTAGCCCACACTCCGGAAGCACTGATGATGATAAGGACGCATTCTACGCGCAGCTGGAACGTGAATACGACAGCTGCCCAAGCCACGACGCCAAAATCATCATAGGAGATTTGAACGCTCAGGTTGGCCAAGAGGAGGAGTTTAGACCGACTATTGGAAAGTTCAGCGCTCACCGACTGACGAACGAAAAGTGAGCTTGAGCTTGAGCTTGATTGACTGCTCGTAGTTGCTACTTCATTATGACCAGATCAGCTGTTCTTGCACAGGGAACCAACAGATGTTTGCTTGGGACTAGCACACATCTTCAATGTACAAGTACTGGTGATCTCATTTGTTAGGTCATACTGGCGCCTGCCACGTCAGAATGCAAGTCAATGTAGGGGAAGGGGGAAGAAATGATGATGCAATCACTCGCCCACTGCAAGCCGAATATACCTCTGCACTTGCCACGAGTTCATGCGGAATTTGTTGGAATTTCTGGGTTAGGTTGGAGAGGCAGAGGTTCGTCTTGGTTAACGAGCTGCCAATGTGATAGATAGGAGAAGGTAACTGATGGAATTTCTAATTGGATGTAGGAAACGAGCTCTATAGTTCATTTCCAATTCTAGCAGATTACTGTTAGAATACTCAAGTTGAAGGTATAGGAATAAAAATGGAAACGGTATGAAAGCCCATTTCCAGTTCTAGCGATTGCTAGAACATGAGAAATATAGAGGAAGATACAAAGTAGGAGAATGGAACGGACCTGGGATTGAACCCACGACCTCCTGCGTATGAGGCAGAAGCAGTAGCCATATGACTACCAAGCCCGCTTCGAAACAAGAGAGATCACGCACAGAACTGATTAATTTTATTACCGGCCGCGCAATGCAGATCACAATAATTCGTCCGACCGCGCGATCGTTCTGCATTCCGAAACAAGAGAGATCACGCACAGAACTGATTAATTTTATTACCGGCCGCGCAATGCAGAACACAATAATTCGTCCGACCGCGCGATCGTTCTGCTGTCCGAAACAAGAGAGATCACGCACAGAACTCCCATCTTCAGACGCCTTTTTTATTTTAAAAATTCAAAAAATTAAACAAAGAAAAATAAACAAAAATTAGATTAAAATAACTTGGAACAATACTTCACATTTAAACAAAACACTATTTTCCACCATAACTCACATATCGATCACCGCAGCGATTACCACCTCGTTTTCTGCTGGGCGATCACTTACCACTCTCACCGACTGACGAACGAAAAGTCTTCAAAAAATAAGTGCACGTACTTAAACATATTTATTTATCACTAGTTGTAGACGTTGTCCTGCATAGTAGCCGTAAATTCACATGCGAAATTTCCATACGAATCTTAATTTTAGTATTACACGATTTACTCAACCTTATTCGTAATTTTCGCAAGAGGAAATATTCTATAAACCCGTCGGAAACGATAATGAACATATCTGCTGAAGATATGAAGAAAATCCATCCAGCCGTTTCCGAGTTATGCGGATACGAACACAGACCATTTCATTTTTATTATATAGATAGATGATCTGATTAGTCAAGGCCAACCTGGATGCCCTGGATCATATGTTTCGAATCAAAACAAACGCGATGCTACGCACACCAACATATTTAATGACAGATGGAACTGAAAATGTTTTTTTTTATTCAGGGTTCGGGTTAGCACTGACCCAGGTTTAAAACCGAATTCGACATAGAGAACAAGAACTAAACTGCCAAAACTATTTCAATAAGCACCGCTGTTTAAATGAGATGATGGTTTTGTTCCCTTATTTTCAGTGTGACAGGAATGTTCAGGCCAGGTTTGAACATGATTGATTATAGACAAACTTGGCGAATAATAAAAATCTGCCGAAACCGCAATTGTTTCAGAAGTAATAAACTATGCAATTTTGTTGTAATTATTGATCATAAGACAAACTTGCGTATAGATACAACCACATTTTATCAGCAAAACTTCAATACAACTTCATTTTATCAGCAAAACCTCTTAATAAAAATTATTTGAATTCGTATCAAAAAACAAATTATAGAAAATCTAACGTAGTTGCTCAAGCTCCGTTGATTTCTCAGAATATTGAGTTTAAAGCGTAAGTTCATTCGAAAATTTCAGAGGATTGCTTTCGTAAATATCAGCAGAAATTTCTTCGGGAATTTTATAGAATAATTTGCGTAAACTCCAGCGAACATAAGTTTTGAAATTTGTGTGGAAAGTTCTCCTTTAATTCTTGTGATAAGTTTGTCTACAAGCTCATGCAGTAAATTCCGGCAATTGACATTTTTAGCGTCAATTTATCCGCAATCATTCAGCAGGAATTCCAGTATAGTTTTTAACTAGAATTTTAGCTATAATCTTCGAGAATATATGCGAAAATTCCTGCAGAAATTCATTTTACGTGCGCAGATTCATCCCAGAAATTCCTGTGGTGAATCCCCAAGGAATTTTCGCGGAAATTATCCTGGATGTGTTTGCAGAAATCCAACTGCTCTTGGAATTTCTGTAGAAGTCGTTCCAAAATTGTCTGCGGATTTCTTTTCCGAGAACATCTGTGGAAATTTCTCCGGGTATTGTGACAAAAGTTCCCCCGGGAATTTATGTGGAATAAATTCAAATAAAGTCTTCAAAAACAACATTCGGGCAATTTTCAGAGACTACATGTGAAAGCTTTAGATATTCTTGCAGAAATTGATTGGTGACTTCCTGCGGAAAATCTTACGTTAAATTCAAACTCAGTTTTCAGGATTCTTGTGATCATCGCTACAGAAACTTCAAAGGAGATCGGAATGTGAATTATTGCGGGAATTTCTCTGGGAATTTCTGCAAAAATTCTTCCGGAAATACATTAGAAATTTCATCAGGTGGAAATTGTTTTGGAAATATCTGCAGATTTTCTGTGGTGAATTCTTGTGGATAATCTTTCAGAAATTGTTTCGTAAATTCAAGGTGGATTTTTCACAGTAATTTCTTTGGTCAGCGTAGAAATGGCATCCGTGGAAATTCCTCCTAAATATTTCTAAAAAGTTTCACAAACAATGCTTCTGAACTGAAATAATTGCGGTTTTTTTCAGTCACCTTTTCAAAATCACTTTTTGATGTTTGAACGAATTTCTACGGAAGCACTTATTGAAATGAGACCTCTACAAAAAATAAAAATCATTTTTGTGTTTTCTGTTGTTGTATAACCCTTATTCGTTCAGATGAATGCTAAAAAATTAAAAAAAAGTTTTGAAAAATGATATGATAGGGGAAACCGCCAAATGTTGAACGGCTAATTTTGTTGCCTATTATTGAACTCCCATAAGAAATGCACGTGCAATGCACCAACAATAGGCGAAGAAATTAGCCGTTCAACATTTGACGAATTACCCTATATCATGCTTGTGGTTCATCGTGAAAAAAATAATCAATCAAATACTGACAAATATCTCGGAATTACGACGCAGTTGCCGGGATAAAAAACGGGTGTTCAAGTAATCGACATACATGTTTTGTATTCGTTATTTTTCAGAATTGTTTAAAAATGACAACAAATGGTGCCCCTCTCCTCATAACACTTGTTGATTCAATGCTCAATAGTGTAATCTTAAAATTCAACAGGGCCTGTAATATCCGTAAAATAATGAGAGTAATTAACTACAAATGTTAATTTAGTTCTCGAACACATTTGCTAACGAGAATAAAGCCCATCTAGATACATACACGAAACTAATTTTCAAATAAACGTCCTTAGATCCAGAATTTTATTTGTACAATTTTCACCTAAAACTAAATCCGCGCGAAGTCCTAAAATCGTTATGTAAATCCGCGCCAAATCCGCGTAGTCGTAACAACCCTGCAAGTGTTTTTTTTTTAATAACTTTGGAATGTCGCCGTTATCTCGTGCAGAATCTGCGCTAGCATCTTCAAAAAGTGAGACTGTGCGCTAGTGTCGTTTTGCATGCAAGAGTATAGCAGCGCCATCGGGTTGCCAAAATGATATTGTAAGTTGCTATGTCGACGTCGATGGCGTTGAAGTTCGTTTTGTAAGAAATTTGGTTCGAGCCTCCATGTCTGTTCTCTGTGGCAGCAGTAAGGTAAAATTTTCATTCAAGATTTTGATGTTGGTTTTGCTGCTGTTAGTTATTGGAAAGGCGCTATCGATATGGAAATTAAATCGGTTCATATCAGAGCCACTGTTTTCTAGAAGAAGGTTGAGCCGAGTCAAATTTTCTTTAAAGTGCAAATCGGAAGCGCTTCGCGACGGCAGAATGACCTATTCGGCCAAATGATTCTCGGACAGATGGGTTTTGGCCAAATCGGTTATTCGCACTGTTTGTTGTAACATTCATTCATTCATTTATTTAGTTAACATCTAAACAGATAACACTGAATCAACAATTTGACGCCACAATACACGGTTCGAGGCCGCATCTCTCCATCCTCGGATACGCCCCACGCTCGCCAAGTCGTTCTGCACCTGGTCTGCCCATCTCGCTCGCTGCGCTCCACGCCGTCTCGTACCTGCTGTAATGTACAATTTAGTATATTTGGCCAAACAACTGAGATTTCCGCCAAATGGCCCTTCCCCGTTTGTTAGAATCGGTTAAAAAAATTTCAACAAGTTCCACCGCTATTTTCACCAAAAGCTTCTCAATAGGGGGAATGATGGCTTTGGCAGGTTTTGTTCTATTATTGGCAGGGGGGTTTTTTATGTCTGACTATGCTCAAATTTGGCGTAAAGATTCTTTGCATATCAAAGAACATTGTGGCCAAATTTCATAAAATTTGGTCGACAAAAACCCCCTGCCAATAATAGAACAAAACCTGCCAAAGCCGTCTTTCCCCTTACTTCAAAAAAGGAGTTTTTCTACATTCTTCAGAAACGGAATCAGAGTAAAAATTCAGAAGTAGATTAAGTGCTCAAAGATGTTTTCCAAAAAAAATTCAGGAATTTTTTATCTTTATTAAGGAGACTTTCAGCCCAAGGCTGGCTCGTCTCCGAATTCAAAGATCTTTCACAACATGTTTCCAGATATTATCTAGTTGGTTGTGTATTAGAGTGACTCAAATTTTGCTCCCCTATGCTTAAACGATGATATTTACTGTTTTGATAATCGTCCCAAATTTCTAGCTAATATTTTGACTGGGCGCGTAATATTTGAAATTCGTATGAGAATTACTATGGAAACAGTATTTTTTTTGTGGAAAACCGTTCCGCAACGCAACGCATTTGAGTACGTTGGCAACATACATACATATATTATTAAGGAGCGATCACCTTTGTTGAGAAACGATTTGATGCTTGCAAGAAAGGTTATTAAGGAAATACTGAATCAAGAGAAATTCAACAAATTCAATTTAACCGAAACACAGGATGGCCACGCTAGCAACGATCCGGTAGAATGTAAACAAACCAACAACCACCTTTTCGGCCACCGTCATATACCAAAGTGAGAAAATTCCTATATGACCACAAAGCAGTATCGATATGATGCTGCATTTTATTACTATATTTCATCATGCATTTATTTAAATCGATGAGAAAACTGAAAAATGACACTAAGAGCATGTAGATTCACATTGTAGATTCACTGAGGCAATTCATTAAGGGGGGTCTCATTAGTGCTGAGCAGGGAACGCCCCATTAGTTACAACTGTATGCTTAAATTACCAGAAGTCAGAACTTGTAACATTGTCCGTTTTAAGAAGTAAAGACGGTAGAGTGGAAGCAGAGAGGACTATCACTCTGCGGACTTAAGGTGATTATAGAATGAAGCCAGAAATCGGCCATTTTGTAAACCACGTGCTTTTCCAATATTTTTTTCAAGAGCACGAGATGAAAGATCCATAACGCGTATGGGGCTGAAATAATGGTAGATCGTTTGCTTAGTTATGCTGAACAATTATAATTTGAGTTTCGGCACTGTACGAAAACTATTACGTCAGATTTGGGCGTTTGGAAATGTATGTAGATAAACGTGTGGTGAATTTTAAATTCACCACGGGCTTTATTCTATAATCACCTTAAGTTCGATTCTCATATTAATCGATTGATATTGTAAATTTAAAACAACACATAATTTTGAGATGATGAGCGATGTAAAAATAAAATGAAATGTATATTTCTATCGTTTCTCATACTCCAATTATGTGCATTGTGGTGATTGAGAGGGGTATGAGTAAATATATTGACTGAATAAGAGGGCATATAGTCATGAGTACTAGATGCGAGAGGTGACAGTTGAACGAAGTGAGCATTCAGTTTTGTGATGTATTTCGCGGGAAGCAGTAGTGCTTCGGAGCTGCTGCGGATCGAGCAGCAGCTGGAGACGGCTGATTCGGATGCAGCCGTCTCCTGAGGACACGACAATGGCCAAGTCGGTACGTTATGATCAGTGGCGCTCCCGAAATTATACGCTCGGTCGCAAGTGGAGAAAAAATCGGAATCGCGAGTGCTTGTTTTGTTTGAAAAAAAAAGTACACGGAAACGCAATAATAAAGTTTCGTTTGTGACATTTATAACACTGGAAAAAATTTGTTTGCAAAAATACAATGTGTGAAGTAAAATATTAATTATTATTTTTAAAAAATTTCCTTTTCTTTTTTTTTCTTGAAAAGGTAAATTTCTCATTCGAGACAACCAGAAATTTTATTTGAATATATATTATTTGTATATCGCTTGGATATATTTATATGTGCGCTGATAAATTAAGTGGATTGAAACTATAGATTTCAAAGTGTGGATTATTAGTAGTGTGAATCAGACAATATTTTTCCGAAAGGTCCCTGATACGGTAAACAATCATTCCCCGAGAGGGTATCCCTGATAGGGTAAACAATCATTCCCCTGAGAGGGTACACAATAATTCCCCCGAGAGGGTAAACAATAATTTCCCCGAGAGGGTAAACAATAATTCATCCGAGAGGGTAAACAATAATTCCCCCGAGAGGGTAAACAATAATTCCCCCGAGAGGGTAAACAATAATTCCCCCGAGAGGGTATCAATGTATGAATATGTAAGCAAATAGTTGCGTAGAATATTGTTGATGATTTGTTTTTGATTTAGATGCGAGATTGATGTTCTAGAGCCTGGTAGGTTCTATCTGTGACTGAATTCCGAGATCAGTAGTTGATTTGAGTTCAGTGTTAGAAAATATAAACAAAGAGAGAAACATGTAAGCAATCAGTTGCGTAGAATATTGTTGATGGTTTTTTTCTGATTTTGATGCAAGATTGATGTTCTAGAGCCTGGTACGTTCTATCCATGACTGCATTCCGAGATCAGTGGTTGACTTGAGTTCAGTGTTAGAAAATGTAAACAGATAGTAAGAACTTGTAAGCAAGGATTTGCCTAGAATATTGTTGATGATTTTTTTCTTCTGTATTTGGTGTAAGATTGATGTTTTTGGGCATTATAAAGCAGAGCAAAATAATAATAATAAAATTGTTAAAGGGTGGAGCAGGAGGAAGATGTAGGGATTGAGAGGGGTATGAGTAAATATATTGACTGAATAAGAGGGTATATAGTCATGAGTACTAGATGCGAGAGGTGACAGTTGAACGAAGTGACCATTCAGTTTTATGATGTATTTCGCGAGAAGCAGTAGTGCTTCGGAGCTGCTGCGGATCGAGCAGCAGCTGGAGACGGCTGATTCGGATGCAGCCGTCTCCTGAGGACACGACATGCATGATATTTGATGTAAATGTACACGATTCTTTTGAACAGTGCATAGTTGATGGGCCTCCTCACGAAACGGGTTTTTACATAACTGTCGATTTCTATAGTAATTTCCATAGCTCAAACTGCGCGTACTCAGTGAAATAACAACCAAATTAGCTAAAAGTTTTGGAAGATTATTAAAACCACAAATCGGGAACGATTTGCTATTTGGGCGTAACTTATTTTGTGAACAAACACTGGAAAGCGAATTCCTGCTAAATCAAACATTTCCTGAGAAAACCACAGTATGTATCCGACAAAATAAACCGTCCTCTATTTATTTCGAATTAGTTCGGAATTAGTACAAAATAAGTTACACTCTAATTGCAAATCGGTCCCGAAACATCATAGGGGAGTGAAAAAGTCAAGCCCTCATTCACTCTACTGTGAATATGCACAGCACATATTTCCGATAAGGTCCTTCCTAGATAGGTGCGATAACCCCTAAACAACAAAACCACTTAAAGGTCACGATTGCGTAAAAGCTATCTGAATCCCAGTACCATAATGATATGATATAAAAAGATATGCAACTATTTTTTTTTATGGGGCTTCTCAAGAAATGCAATAAGTTTTGTCACACGTATAGAAGTGTTCCACAAAATTTACTAAATATTTGAAGCAAGCTCTTCAATAAAAATTTCAGGAAATTTTCGAGCGCAGTTCTTGTTTTTATTTTTATATCAACTGTACAAATTATCTTTATTTCGCAAAATACAGATTGCTTTGAACATATCCTATCGCTAGAAAATTAGTGGCGCAACATCGAAATATAAATAAACACAATTAAATGAAATGCAAACATTCATGGCCATCATACTGGTGGTGCTTTTACTACAAACAATTAATATAATCCTCCCTCCCCTCAGAGATAATTAACCATTTCCGAATAATCACGGACTCACACATGCACTCTCTCTCTCTCACAACCTTGTTTTGAAAAACCGCAAACTTGCGTGCTAAAACACCAACCTAAGCAAACACGGATCACAGAGACACGCTAGGCAAATAGCAATTAAAAAATGTTTAATTTGATTCCCGTCATTGAAACCGCTGATTAACTCCCACCCCCACGCCACAGTGAATTTATTTGCTATTTACTTTTTATATCACGCGAGATAGGCACTCACACCGCTAGGAGGATTTATTAGGTTTTTTTATTTGACGTGATTAATATTGACATTAAATTTTGGAATGATTTTTGTACACTATCTACATATCAGTTTGGTCAGATGTATCTCACTAATTTCTAACAAATTTTGTTTTGTCTGCTCTTTCCAATTTAACGTGAAAGATTGAATTAAGAATGTACTCTCACACAGCCAGCATTTTATATAATAGATGGATTTTAAAATAATTTTCCAGGATTATCCGCAAGATCAATATTTCATATAGTCTCTACACATGCCTAAATTTCTATTACAAAATTACTGATTTGACTGTAAATATATGCGATGGGGTTGGGAGGGGCATCAGGGCATCAATGAAGTTACAACTGGACAATGAAGTGGTAACCAATCGGAGTCAAGGAAAGAAAGTATTAGTCGTTCGCGCCTATTACTTTTATTTCCAATAGTTGTTAAGCAGTTGACGCGCCCTTCTTCAAACAAACCATCTCGTGGAAAGCTTGACAAGTATTGAAAATTTAATTATTATAATTGTTGGATCATTCTGCTGGAATGAGATTCTCATTTTCCGTGGGTTTCGTGTAAGTGTCTCTGCTTACAGGTCCACCACCCCCATTTTTTGCCCTTCATACAGCAGTATGTTGAAAGCAGAGTGATATTGAAATTTGACCTTAATGTTAAGTGGAACCGCATGCAGAGCAAGACTCCAGCTAGGATGGTGGCTAACTACATACATACACTACACATACATACAGATGGATTTAAAACAAAATTTATTCTTGAAATATTTAAATTCCTATTAAAATAGATGTCAATAGCATTCGAGTATTGTATCCAGGATGCAAAAACGTTTATGAAAAACTGCAATCGGCAGACTAGACACTAGGGTAAGTGCACATACACTGCCCATGATCGCATAATTGTAATATTTGCATTTTGGTTGATTTTGTAAATCGTTTGTCAATCCTCTCCAGCTTACCACAAACTCAATCATTTCCAGCTTACCACCGAAAAGCAAGATGGTAAAGCCTATTTTACTGTCGTGGGATTAGATGCAGTAAATTGAGTTTTCTGACCAATTCACAGGTTTTTTAAAAAATGAACAAAAATGCGAGTGTTACAAATATGCGATCATGGGCGGTGCAGGGGTTAGAAAAAAAGGTGGAAATAGGCAAAATAATGTAGGAATTCAAATCAGCATTCCTTTGCGAAGAATAATCCGATTTTGATAAAACCAGGACCATCAGAAGCGGACACCCTTCTACCCTAGCAGCATACATGTTTCACATAGGTTACTGCAACTCATATGTGACCAGATTTAGTCACAATCAAGTTACTACTACCATTTTTGTCTGACTTTTGCTGCTCGGGTAGTATACTGCCTGCCTGCAAAACCTGTCTTTGGCCACCGGAGATGTTCCGAGTTTTCCGAGGGTATGTTCAAAATGCAATTTTTTCCACTGCTGGTCATTTTAGTGACAGTAAATTTCATCATGTTTTATGCTTTCTCCATCAACTAGAACTAATATGCTGACCAATGGTGGCTGTAGATCGAGAATTCATCGAAACTACGCAGAAATATGGATCATGAACATGATGAAATGGTAACAGATCGGAAATGCAAATATAGGTATCTATAGATATAAAGTTAGATAAAGATAGATATGAAGTTATAGCTTCATGGCTTTGAGAGACGATGATTACAGAAACATTTCCGGAATTAAAGTGTCCACTGCCACCCTTATAGCAGGTTCCAGGAGCGTTCCACGACTCCTGGCCGGTTTTGGCACCATCTGGACCACGACATATGTGGGTGTCAGAATTCATGTTTTCCTAAGAGGATGAATATATAATCGTTAAGATACATTTTAAGGACTGTAAGCTGACTCTGGCTAATTTGTAAGAGGTTCCCGGTGTTCTGCGAAAGTGACATTTGTTTAGCGTGTATGGTCAATCCCGTACCGTTTTCACAAAAATTGTCTTATCTCTGCGTATACCTAACGCATTTTCGATCTGCAGCCAGCATTGGTCAGCATATTAGTTCTAGTTTCTGGAAAAAGCATAAAACATGGTGGCAGTAAAAGTCACATAAAATGACAAGCAAAAAAATGCATTTTAAACATACTCTCGGAAAACCCGAAACATCTCCGATGGCCAAGAAGAAAGTCCGATGGTCCCGGTTTCATCGAAATCGGATCATTCTACGCAAAGTTATGCTGATTTGAACTTCGACAAAATTTTGTCTATCTCAACCTTTTTGTCTAACCCCTGTTTTACTCTGTTTTCTTATCGTGCTCGTGCTTATCTCTCCACTTGACATTGACCGTGGCCGGGTTTGGTGATAGTATTTTACTGTTCAGCAACCTTTGCGGTAAGCTGCAGTCACTGCTAAAAATAACTATATAAAGTATATGTGTCGCGATTAAATTTGCAATAGCGCCACCCTAATATAATCGATAAGGATCCACACATAAATCAAATTCTCGGGTACTTATTCAAAAGGACGTATGTGATTTTGTGAACAAAGATTAGAACGTTGATTTCTCCAATCTGATAGAACTCCCACGCAAACCACCACCACAGACAGGTAGGGAGAGGCTTCGGCTACCTGTTCGTGGTATTGGTTTGCGTGGGAGTGCCATCGGATTGGACAAATCAATGTATGAATCTTTGTTTACAAAATCACTAACGTCCTTTTGAATAAGTACCCAAGAATTATTGCCTATTCGCACATAAGCGCACACATAACCATTCTTCACGCAAGACACTTATAAAATATATATAGAAATAAACCACACTGACCACACATAAAGTTTATTTCTATATATATTTTATAAGTGTATTGCGTGAAGAATGGGTTTGTGTGCGCTTATATACATCATATCTTAAATCTATGATTTTTTGCCAATAAAAATGTGTGGATTTTTGTAGTGTAGATACCCAGTTAAAAAATATTATTGACAAACCATTCATTTTACTGTTACAGTACAATATTAGTACACAATAATAACCTTCTTCTTCTTCTTCTTATTGGCATTACGTCCCCACACTGGGACAGAGCCGCCTCGCAGGTTAGTGTTCATTAAGCACTTCCACAGTTATTAACTGCGAGGTTTCTAAGCCAGGTTACCATTTTTGCATTCGTATATCATGAGGTTAACAAGATGATACTTTTATGCCCAGGGAAGTCGAGACAATTTCCAATCCGAAAATTGCCTTGACCGGCACCGGGAATCGAACCCAGCCACCCTCAGCATGGTCTTGCTTTGTAGCCGCGCGTCTTACCACACGGCTAAGGAGGGCCCCACATAATAATAACCATTGAAAGTAAAAGAAATTTTGCAATAGAATTGCATATAAATTTATGCATTATTTGTACGGTAAAGCAAATAGTAAATTTAAATTGGATTTATTTCAAATTTTGATGAACGTTTGCAATACTCGCTATACACGTCATAACTGCTGCTATTAGCAAAAGGATGTTGGTTTGTTACTTCTCATAAAACGAGTTTGTACTATTCCATTTAATTCCACCACTTGATTGTACCTTTGACAAATACGTATTTCGACTTCAGCAGTAAGGCCGTGTTCAGTGTCTCGTACTTGACTCGACTTGAAGAAATCGATCGCAGCTTATACTATTTTTTTTTTTTAAAAGCTTAGTATATTTGGTTTATATTTGTATAAAACTAATTACATAACAATGAATTTACAATTCAACTTGCATAAAAAACTTCAATTCATCTACATCTACTCTGTTATCACACTGGTTGATAAAAGTGACGTAATTAATGAAATGCTTCAAAATTAATATCTTCTGTCTTCTTCCTACATTAGTCAATTCGGGATGGATTAGTTGCTCAAAAGAGAATCTGTTCGTGTTGTTAACCGCTGCCATCAACGTGTTTTCAAGATGCGTCCATGCTGCCGTCACTCGCTGACACTCACAAAATTTGTGCTTCAACGTCTCCGATAATGCATTGCAGTATGTACAGCCTCCCGAGTCCGCACGACCAATAGTGTGCCACAACTGCCTGTGCTCGATTTTTTCGTTTATTAGAAGATACCAGCTACTGCGTTGATCAGATGTTAATTTTTTGCTTGCTATGTTAAGCCAAACACGTCTCCAGTTCACTCTGGGATACCGAAGCTCCACCCTGGGCTGGTCACTTTGAGCGATGAGGAAGCGGTGTATTTGGTCGGAGGATGGATTTTGTAGCAGCAAAGGGGGCAAGCGAGAACGTGTTTGAAGGATGGTTTTGAGGCAGGGGAGATCAGCAGGGATATGATTAGGATTAACTTGGGTAAGGAAGGAATTATAAAAGGGAATGGAGCCGGCTTCAATTGTATGTCGATTGATTAGTAGTGATCGACATTTAAAAATTGGCAACTGAAGTGCCATTCCACCTTGATCCCGCTGCCTTGCCAGTTGTTGTATTGGTACACGTGCTGGATGTCCTCGCCACAAAAAGTTTCCGATGCTGGATGTTATTTTTGCCGTATGCACATTATTCAAGTGTAGTAATGAAGACATATACCAAACCTTTGAAGTGATATATGTGTTGATGAGAATGACTTTTTGCTGCAGTGTAAGCGTGCGCAATGAATGCAAATATACATGTTGGGCCACTTTTCCAACAAGCGAATCCCAGTTCAGTGTAACCATACGCCTGATAGAGTTCGCGAACATGACCCCCAGGATCTGGATACAGCTTTCAGTTCTTAACCACTCCACTTCGATCGGGGTTCCGTTGATAAAACCGACGTCAATTGATGTAGTCTTCCGTAGATTCAGCATGGCACCTGACACACGACCAAAACGTTGGAACAAATCACGCATGTTTTGAATCATGACCGTTGATGTGACGATAACGCTAATATCATCAGCATATGCGACGACCAGATCATTGCCACAAGCGCGTTTTAGAGATGCCACCAAAGGTTGTAGATACAACACAAAAAGGTGCATCGAAATTGGGTCCCCTTGCCTCACCGATCGTTGAATAGGGAAAGCCGTCGTCATGTGCCCATTGATCAACAGGCGGGAAGAGGAGAGAGTCGAGATCCGAGAGAGTAAAGCCACCAGTTCTGCGTTGATGCCGAGGGAGCGAATATTGTCAAAAAGACATGAGTTCCTTACCCGATCAAAAGCGTGGTCGAGATCGTAGCTTACGAGTTGCCCCACTTGTATTCTCGCCGTTGTAGTAGATTAGAGACTCGACGTGAATAAAAGTAAAAAAATGTTATAGAAATTATTTCGGTGTATGGATGGTTATTATCATCATCATCATCATGGTAATGATGAAAGCGAAGAAATTGATGATCGGGCGAGAAAAGGGTTTTATTTTACACGGGGCTCTCGGCGTATAGGAAAAAATATTGGTACGGCCGTGTAGGTGCCGAACTCTAAACAAACGAGAGATGGCGAGGTTGTGAGTGAGTGAAAGGAAATTGAATTTCATTCGTGTATGTTGATCGAGTAAAGGAACGGGAAGGGGAGAAGAGTTTCTTTCGGCTTCGAGTCGGAAGCCGACTACCGAGCAACATCTAGGAATCTAGGATTGGAGTTGCAACAAAAGAATTTGTGATTCATTCTCGCTTAACTTTTCAAAAGGGACTAAGTAACATTTTTCATGAACTAATTTGAGTAGTGCAATCAAAAGCTCTCATATTGGTCTGATGATTGCAATATTAAAATTGATTCATGAAAAAAATGTTACTTAGGTCCTTTTGAAAAGTTAACAACGAGCATTCTATTAGCGATTTTTAGTGCGATAGCACGTATCTGGTTTTTCGCTCGGTTGGTAAATTTGATTACCAGCCGAAGTTCGGTTACGACAGCCGTGAGATGGGCGATCCTATCCTTCAACGACAGCGTGGCTTGAAAAATGTTGTGTTGAGCATTCGAGCACTTTTGAGCGGCGCTGAGTATGCGGTGAACTTGCATTACGTTTTCTAGGCGCGCTTTCAAAATGCGGGATAGCAACTTATAGTCATAGTTGAGTAGGGAGATTGGTCTGTACGAGCCGATAGTGTTGCCGGCTCCCCTTTTCTTTACTAGGACGATAACACCGTCGACGAACTTGGATGGAAAATTTGATGCCAATGCTTCATTTAGAATCAGGTTCAATTCACGGTGAATTACATCAAATGCGCGAAGGTAGAATTCCTTGGGGATTCCATCCGGTCCTGGTGATTTCCTCGATGCACTCGTTTTGATCGCTGACCATATGTCCGCAGTGGTAATTGGCTCCATACATGCTGCATTTGTTGGATCGTTTGGTGGAACAATCTGGGCACACTGGAACTCTTGATCTGGATCGGTTTCTTCATTTGGTTCGGAATACAGTTCGGAAAAATATTGATGTATTTTGTGTTGAATGGCTTGGGAGTCTTCAATGGATTCTCCATATTCGTCTTCGATTTTTGTTATGGTTGTTCGTTTTTTTCGCCTCTCACCAAGTTGGAAAACAGAGAGTGGTTCTCCTGCTACTCTTTGCTCGTTTATACGAACGAAGGCATGGGTGAAGCGACGCTGCAACGCAAGTAACTCACCTTTTAGCCGGTTGATGGTAGTTAGCATTCCTGGATTTTGGAAATAGACATCGTAAGCACGGCGCAGTTGTGCGTATAGAGTCTGATGCGCATAATGAAACTCATCATATGCCTCTTTGGATTTCCAGCGGAAAAAGCTGGTGATTTTGGTTTTGCCATGCTCGAGCCACCAGTCCATCCAGCTCCGATAGTTCCGCCTTTGTCGAGTCCAGAATTGCCATCGCGTTTGAAGCTCTTCAATATTTCTTGCCGTCAGAAGGTGGGGTCGAAGCGACCAGAAACCGCGCCCTTGCGGTTGCCCGAGGTTGGGTAAACACATGCGAAAAGTTACTACCATGTGATCACTGAAGGAGCAGATGTGGTGTTGTACTGTTCTTAATTGTTCGCAGAGACCGTTGCTGACATAAATACGGTCTAGGCGGGAGGACGAGTTGGCCGTGATGTAAGTATGACCTTCATCTCGAGATCTGAGCTTGATCCACACATCATGTAATTGTAGCTGTTGTATCGTGGCTTGCAACGATACTCAACGGCTCATATTGTTGCCGGTTGCATCGCATTGCCGCAAAACACAATTGAAGTTGCCTGCTAAGATGGTGTGCTCCGTTCGGTGGCGAAGGTAGTAGGCAATGGTGCCGTTGAAAAAACGTTCTCTCTGTGCTCGCTGTGCGCTGCCCGATGGAGCGTATACACAGCAGAGTGTTGTTCCATGGACGCGGAGTGCGACGAGACGGCCATCCAAGCTTCGCTCCACATGCGAATATTGGATGTGATCTTTCAATGCGATGGCAGTGCCTCTTCTGGAGTGATCAACGTTTGCAATTACGTTGAAGCCGGGAAGAGTGATTTGCTCGTTCTCTACTTCTTGAATGAAGACGATATCCAGTTGGTGACACTGAACAAACATTCGAAGCGCATTGATTTTGTTGACGTTCGTGATGGCGTTCACGTTTATTGTCGCAATGTTATAACTGGTGAAGAGGAAGGTTTTAAAGCTGGGAGTCGGTGTCGTCGTTGCCCTCATCGCAACGCATTTTTTTGCCAAGCGGACGCCTGTGGGACTGTCTTCTGGAATCTGAAGAGTCAGTCTCGCTGCCGTCGGTTTTCTTGGCTGATTTTCGGGTTATTCTAGTCCACTGTTCGTTCTCATTTTCTCGTTGCTGGATGATCGTCGTCGGGCCGTCTCCTACTTCTTTGTCTCGTTGTACAGTAGCAGGAGGTGGGAGCATTTCTCCGCCAGTGGAGACTGCCGAAGTTGAAGCTGTTTGTTTTGCTACGTTTATCGTACTCGTGATAGGAAGCCCGGTGGACGGTTGCTTCGTGCTGGTGTTCCTCGTTCGTAGTGGTTGTGGATTTTTGGTCACATCTGCGTAAGACGTGTTTGTGGTAGCTAATTTCTGCAGAAGCAGTTTTTTGTTCTGCACACACGAAACGCCGTTGTGTACAGACTCACTACAATGACGGCAACTCTGTTGCTGTCCATAATAAGCCACCATAGTGGTCTCGCAATCAATAGACACGTAGGATGGAATATTCTTCCTAACGATCATCCGTGCGATTCGGACGCCTGTCGGTAAACCAGCGAAGAGATGCTTTTCGTCCCAAACCTCCTCTCGGATTGAGAGTAGCTCTCCGTATGATGTGAGGAATTTGGCAATTTTGTCATTCGTGACGTCTTCGGAGAGATTGAAGAGCTTCACCTCCACCGCCCCGTCTTCCATCGTCAAACGAATGTTGAACGATTTACCGTCCACAACAATATCGTGTTTGTCGTCGTGTGCTTGGACTGTCTGTTGTGCCACCTCGAGGCGAGCGGCTTTTACAAAAGCGACACCGAGATTGCGACTGTACTGAATTCGCAACACTTCTTCTCGCTTCAAGCCGAGTGTCACACCAACGAAATGATGGACCTCTTCGGATGACGGCTTTTTCGGCACATTCGCATAGTCTACGCGAAATGTGTTTTCGCGACGTTTTTTTGCGGACATCGGTTTACGATGATGTCGAAGCACGCTGCGAAACTATATCTGAACACTCGCGAGGGACGTATTCTTAAAGAAAAACGAAGAATTAATCAATAGCCGGCGATTGGCTTCCGTAGACGACAGCGCGACGTGAAAAACGTCCGATCGGCTCGGAAGTTGAGCGCTTACTGTCTAGGCGTATGTACTACCTAGGTACATTAACTTATTCTACTACAGTGCTTACTTCTATTGGTTTGTTGTTGAACTGACACCGGTGGCGCCTGTCTACTTCACGCCGTTCACGGTTATCTGAATGAATCGCAGTTGGACACACTTTTTACCAAAGGCGTTTATCGCAAATCCGTACAATCCTGTGAAGTTGTAAGTAGTGAAAGCATGGTTCCTGGTTCGACTTTGGCATCACAATTCTTTTTTGTGTTATTTTTGGAATTGCCTATAAACCGTAAATTCCCATAAACCATAAATGCGTTGAATCATGTAAAAAAATTCAAGAAAAAAGCTTATTAGATTTTAGAATCCGCGTAAAATTGGTTAGACCCCGAAACCGACGTAAAACAAATCGCGTGAAATAGTTCCGGAAAAAACGCTTTGAATTCGAATTCCGCGTAAAAAGTGTCACAGTGTGACACAATAAGTAAAGAAATGTGAAGTTTCATGAGAAAAGGTAGGTAAGAGGTTGAGGATTCGAGTCCCTCCAAGACACGTGGATTCTTTTTCTCAAATTTCATATCAGTTTGTCCATTTCGAAACATGTGCTGTGCAAGCCAAGTTATTTAACAAAAAAAAAATATATAACTCTTCGCCGCCACACACCGTCTTCTTGCACACCGCCAAAGATGTTCCTAAGCACCCGTCTCTCAAATACTCCGAGTGCTCGCAAGTCCACCTAGAGCATTGTCCATGTTTCATGTCCGTAGATGACAACCGGTCTTATTAGCGTCTTGTACATGACACATTTGGTGCGGTGGCGAATATTTTGACGTAGGACTTACGTCTTTCTTTACTATACTGGGTATAATTTATATTTTTGGAAATCGAGAGCGTTACGCTGAAAGGGAGATTTCGAACGTTACTCGCACCTTTATCTTTCGATGGATTTTTGAGATTTATATATCAATTGACTCGGACAATCTCCATCAATTTGCCTATTTCGTTGAAACTTAAGATTATTAACGATAAGCTATTGAAAATTTCAATTCTAGACAAAGCCAGCAAAAATTTCATATGTAACCAATCCCGTGCATTCCTAACATGGACATCAGCATGCGGTATGTGACAGGCCTTCGGGTCCTCCGCAAGATTTTCTTCGAGTATAAAAGAAGCAGTGCCTGCCATGTGCTAGTCATTACAATTTGTGACAGCAGCGCGTAGGTACTGAGGTGCTTTTTGCTCGCGCATATTTCGTTTCGCTCGTTTGTTTGCTGTGTTTACCTACACAGTCGTCAGCGGTAGAACTGCCGGTGAGTCTGCGAATATGCATGAAAGAAGTGGGCGCATTTTTTGTCATTCTGTGCTTGATGATGGTCGGATGCAGTGGTGTCGGTTGCGATGGATGCAATCGCCCATCGCAACGCTCCACAGTGGGACCAATTCCAAAAAAGACGGTCAAAAATGTTAGAAGTGAATAAAATGGTCTAGCAGGCCACATATTATGATATTTCATTGAATGGATGGTTCATCTTCTCGGCATCACCGACCCGTAAGCTGGAGATCCACTACCGGAACGAGAGGTGGGGCACCAGTCATCGCAAGCACGCTAACGTTCTCAAAGACAACGTGCTTGCACCAAGTGGTGCCTCATCAAATATCAATGGCTGGTGCCGCCAGCGTGGAGTTCTATTTCTATGAGCACTTTCACAGGTATTAACTGCTACCTTTACTTAATTACCAATTTCTGCCGCCTCACTGCAGTGCTAACGGAAAAATGTATTCCATTATTAGAAATTGTAAACATATAGAATGGATCGTCCCTACACAAACTAAATCTGTAGAGGTGCAAATCGTTTCTTGATATTACGATTCATGTGAAAAACTCATGATCTTTTTACAGAGTAAGTATGGAAAATAAGAGGTCGGGGTCAAATAAAATACGCTCCCTGCATTGCGACTAAACATGACATGACTTGATAGTTTGTCCTACTTCCTTTAACAATATTTTCAAAATCTCAGAGCGCAAGTGCCTGTAAAAACTCATGATCACGTGGATTATTATTGAATTAAAGTATGCGTAAGACGAGAACAAATTGTACTAGGGGCCGTACACATATTACGTATGCCCTTATGGGGGAGGGGGATCTGTCGTTTTACCTATAAATAAAAAAATCATTTGTATGTAAGAAATCTTACATGAAGGGAGGGATGTTGAAAAAACCAAAAATAACGCTTACGTAATAAGTGTACGACCCCTAGACAATTTTCAGCTGATGTCGCACCATTGTATTGGGACAAATGAGAAGTAGAAGGAGAAGAGAAAACATATTGTGCGTTGCTTTTTATCAAAATTGATGGGCAAGACCGAAACGACCACTGTCAGTAAAAACGATATAACTGAGCGGGCGGAGGGTGGCGGAACCTAATTTCTGCAGGATTGGATTCCTGACAAAAAAAATGAAACAACAGTGTGAATTTCATTGATGGGTACCGATGGGTACCTTTTTGAATTTCACAATGAATACAGCAAAAAGATAATACAATAATAATTTTATACATAATAAAGACCGAGTACTTTCTGCGCGATCAAAAATAATTTACGAACGTATATGCGTGGCTTTATTAGTTTTTGGACTACACTTTGTGATGGTGCCAAATATAATAGGTTTGGGTGATGTATACGTTGTGGCCAACATAATGAAGCAGTAAGATAAATGTTACAAGATTTAACAGAATTAAAAATCGACAATATGCTCAACTTGTATTGACTGTAAAGGTAAGATACAATCAAATAAAACGACTCAAAACTATGTTAACATCATCGTCAAGTATTCTACTAACAACCCATGACTTAAGGTATCAATTTGAATCATTTTGAAAAAATGGTTTTTGACCGTCTTTTTGAAGATTGGTCCTTCTGTGCGCTCGGAGTTCACGGCTAGAGGCCGATGAATGCTAAGGCAGCGAGAGCAGTGGTGATGGATGAACAAGAATAAAATTAGAGAGATTTGGTCTGTTCATCCACGAAAAAAGATTGGTGTCATAATCCACATGATCCCGGGATGGGTACGAGTCATGGCATATGACTGATCATATGTTAAGTTAGGCTTGGAACTAAACGACGCGTACTTTAAAACATGGTAATTCTATAACAGTTCTGATTCCCCAGCAAAAAACGAACAGTGGGTAATGTCTGTGACATAACCGCGAAGTGGACGTAGGACTTGACTTGACCGTGCCTTTGAAGATGTATAATATATCCAAATCTCTCACGTCACCTAATTTGTATAAAAAATCGGCGATAACAGCCCAAACATTATTATAACAATTTTCATGAGCAATATAGGAAAAAATATCTCAAAAATAAAAGATCTCAATCGATTTCTCATCTAATAGTGGAATTTTTTGTGATCTATTTCATTATATGTCACAGTTCTTGTTATGTAACGGTTATGAGAAAATCTGCTATTCGCGTATAACGTTTTATCTCTAGAGTATTTTAGATTTTTTAAGAACTCTTTAGTAAGTCTATCAATGGCTCTCAGAAAAACCGTATGCTTTGAAAATAAACATTTTCTATGTCCATCTGTTGCGTCATGTTGCAGTGGATTGTAAAACCAATGTTGGGTGCTCCGGGTGGAGCTTGAAACAAAAGCTGTCTTCATGCAGTGTAGGTATGTGCCGACGTGTGTTGTTTCTCCAGATGGAACCAGTGGAATACGAACTGCCGACCGATGAACCGGTGACCAATTGCGAGCATTATCATTATCTTTCTTGGCCCTGATAAGGGCCGGAAAATAACTTTTTCATGGACAACTGGTTGACCGAAAGAGTTTATTGTTCGAAACCAAAACAAACACACGGTTTCTTCAAAAGCATCGCAATTCTTTCTCTTGCTTTTCTTCAGCCTGTCTCGGATCGATACTGATGCCGGCCGGCCTCGGTTCGACTCTGCTGCTGTTGCCGGTATCTGCTCGGCATTGCTGCGGTGTCGGGTCTGTGGGGTGGACTGTTTCTGGAACTTCTTCTACTGCTGTACTGATGGCTATGCTTCGGCTGATGTTGATCTCGACTCTGCCGGGCCGGGTCGATGCTGCCTTGCTAGAAGGTGTGAATGCTGTCGAATCGATATTATTGTTACTTGGCTTGTCCCGGTCAGAATGAAAGGACAAAAAATCACGTTGCGCTATTTTATGCCTTCTCGTCAGACCCCAGCAGCAGCTCATTCGCAGCTTCGACTGAAGGGCCTCCGAGTCCATGCGATATCGACTGAATAAGGAAATTATTTAACTCTTATAGCCTTGAAAAAGACTGTTTGTTTCGGCTTGGTCCAACTAATAAGAAGGACTGAATGCTCTGTAAGCGAATGCACTTTTCTTTTATACTTAATTTTGAATCGTCTCTGCTTCCCGATTGGTCGGCCAATCACTGATCGTCTTGTATCCCGTTCCTTTGTCAGCCAAAGCGTCATCATCATCGACGCGTTCGTGATGGGCTTCTTCTTCTTTCTTTTGTTGCTCGCTGATGGCGTCTATTTCCTAACGGGACTTTTCGCACGGTACAGGCCACAGGCCAGGCAATCGAGCTAAGAATTGCTGTTCAGGTGGGAAGTGCGGAAAATTTAGGATTGATAGCTTGGGAGAACATTCAGTCACGTTCGCTTTGTGCGCGAACATTATCAAACAATGTTTTTCTATATAAATCGATTGATAGCTTTTCATTTTGAGATATCTTTTTTAAAATGCTAACGAAAACTGTTATAATGTTTGGGCTGTTATCACCGATTTATTTATCTAAATTAGATTATGTGAGAAATTTGGACATATTAAGTGTCTTTAAAGGCATGGTCAAGTCTAGTTTTTCGTCCACTTCGCGGTCACAGTTCTTGTTATGTCACGGTTATAAAAAATCTTGAAAATCTGCTATTCGCGTATAACATTTTATCTCTAGAATATTGGATTTGACACCCAAGTACATTTTCTAACGCGGAGGGTATTTAAAACTTTGATATTATATAAGTTACGGACGTAAATGCAACCAGAGTCAAATTGCTGGAACGGCAACTGTTAGCGTCCAACTCTAAGCTAGCCACATTGGACCGGACGTAACCGGAGACCAACACCTTGCACATTCCGCACCGGTGTTATTGGAGCCGCGACCGACGCCCATGATTGATGGTTCTTGCCAGTATCAGCATAAAGTATTCCCCAGCTAGGTTCCATAATAATTAGTTAACAATAAAATTCATTCGTATTTCTTCACTCGAGCAGACAGGTCGATTGTTTAGTTTTTTAAAAACGTATCTCGAACGACCAAAAACATAAGTGGCGCAGTCGGTAGGATCCGGTAGTTTTCGGTTGTGATAAGTGTAAAGTGAAATCGCCCGCCAACTGGAAGAACGTGGGAATAACGTCACCGACAGGAGGCATCTTCGACGGATTATTGAAGATTCGAGACGATATCCAGCACTCATCAAGCGAAAGCCTGCGGATCAACAATCAACCTATCCCCCTCGCGACGGTTCATCGCGGAAAACTAACTGTAAGTAAACGAATCTATCAACAACATTATCGATTAATAGTGATAATAAGTGAAACAGTGAAAGTGAATTAACAATAAATCCCTAAAATCGTTAGATAAAATATTTGTGAATATTAAGTGAATGATTACAAGGAGAATGTCTGAGGAAATTACACAACAAATTGAGGCTCTTACAGCCCAAATTGAGCAACAGAGACTACAAATTGAAGCTCTATCATCCCGTCCCCGTTCAAATTATGAAAGTGAAGTAGAGTCTAGAGTAAAATTGCCTTCCAATCCTACTTCCTCATTTAACCCATCTAGAGTGCCAGATGCAATCAAACTAATTGTCCCATATAAAGGAGATAAAAATCATTAGCCACCTGGATCGCGTCCGTTGAAGAAAAACTCGATCACGCAAAGCAATTATGTCCATCAGCAGCAGATGTCACTATGGTGTTACCTCTTTGGACAAGTATTATTAGGGACAAGATAACAGAGGAGGCCAGTGAAGCTCTTGAAGCGCGACACACCTTGCGATTGGAATATTATCAAAAAAGTACTTATCGAGTACTTTGGTGATAAACGAGATCTTTCTAGCCTTGTAACCCAGATTTGCTATTTAAAACAAGGCAACAAGAATATAACGACCTTTTATAACGAAAGCCGTGAATTATTATCGGATATTGTTGCAAAGCTAGCCTTAGATCCTGACTTGAACAGAAATATTCAAACCCTTTCCCGCAGTTATGAAGACATGATCCTCAATTCATTTATTGATGGCCTCGTCGAGCCATATTCCACACTCGTTAGAACTACATGCCCTACTACTCTTCTGTTAGCTTATCAACGTGCGCTTGATCAATTTAACGCTGCTCAGCGCAAGAGAGAAAAATTTCCAAAACTTCAGTTTCTTCCGAATAACACTAACAGAGCCCCGCCTCAGCAAAGTGGAAATTTCAATAGATACCAAAATAATTTTAGGGCTCAACCAAATTACAACCCGAATTATCGCCCATACTATCAAAATAATTTCAAACCTCAAAATCAGAACCAGCATAACGGTCAATTGCAGAACGCAATTAAATTCGAACCCCAATCTTCCTCAAACTTCAGACAGAACAACCCACCCCAAGGCAACATGAGAATTAATTGTCACGAAGATCAACATGAGTCCGACCAAACTTTCCCATATTGCACTAATTCCGATCAGTACACAGATGAGCCATATGAAGATCCTGTTGAATATCATGACGACTCAAATTTTCAACCAGGCCCAGATGCAGAAACCAAAACGTAAATAATTTTCTTCCCTACATCGTTGTGCAAGTACAAACGAAGCAGCTAAAATTCCTCATTGACACAGGTGCCAACAGGAATTATATTGATCCAGCCAAAGTTTTGCCAAATGAAATTTTTGAGTGTAAACCTACATGTGTGAACAATATTAATGGTTCATATGAAATTAATCAAAAAGTAAGGTTGACCATTTTCCAAAATAAACCTGCATTAGATTTCCAATTATTCAAATTCCACTCCTTTTCGATGGCCTTATAGGATATGAGTCCCGTAAGAGTCTCAGGTAGAAATATTGACTTCCACTAATACATTAAAATTTCCGGAATATTCCATTCAAATGTTACGAAAATATCCTGACTCTTTTTCGATATCTCTCAATGCTCACGAAGAAGTTCCCGTAGTTTTGAATACAAAAGTTAGTCATGGAGATTTTTACGTCGAATACCCTCTTCCCTAACACAAGATGTGATGATTGTACCAGGTCTGTATAGGGCTGACCATAATAAAGCCCACATTTTATTGAAAACTGTTGCAATTTCACCGTGAAATGCAACCCAAACTGTTTAATTCCCTCTGAATTGAATAATTTTGAAGAACGTAAATTGAACACAACGTCTAAAAATGAATGCCGCTTTGATCCCGCTCCAATTAACCCGAAATTGAGAAATCAACTTCGTATCGATCATCTTAATGGAGAAGAAAGGGATAAACTTCTAAATCTTATTTCTAAATATCAGGACGTTTTCTTCATTAAAGGCAATGACTTGACCTTCACTAACGCAATCAAGCACAAAATTGAAACCAGGGATGAAATCCCTACCCATGCGAAGAGCTATCGGTACCCCTATTGCCATAAGCAAGAGGTACAAGATCAAATAAACGAAATGTTAGCTCAAGGCATTATACGGCCTAGCACATCCCTTGGTGCTCACCAATTTGGGTTGTCCCAAAAAGGCGGATGCCTCAGGCAAACAAAAATGGCGTTTAGTTGTCGATTATCGTAAACTAAACGATAAGACAATAGACGACAGATACCCGCTACCAAATATCACTGAGATTTTGGACAAACTTGGTAGGTGTCAGTACTTCACGATGCTGGACCTCACCTCGGGTTTCCATCAGGTAGAAGTTCATCCTGATGATGTGTCAAAAACGGCGTTTAGCGTTGAACATGGATTATACGAATACCTTCGCATGCCGTTTGGGTTAAAGAACGCGCCTGCAACATTTCAGCGCGTCATGGATAATGTTTTACGAAATTTATTAGGCAAATGTTGTCTTGTGTACATGGACGACATAATTGTCTTTTCAACTTCTCTGCAAGAGCACATTGAAAACTTAAATAAAGTTTTCCTAGCTCTCAAGAATGTTAACTTGAAAATTCAACTCGATAAGAGTGAATTCCTAAAGAAAGAAGTAGCATTTCTTGGTCACATTGTCACCGACCAAGGTGTGAAACCAAATCCTGATAAAATCAATGCCATTCTTAAATGGCCTATTCCAAAAATCAAACCGAACTAAAAGGGTTTTAAGGAATTCTTGGCTACTACAGGCGGTTTGTCCCTGATTTCGCCAAAATCACGAAACCATTAACCGCCCAACTACGCAAAGGAGAATCCGTAGAGCACACGCCTTTGTTTATGAAAACCTTTGAAACCTGCAAAGTCTACTGACTCATAGTAACATTTTGCAGTATCCCGACTTCGATAAGCCATTCGTTTTAACTACGGATGCGAGCAATTTCGCCCTAGGAGCGGTGCTATCGCAGGGACCTATCGGAGCGGATAGACCCATAGCTTACGCCTCGAGAACATTGACCAAGTCCGAAGAGAATTATTCGGCCATTGAAAAGGAATTGTTGGCCATTGTATGGGCAACTCGATACTTCCGCCTGTATCTCTTTGGTAAGAAGTTCACACTCTATACTGACCACCAGCCTTTAACATATGCCCTAAATTTAAAAACCCCAAACACAAAACTCGTAAAATGGAGACTTCAGTTATCCGAATACGATTTTGAAATAAAACACCGGCCAGGGAGACAAAATGTCGTGGCAGATGCTTTGTCTAGAATACCTGAAATAAATGTAAACGAAGAATCATCCGATTCAAGTTCAATTCATTCGGCAGATACTGACGTGTCAGAATTCATCGAATGCACCGAACGTCCCATTAACTTCTTTCGCAATCAGATTATTTTGAAAATCGGCACTGAAGATTCTGAAACCTATGATGAAATCTTTCCGAGAGTTCATAGACGAATCATTACCAAACTAAATTTTGGAGTTCCATTAATGATTCGAATCTTCCGGGAATGCATGGACCCATCAAATCAAAATTGCATACTTTGCCCCGAAAGCTTGATTCCAACTATCCAAATTGTCTATAAAAATTACTTTAGTAGACATAAAATCTTCAAGATCAAGATATCGCAGAAAATGTTAACAGATGTAACTAATATTCAAGAGCAAGATTCGCTCATAGAACAAACCCATGAAACCTCACATCGAGGCATCAAAGAAAATTACGCCGAAATGATTAGACGTTATTATTTCCCTAACCTTAAGACTAAGATTAGGAAATTTATTATCTTATGCCAAATTTGCAATAAAGCCAAGTACGAGAGGAAACCGTATAAGATAAAACATGGCGAAACTCCCATCCCTAAAAAACCATTGGATATCATCCATATCGATGTTTTCATTTCGCAACCCTACTTATTTTTGTCGGTAGTCGACAAATTAACTAGATTTGGAAGCCTCATCCCCATAAAATCTAGAGCTATTCCGGATATCAGAAAAGCTATACTGAAATACTTTTGCCTTGTATGGAACTCCTCAGCTAATAGTTTCAGATAACGAACCGGCTATAAAGTCCATTGAACTAAGAGGCATACTCGCAGATTTGAACGTCCAACAATATTTTACTCCCGTTGATCGTAGTGAAACCAATGGCATCGTAGAACGCTTCCATTCTACAATAGCCGAAATATTTAAATGTAATAAACATAGGTACCCGAATGTCACTGTCAAAGAAATGTTCCTTATTTCCTGTATTCTTTACAACAATAGCATACATTCAGCTACCAACATGAAACCACGAGAGATATTCTACGGGATAAAAGACGACGAAGAAAGGCCATTGGATCGTGAGAGAATGTTAGAAGCTCGGAATAAAATCTATGACGAAGCTGTGCACCAAATCTCACAAATCCAACGTAACCAAAATGCTCAAAGAAACCAAATTCGAGAAAACCCCCCACCTCTGGATGTAGGTCAACTGGCGTTCACCAAACGACACGGAGTAAAAACAAGAGACAGGATAACTTCACCCCGTCGTAGTCGCCGAGGACGGACAACAGACGTTCCTTGATGAAAATCAAAGGAAGTTACATAAAGAAGCCCTTCGTCGAATCAGAGAATAGGAATACTTCAAGCGAAAGGCTAACTATATACAATACTGTAAGAATATTCCTTTACGCAGAACGTACTGCTTGGACATATCCCAGCACTTGCTCAACTTTTCCAAGCTTAATTACAAATCGCAATAACTCCTAAACCAGATAGTCGACCTGCTAGCACTAATCCAATTAAACCCTATCACTATACAAATTCCATTCTAAATAATCCATCTTTGCTTTAAGCTATCGTACTAAACCAGAATAAATTTAGTTATTTTCACTAATAAAAGTTTTTCTAATTTTAGGACAACATTATGAAGGCTACCACGCTCATCATTTTCGCCGTGATCATCTCTTCATCTACAGCAAGATCCTCCCTAGCATCCAAATAACCGATCTCCAACGAAATCCTGGTTTATTAACACTAGACATTGGGAAAACCTTTGTAAAAATTGGGAAGCATCAAATTTACCACACAATTGACTTGAAACGATACGAACCAATTCTTGCAAAGCTCGAAATTATCCTTCAAGGAATCAAAAGTTTTGAAAATTATACAGATATAACCAAAATGCTTGAGTCAAAATTTAGCAATACTCAAACTCTGTTTCACAACCTAATGCCAAGACATAGAAACAGACGAGGATTGTTCAATTTTCTCGGTTCTACTCTAAAACAAATTACAGGCAATCTGGACGATAATGATCTAATAAAAATTTCGGAGAATATCAGAAAGTTAGAGTCCAATAACGAAATTTTGATAAACGAAAATAACGAACAAGTCCAAATCAATAGCCAACTTCAAGATAGGATGAATAGAATTATCAGACAGTTAGAAAAGGACCATGATCAAATCAAACGAAGTCTAATAGATTCACGACCTAGTTCAGGTGTAGCGAAAAATTTGATAATTCTACAAGACATTCTAAAAACCAATATTTTAATTGATAATGTAAATGATCACTTTAGAACCATTTTTGAAATAGTACAGCTAGCCAAATTAAGAGTTATTTCCAAAGATATTTTGACTCCTGATGAATTAAAAATTATAATACAACAATTTGAAACCCAAAAGCTTAACGTAGAAACCGTAGATCAAATGTACGAATTCCTTGAAATAAGCAGCTTCCATAATGAAACTAAGATTATTTTTGTAATTGAAATTCCCTCGCTCGAAACTCTTGCCTATAAAACTCTCTTACTAGAACCTTTGATAATTAAAGATAGGACGCTGAAGGTACCGGCAACCATAGCAATCATCAACGATTCCAATCTCTACTTCATCAACAAACCCTGCCAGGAAATAGGACGCAACCACATCTGTAGCTTGGAAAACCTTCAAAACTCGACAAACGATGGCTGTTTCTCAATGCTTCTCAACGGAAAACCAGCAAACTGCTCATTTAAGGAAGTAAGCCAAGTATCGGTGGTAAAACCATTAACCCCAAATCATTTGGTCGTCAAGCAAATCAAAAACCAAGAGATCATTACTTCTTGTGGAATACATAACAGAACTCTAACTGGCACATTTTTAATAGAATACCATAACTGTACTATCTATATCGATGGGTTGGAATTCACCAACAAAGAATGGTATAAAACAGGTCAGTTATCAATCGTTCCACTGGACGGTTTGGACATCCAAATTAAAGACCTAGAGCCTGAGATGAGTTTCGAAAAAATCCACATCAACAATAGACATCATCTGGATTCTCTAAGAAAAACCATGAATTCTGTCGTACTAACGTCAATGTCTTTATCAGGCGTCAGCCTGCTTGCCATTATAATCGCCATTTTATTTTATATGAGCAGAAAAATTTTCCATGAGAAGCAACGTGCCAAACCAACCGGAAACGAGGACGTTTCGGACTTCAAGGAGGGGCCAGTTACGGACGTAAATGCAACCAGAGTCAAATTGCTGGAACGGCAACTGTTAGCGTCCAACTCTAAGCTAGCCACATTGGACCGGACGTAACCGGAGACCAACACCTTGCACATTCCGCACCGGTGTTATTGGAGCCGCGACCGACGCCCATGATTGATGGTTCTTGCCAGTATCAGCATAAAGTATTCCCCAGCTAGGTTCCATAATAATTAGTTAACAATAAAATTCATTCGTATTTCTTCACTCGAGCAGACAGGTCGATTGTTTAGTTTTTTTAAAAACGTATCTCGAACGACCAAAAACATAAGTTATATATCAGTGGCTCTCAGAAGAACCGTTTGCTTCAAAGAAATACATTTTCTATCTCCATCTGTTGCATCACATGGACTGTAAGGCTGATGCTGGGTGCTCCTGGGTGGAGCGCAAAACCAAAGCTGTCTTCATGGTGCGTATCCGCTTGACGTGTGCTGTTTCTTCAATGGAACCAGCGGGATGCGAATTGCCTTAATGCTGCATGCGACGAACCAGTAACGAATGCCACCCAATTGCGAAAATTATTATTAACTCTCTTGGTCCTGATAAGGGCCGAAATTAACTCCTTTCAAGGAACTGGTTGACCGAGGGGGTTTCTTTACTCGAAACCAAAACACACACACATGCGATTTCTTCAAGAACATTGCAGTTCTTTCTCTTGATTTTCTAAAACTTGTTTCGGCTCGATACCAATGCCGGCCGGTCTCGGCTCAACACTGATGCCGGTCGGCCTCAGATCTTCATTGATGCCGGCTAGTTTCGGCATTGCTCGGTATCTCCTCGGCATTGCTGCGGTGTCGGGTCTGTAGAATGGGCCTTCTGGAACATTTTCTGCGGCTGTACTGGCATGCTTTGGCTGATGCTGGAGAAGGAAAAATTGCGACACTCTCTTTCATGGCTTATTTTGGTGCGCAGTTGCAGCTTATCTGCTAGCGTCTGCACCCATCAGAATCAAGCGAACAAATAACGCGAGGAACAAGCGGCACCCATATTTATAGGCTTCAGTGCAGTCAATGTTTTGCTTCGAAAACAGTTTTAGGTCTATTGAAACAAGTTTTTCGGGTCATATCAAGTATGAATATGAAAGGCATACTTAAGATCTGTCGATTAAGGGGTTTTCCGAAGAGATCCGTTCACTGGGACAAACGCTATTATCATTCAAAATCTTTCAACACAGCGTAACGCGGTCGATTTAGAAATATTGAAATGACACCCGGTATAGTGAAGAGAGACGTAAGTCCTACGTCAAAAATCAACTACACCGATGAAAATAAAAATTTGGTTAAAATAATTACTTTCATTTTTCGCAGAAGGCATTAGCAATTAAAGATGCACAATCAGCAATGGTATTAACATTTATTTTAGATTAGATAATTTTCAATGTTTCAAAAAAGTCCGCAAAAAATAATTTCCAGAAGAATATCTAAATAAACATTATCTTATTATTTGTTTTTCATTTTCTTAGAAATTATATTGTTAAACTTGACGTAGACTCGGAGTTTGGAATCAAAACATTAAATAATTTTTCGTTCACGTACCACGTAGCAGTACCTCCTCTATTTAAGTAGGGTTGCTGCTCCTTGACTTGTTTCTTATTGTTGTGGTTTTTTTAGCAGTAAGCGCCTATGATAGAATAAAGAAGCATTAGTGCAGTATTTCTTTGTTTGGAAAACGGGACAGTTCTCCTAAAATAGGACATTTTGCCCAAGTCTGAAAATTTCATCAATAGTATACCTACTTTGTATTTCTATCATAGTTCTTTCTGTGTTTCACGTTCTACCAACACGATTCCTACTGTTATAATCTTCCACACTAACAATTCCAAAACCTCCCGTGGCACCTATGAGAGGTCGTAGAGTTCTCTGCATCTTTCTTAAGTAGGTGTCCGACTAACCATCCTTCCCCTTCCCCAGCATTCGCAAGGACGTGGCCAGGACAGATCTGGACTATTGGAGAGTGCATTGCTTCCATCTAAGAGATAGTGATTAGTCCCAAATCAATATCTGTGGTAACGGATGAAAGTGATGCTACTCTCGTACAATAGTCTTGGCTTGTACCACCTACGAATTTGTGCGAATTGCTCAATGCTAATGCTAATGCTAAAGTCTGAAAATTTCATCAATAGAATTTTTAAACTTTAAATACTGTCATCAATAAGAAATCTATAAATGCCCTACATTTGCTTGGGTAAATAAGGGTTTCATAGTTAGAAACAAAGCAATTCTAATTATGTATTTAATTATAAGTTTTATTTCCAGAAGTTTCGAACAAACAAATTGCTAATAATTCTACTCAGCATGGAAGCTGTCGTTTCCAATATCAATACCTATAATCAAACTACATAGATCCAAAAGTAAATACGTTACGTTTATACAAGTCCTACGTTTACTCTCGGTTATGTTAAAAACATTACCCATTGCTTTTTTCAGAAGTTATTAACAATTCGGATTTTTTTAAAACTTTATTTAGGTGTTTATTTTTAATTTAGTATAAAGTCCGGCCATTACACCAGCCAAAACAGAACGATGAGCCCATTGCACATTGCACTACTTTGTTAGCATCACCAGTCACCACTTGTTGTGCACAGGTAATACAAAATATAGAATCGCCGATATCCACACTATGGGATGAGCTGAAGTGTATTTCGTTGAAGTGAATGCCATCATTCGAACTGTACTTCATTTTCGATGAGATAAAAGAGAAATTTTTTTCTACCACAACAAATGCAGCGAGTTCATCAAAATCCAAAACTCTTAATATAACCACGCACCACTCTTGTAGATTCGCGTGAAACATGGGATTCATTCCGTGTTAGCGTACGTTCCGGCAAATTCCCTTCAGCAAATTTGAAGAACTTGTTCCGGTTGTGGTCCCGCACCGCCACATCGCAAGGATTGGTGTGCTCCGAGGGGGGCTTGTCGTAACTTTTCCAGAGCCGAGAAAGGGAAAATAGGGCAAAACACAAACATGAGACAAAATAGCTCATCGTTCAATCCGCTAAGATAAACAAACAACCATGCGTCAACTATTTATTTCACATGGAATTTATTACACAACCATTTGGGAGATTCGTCTCAAACCTATTTCTAAAAACATATTTTAAATGCGTTAGAAAGTCACATAAAATTGCTGTTATGAGTAGGAGATCATTGCTAGTTTTGTGAATTTTGCATCTGCACGTTGAAATGGTTCGCAATTCGGTTTTATATTCATTAAAACATCGGAAAAGCTTTATGGGGCTGTCCTCCCCTACTGCCAAGAAGTTCGTTCGTGTTCATGCGTTGCGTGAGGGCGATGAAGCTATAAACGACTAATCGGAAATATGTTGAATGTTGCTTTTCAATCTTTCGCACGAGGATTTCGAAAACATCAACTTTGAAGGCGACACGGCAGCAATCAAAGGTGATGTCTTTGTGTGGAAAATTGGAAAGTAACGTTACAGCGAACGTGTGTGGTTGCCGTCAGGCTGCCACGTCTGATAACGATTCTGACAAAGGAATGTGATTTCCGTAAGCTGCCTTTTGGTTGGTTGACATGTTGATTGTAGACGGACAGTAACCAGAATGGGAATTTAATATTAAATAATATTTTAGTTATTCTCTATTCTGCCATATGTATTAAATTTGATATCAAAATTGAACGAGTTTTTTTTTCTCTCGTCTCCAGATATCCTAATGCTACAACTTCAGAAATAGTGCGTATGGTGTTGTAACAAAGCCAATAATGAACACTTAGTTTTTGAAAATACTATTCAATGACGACAATTTATTATCTCATAAACTGCACATTGCGGTAAAAAAAAATACGAACAAATTTTGAAATTTGTTTTCTATGCCAGTTCAACTTCGTTGAACAAAGCAAAAATAAAAATAGAATAAATAAAAAGGCATATAGAGTTATGTACGCATCCTAACAGCCTCTATCGCGTATGCACAGACGTCAGCAAAGTACGCGCTAGCAGAAAGTCACCGTTGCATCCGGCACGTGGAGACGTCAGCTATTTGGTTACCAACCAAAGGTTAGCCACAGGTACGCTGACGTTGCAGTAAACATCCGGCCATCGAGGTTGCATCAGCCGGGACCCAATTGACGAACCAGGAATTCCGCTGAAGCAGCAGTTTCCAGTTAGGCGGCCATAGCCAGGTAACTAGGTAGCTTCAGTCAGGGCGATCAGTTCAGTGCGGCATTCGATAGGGACAACACGTCCAAGTGTAGACAATTAAAATTTGTAAAACATCAAGTGTATAACGAACTCGAATAAATAGTGAATGTGAATCGAACTTAGAATTATTTTTAAAAACTTTATCACGTTCATGACAACGTAACTGGCGCAGTCGTACGGCTCGTCCTACGGTTTAGTGAAGAAACCCTAACTAGTGAAGTTAAAGTGTGCTGTGAAAACAGAAAAAACCCAACACGTGGAACTTTTTGTGAAAAACAGTGACTTACAACCAACTAGAGTTCAACACGTAACGGCGGCTGACCGGCTAGGAAGATTCATCGAGAATCAACACACGCCATCCCTCGACACGAAGGCGATTCGAGTCAACCGTTTAGGATCCTGCACTAAAGCGGTGGATTTAAATCCTTCAAGGACGAAGAACCGTGAGTAAATCCTCCCTTTTCTATATATTTTTGGTGTAATTCTATGCCCAAATTTAATCCTTTTCCGAAAGTAAGAGCTTTGAAATTCTCTGAAAATATGGAAAACATTAACTTTCAAGCCCTCTTTGATCAAATTCAAAGTTTGGAGCAAAGAATTGGTGCTCTCCAATCGGAGAACATCAACCTTCAACAACAGCAACAACAATTGCAACAACAACAAAGGCAAGCCCCCGCTGTGGAGGAACGCCGTAGTGATTTCTTCAGAATTCCCGACCCCATTCGGATGATCCCATCATTCGACGGGAATAAAAAACAATGGAGTCGCTGGTTATACACAGGCAGGAGTGCTCTTAATTTATGCCGACC
Source organism: Armigeres subalbatus (assembly GCF_024139115.2). NCBI lineage: Eukaryota > Metazoa > Arthropoda > Insecta > Diptera > Culicidae > Armigeres > Armigeres subalbatus. Next base: position 28,439,450 of record NC_085140.1, read on the forward strand.
ACACGTAGCAGCGGACTTATTTTCCGTTTACGAACAGGCAGTTATAAACAAAGTCGAGGGCAAAGCTCGAGATATGATATGCGTAAATGGAAACCCAACTACTTTTGACGAGATAGCGGAAATTTTACAAAGCGCATATGGTGACCGCAATAACATTGCGACTTACCAGACCCAGCTCTGGTCATTGAAAATGACCGAATCTTTGCATATTTACTACAAACGCACAAAAGAAATCATGGTGAACATGAAATCTTTAGCTAAACAAAACGAAACATACATGGCACATTGGGAAGCAATAAACCACTTTTTAGAACAAGAATGTCTGGCAGCATTCATTAACGGGCTTAGTAAACCATACTTTGGTTATGCTCAGACCGCCCAGCCAAGTGATTTAGAGGATGCCTATGCATTCTTGTGTAGGTTCCAAAACGCGGAAAAAACTAAGACACAAACACAATCTGTATTTGATCAACAATCCCATTCCAATAGGAACTCCAAACCCTTCAACAAGTCATTTAACAAACATCCAGAAGCACAATCCTCAACGCGACATAAAAGTGCATCTGATAGGCAGAAATTTATTCCATGGAAGTTGATCCTTCGCTACGTTCTAACAGAATATTCAATCACGATGCTGAACAGGATAATAACGAGGAAACTAACAACACTGACACCGAAGAAGAATTAGAAGCTGAAGATTCTAGTGTAAATTTTCAAATTCCCCTTCACTCCAACACGCTGACTTAAATGCAATCAATGGTTTACCCTACGTAATAATTAAACTCTTCGGCAAAGACGTAAAGTTACTTGTAGATAGTGGTTCAAATAAGAATTTCATCTCCCCGCGTCTGATTCCAAAATTAAAACAGGAAAAATGTAAACCAATTCGAATTTCAAACACTTCAGGGCAAAACTCCACCGATAAAAAGTTTATTACAACACTATTTGGCTTGAAACAAAAAGTCACCTTCTATCTTTTAAATTTCCATACATTCTTTGACGGAATCCTCGGTTACGAAACACTTTCTGATTTCGAAGCACTCATCGACGTGAGCAATCATCAATTAATTTTTCCACAAAAAACAGTGAATATGCAAATAAGAAAATTAGGCCCACCGCAGATCACGCTGACCGAGAATTCAACAAGAATAATTAAACTCCCTGTCTCTCAAGATAATGGCAACGTTTACCTCCCTAACGATATAAAAATTGATAATGCTGTGATTCAATCAGGTTTGTACCACGCAGAAAAAGGCTTTGTTAACGCCCCGATTAGGAATTTTGGTAAAGCGGTTACATTTTATTGGACACATCCAGCTAAAACTATACAGGTAGCAGAAATTAACAATATGAACTTAAATCATCTTCATCGTTCGTCTAATACATCATACCCTGATTTGGAAGAAATGATTAGGAGTCAACATCTAAATTCAGAAGAAAAACCCGCACTATTAAAAACTCTTGCAAAATATTCTACGATTCTTCACAAGGACTCTGAAAAACTATCTTGCACGTCTACAATTCAGCATAGGATCAGAACAGTGGACGATATTCCAGTCCACACAAAAACCTACAGATATCCTCAAGTCCACAAAGCAGAAGTTGAAAAGCAGATAGATGAAATGTTGGAAGACGGTATTATACAGAATTCTATTTCGCCTTGGACATCCCCAATTTGGATCGTTCCAAAAAAGATTGATGCGAGCGGTAAAAAGAAATGGCGCATTGTCATAGATTACCGCAAACTAAATGAAAAAACCGTGGATGATAAATTCCCTATCCCACGAATTGAAGAAATTCTTGATAGGCTTGGCCGTAGTACATATTTCACTACGTTGGACCTAAAATCTGGATTTCACCAGATTGAAGTCCATCCAAAGGACAGGCCAAAAACCGCTTTCAGCACGGACCAAGGGCATTTCGAATTTATTCGCATGCCTTTTGGATTGAAAAACGCGCCAGCAACTTTCCAGCGCGTAATGAATCATATTCTTGGAAATTTGATTGGAAAATGTTGCCTAGTTTACCTAGATGACATAATAATTTTTGGTAGTTCACTTCAGCAACATCTTGACAATTTAAACAAAGTTCTTCAACGACTTGCTCAAGCCAATTTAAAAATCCAACTTGACAAGTGTGAATTCCTTCAGAAGGAATGTGAATTTTTAGGCCATATCATAACTCAAGATGGCATTAGACCCAATCCTAATAAAATTGAAAAAATTCTTAGTTGGCCGATTCCAAAGACAACTACCCAAATCAAAGGTTTCCTAGGTTTACTGGGATATTACAGGAAATTCATTCGCGATTTCGCAAAGCTAACGAAGCCTTTGACCAAATGTTTGAAGAAAGATGCGAAAATTATTCACAACGAAGAATTTACCAGTTGTTTTAATGATTGTAAACGATTATTGACAACTGATCCCATTTTAAAATACCCTGATTTCAATAGAAAATTTATCCTTGAAACTGACGCAAGCGACTTCGCGCTCGGAGCCGTTTTGTCTCAAAAATTCGAAGACGGAAAAGAACACCCAATTGCGTACGCGTCAAGAACTTTGAATGAAGCAGAATGTAATTATTCTGCTACTGAAAAAGAACTGTTGGCTATCGTCTGGGCAACAAAACATTTTAGACCCTACATTTATGGCACTCACTTCGAAATACGCACGGACCACAAACCACTTGTGTGGCTCCGACAAAAAAATGATTTGAACCGAAGATTATTACATTGGAAACTTGCTCTAGAAGAACTTGAATTTGAAATTAAGTACAAGAAAGGAACATTGAACACAAATGCAGACGCACTTTCTCGAATTGAACCTGGACCAGAGGAGAAAATAGAAGTAAACGTGAATTCATCTTCCAGCGACGACATTACACAACACTCTGCAGATACTGACGACAACGATTTTATACCATCAACATTGAGACCTCTAAACGACTTTAGAAATCAAATCGTTCTGGAAGAAGCAAATGAAGATAACCAAGAGACTTTCACTTTATTCAGGAATTACCATAGAATCATTATTAAAAGACAAATTTCGGTCCTGCATCATTGATCAATATTTTAAAAGAATACGCCACTAATAAGTGCACTACCGGCATTTATTGTAGTGAGAGGATACTGTGTAATTTGCAAACTATATACAAGAATTATTTTTCCAGAGCGAAATCATTCAAAATATTTTGGACTCAACAACTGCTAGAGGACGTCACCGATGAACTTGAGCAAGACTTAATTATTCAAAGGCAACACAACGCAAATCACAGAGGAATTACAGAAACAAAACCCACATATCCGAAAATACTTTTTCCCGAACATGAAATCCAAAATTACTAAATTTATTAACATTTGCAGGTTATGCCAAGCAGCTAAGTACGAAAGAAGACCATACAAACAACAATTTAAACTAACAGCAACACCTACAAAGCCGTTGCAAATTGTACATATGGATATTTTCATTATTAACAACAAGAACTATCTAACACTATGCGATAAGTTTTCACGATTAACAATGGCTATTCCTTTGAAGACACGTAATGCTATACACATTCTAAAAGCTATAACTCACTTCTTTTCAAATGTTGGAAAACCTTCCCTTCTCGTCATGGATCAGGAAGCTTCATTTACTTCCACAACAATCAGAGATTTCCTCGAAGAAAACGATGTCGAATATCATTATACAAGTGTTGGGCAGTCCTCCTCCAACGGAACAGTTGAAATTGTTCACAGAACAATAAGAGAATTGCACAATATTTTGAGTATTAGAGATTCAACCAAAGACTTGTCAGAAACGGCTAAAATAAATCTGGCAGTCTCTATTTACAACGACTCTATACATTCCCAAACGAAATTAACCCCAAAAGAGTTGTTTTTGGCTTTAAAAATGAAGACCCGTACCGAGGATCTAGATGAAAGAATTAGACAAAAGAGGAATTTTATAGGATCTTTTCGGAACAACATGCGCAAAAGAAGCTTAAAGATTTAGAAAAACTCAACAGAAACAGAGAAGAACCTGAGAATTTTTCTTTAAATGACACTGTTTTCGAAAGGAAACGTAACAATTTGAAACATCAACCGAGATACCAGAAACTCAAAGTAACAGAAAACAGAGAAACTAATATAATTGACGAGAGCGGAAGAAAGATCCATAAAACTAAACTAAAACGAAAAAGAAAAACTTAACTTTAACGAAAACTAATAGCCCCATTATTTTCTTTTTGTTTCAATATTTCTTTACAGCATAAAGATGACACCCAAAATGATAATCACCTATTGTTACACTGTAATTTTATTGTGTGACCTCACCAGTTCCTCATATATGGAAATCCTCGACCTAAACCAAAATCCAGGCATAGTTGCCTTCAGAACTAATTCCGTTTTCTTGAAAGAAGGTTTCACACATTATTTCACAAGTTCAATTTATACTCATACAGAATTATTTTAAAACAATACGAATCTATTATTAAAAATCTAGAAGAAAATCCAAATATTGAAGAAATAGTCAACATTTTGAAACAAAAGCATAGTCAAGCCAACTTTATACTTGAAAATCTTACTGTAAAACGAAGAAGAACAAAACGATCTCTCAACTTTCTTGGATCTACTATAAAAATGATTACTGGAAACCTTGATAACGAAGATTTGCTTAGAATTGAAAATCAATTAGAATCCTTAAAACACTCTAATAATGCTTTAGTTACAGAGAACAATGAACAGGTCAGGATAAATGAGCTTTTTGAAAACAGAATAAACAATTTAACAAAACAGGCTTACAGGCAGTCTAGAGAAATAGATGGTATCATAAAACAAGCTAGGTTGAGTTTAGACCGGCCAATTGACTGGAAACACATTCTACATATACACAGCATCATCTTCAACATCGACATGATCCAACACCAGCTTGCAACAATCTTCGAATCCATACAATTGTCGAAACTGGGTATAATATCGAAAACGTTCTTACAACCTTCAGAACTGGAATTTGCAACGCAACTACTGGAATCACAAGGCATAACGATTGAAAGCTTTGATCAAACTTACGAGTTTTTGGAACCGGTAGCTTTTCATAACAACTCAGACATAATAGTCCTTATTAAAATTCCTAAGCTTAGACGAGGAGATTATGTACAACTTCAGCTGGAAACTATTCCTATACATAACAAAGTTATAGCGCTAAACGCTACAAGTGCTATTATTGGCAACAACGAGTCGTATCTGGTAATGTATCCATGTACGAACATCGAGAAACGCAGTATTTGCGATTTACAAAACCTCTTTAACGTCTCCAACGACAAATGTCTTCATCCAATATTACGAGGAAACGCAGGTACATGTACCTTTACAAAGTCACCAACAATTTCGGAATTCAAAACAGTTGAAAATCTTGGAGTACTGATAAAAACTCCGTTAAACCCACCCTCATACAGAACAGTTGTGGTTTTGGCCTGAGAAATCTGACAGGAACATTTCTCGTATCATTCAAGGATTGCCTCGTAACTCTCAACGGAAAGCACTTCAACAGCAAATCTTTCAAAGGGGAAACTAAACCTGTTATACTCCCACTTCATTTAGTGAACGTCAATGAATCAGAAATACTAGCAGAACCCATGGATAATTTGGAACAACTACACGTACATAATCGTCGTAAGCTAGAACATCTAGAAACCGTTACCAAAAGGACTAGAGCATTCAACATTGGAGCCATAGTTTTGATCACATGCCTCGTCATAGTTTTCTTCACTTTTCTCATAAGAGAAGTTCGTAAACTTAAGCTGAAACTGACGATACGCATTCCAGCAGTCAAAGTTGCAGATACTTCGCATCTAGGGTTGAACCGAGACGGTTCAATCTAATAAGGGGGAAGTTATGTACGCATCCTAACAGCCTCTATCGCGTATGCACAGACGTCAGCAAAGTACGCGCTAGCAGAAAGTCACCGTTGCATCCGGCACGTGGAGACGTCAGCTATTTGGTTACCAACCAAAGGTTAGCCACAGGTACGCTGACGTTGCAGTAAACATCCGGCCATCGAGGTTGCATCAGCCGGGACCCAATTGACGAACCAGGAATTCCGCTGAAGCAGCAGTTTCCAGTTAGGCGGCCATAGCCAGGTAACTAGGTAGCTTCAGTCAGGGCGATCAGTTCAGTGCGGCATTCGATAGGGACAACACGTCCAAGTGTAGACAATTAAAATTTGTAAAACATCAAGTGTATAACGAACTCGAATAAATAGTGAATGTGAATCGAACTTAGAATTATTTTTTAAAAACTTTATCACGTTCATGACAACGTAACTATAGATCGAGATGTTTCTTCGATTTCAGCTTCTAAAGAAAAAAACACTCCATCAAAGTTCAGTCCAAGTATAAAACCATCCTATTTGCATTTTAATATGCAAAAGCCATATTGTAGATACCGTGGGGACAGCAAAACTTTTCCGCGGCTGTTTCCACCGTCTTGTGCTTGGCACTTTGGAAAAGTAATAATACCCCAAAATCAGTGAAGCACCCTTTTCGTTCACTAGAAAAATGAAATACACATCTACAACCTTCATCTGTTGCCTCCGCCTTCCATCGTTGTCCGACATCGTCATTAGGGATCTTCAACAAGTTTGTTCAACAGACAGCCCATTTATTCCATCCTTCTTCTTTTGGGTGGTGTGTCGGAGCCACACCTAGGGTGGTGCCTTTATCAGTAAGCTACACGGAGCCTACTGTCGGTCAATCTACTGTCGGGTTATCAAATTAATTTTTGATCTTCCGTATAACAGATTCACGGATCAAAACGAACCTGCGGGTTGTGCTTCCCCTGTGGTGTTAACCCGCACAAATTGATTCCTTTTCAAATTGTCATGAATTAAATAATTCAAATTGCGGTTCATCCGTCTCCCATTGGGTATGTCATCTAAAAAGGTTGCTACATTTAGTTTTGATATAATTCATGAGAAAAAGTGCGAAAATTACCTACTGGTGGATGAATAATTCAAGCTGATCGTATTCTACCCATGATTTACTATTTTTTGGAGTTTATTCTATTTTTAAATTGATTGTTTAATTTTTAGATTGAAAAAAAAGTCACCAAAAAATCTAGAAGATAGGGCAGGGCGCGAGATTAATTGTCTGCCAACAGCTGGGCTATGGCTGGATGGAAGAAGGTACCATGCCGGTACAGAAAATGATGATGATTACGGTCATCAGAGTTTGAAGATTATTTTCTTTTTGGTGGCAGATTTAGAAAGTTTATTAATAATCATGGTTCGACGCAACTGGTGGCTGTCAATGTTTGATGAGCAGATAATCACAAAGGAGTAGAGTATTTGGAAGTAATAAGAATGGGTTTTTATGGTCATTTAGTGTCGATACTCTATATTTTTTACTCGACGGCAAAGAAAAAACAGATTAATTTGAAATTAATATCCGAAAACTTGCAGAGCAATCATTCACTATATTTAATATTTTAACTTTTGAAGCGAAATTCATCAAGTTTGCTTTTGATTAGAGCAAAAAAGCGCAGAGAACACTTTTTGATGACAAAGAAAATACAAAAAAATCGCAAATTATCAAGGTTGTTTGACTTTGTAAATGGAGGCTTTTCTCTATGTGTATAGGTACTTTGTGCGAGTCATGACCTTTTTGGACAAGACTTTGGCCTTATCCCAGAAGCAAGCAAGCGGACAATACCTTCTTGATTAAATACACCTCGAATGAAAAAAAATGAAGAAAAAAGCAATTTTTACATCGTTTGCAGCACGATTGCTTAAGGCGAATCGTGCCAGTGTTTACTCTGCAACGTAAAGAGTTCAGAAGCATAAATTAGATCAAATGACTTTTTTTAAGTCTACTCAGAACTGTTATTTAATTGATGGGGGTGCAGCAATTAACTGGTTAAATTGTAGTGTTTATTTGGGTGCCAATGAAAATCGACTTTTTCAATTTCAAAAACGGGTAGTGCTCAAAAGTTTCATCTCCTCGAAAAACGTCCCTATGCAAAATTTCAGCTCAATCTTCTTGACTTTTTTGAAACACGAAAATTTCCCAAGGGGGTATACGAAAGTTTCGATTTCGAAATCGAATTTTTATTTTGATGCCAAATGTCGTCAAGATCTGGTGCTATCTTGAAAAAATAAATTGAAAAAAATGGCGTTTTGGGACTTACAAATTTTTTTGAAATTGAAATTTTTGTTTTTGATGCCAAATGTCTACATGAAACGTCAGATCTGGTGTTATCTAGGATTTTTTTTTTTCAAAAAAACTGACTTTTTGAGACTAAAGTCTTTTTCTTTTATTTTTTTTTGAGATTGTACCGGATCTTGACATTTCATGCATTTCTGAAGACATTTGGAATCACAAATAAAAATTCGATACCGAAATTTTCCTGTAAAAGAAAGCGTCGAACTCTACGACCCCCCCCTCCCAGGATTGTGCCTTTGGGTGAGAAAATAAATCTCTAAAAATTTCAGCTCAATCGTTTGTTGCATAAGCTTCCGCATTTGATTTGAAGTTGCAATTTGAAAATGCAACTCCGTCACTCTTTTGTTCCAAAAATAGATTTGGTATGTCCGATTGAGCCCATTTCATCGAAGATAATCGAGCAATCCAAACCATCGCTCATAGCAGAAGAAAATTTAGATACCATGAGGGTATGAATCTTGTCGAGTATTCCTGGTTTGAAGTGTAAGATGTTGTAACCGTTCGGGAACTGGGTAACCTTACCATTTTTCGTTCTCTATCGTACATAGAGATGTTTATTTTTATTTTTCACAATTTTTAACAATCAAATAAAATGTATTATATTGACAGATCGAAGTTACATTTAGAAAACTCAAATATCCATCTATTAGTTGCACTCACTAAATGTATTTTTTAATAGTTACAAATTGTGAAAAATAAAAGAGAAGATTTTTTACCCACTGTGTAAGACATCTCCGATCAAACATACTGTTGCTTAATTTAAATCTGAACTTCAATTCTTCCGCTATCGACTCATCTGACCATTTATGGATTTTTGATACATATCCAGAATGTAGTTGGTACTGGTCGTCGTTGAACTTTTTTTTTTGATTTTCTTTCCGCAGGTTGTTCGGAATATTCTTTCTCACGACTTGTCGTATTTCCGTTTCAAACTTGCATTTTTCTTGTCATTTTCTTCCCAAATAATGTTCTAGCTGTTTGATTTTCCTTAAATTAGTTATACGATTACGAAATTTATAAACATTTATACCAAAATCAGAAAGAACTAACCGTTGTTGTACTTCACATTTAGAATACAAAACAGCTATTAACTTTTTAAAGTTCGGGGCTGTGGTAGTGCTATCATCTGCTTTGTCTTGTTTGAATGATCCGGATGCAGATGCGCGTTTCTTTAGCGAATGCTGAGCCGATGGTGGAATCGATAAAAAATGGTCTGACGATATTTTCTACTTCCAATGATACCCGACACTTGATTGATATCTCGTTTGCCACTGTGGAGGAACCTGCTGGTTTGTCTGAAACAACACCGTTCTGAAGAGGCAGGTACCTTTTCGTCGAAGAAAGTACTTGGAGAATTGAATGTGAGAAAAACAACTTAATTGTTAACAATTAATTGCATATTATTCGGCAACTCGGCCGTACGAAAACCATTTTTTGTTAAATATCTTGGCTGTGCATATGCACAGCATATGTTTCGAAATGGACAAATTGATATGAAATTTGCGAAAAAGAATCCACGTGTCTTGGAGGGACTCGAACCCTCAACCTCCTACTCTCTAGATAGGCGTGATAACCCCTACACAACAAGACCACTTAAAGGTCACGTTTGCGGAAAAGCCATCAGAATCCGAGTACCAACCTCCACCGCGGTTAGCTCTCTTTTTTGCAAATTGAATATCTTTCGGATGCTTGATTTGCCCAATCTCCACATTTGCTTTACTGTTGTATATCCACAGCCAAGCGAGTGCACATTGTTTATTAAACGAGAGAATCGCACTCCATGCACCCCAGCAACGGACTGGGCGGGACGGTATAGCATGCGAATTCAATCGCACTCTGCTGTGCCAAAGGCTTGCTTGGCTAAAGCATTTGATGAGTTTGATTGCCTTTACGTAAACGGTCGCGTGTACTCAGACGACTAATGACGGTGAAAGACCGACACTTGATTACAATTAATTGCATATTATTCGGCAACTTAATTGTTTATAAAGAAAAAGATAAGATTTTTTTTACCATTGTTGGTATTGGCGATTTCATCATATACAGAAGTCGCTCCAGGCTGGGGGCAGCAGGGCTTGACTATCCCTCCTCAGGCCATCTGCGAGTTGTGGTGCCTGCCTAGGATGTGCTGGTGTTTGACAGTGAACCCTTTTAAACTTCTTTGAAATGGTGCATGAATCCGCAAGTAGGCTCCGCCAAAGCGATCGTGTGCTGCTCAAAGCGCACAAGCCCAAGTCCTGTTATTATGTGGGACGCTAAACAGCCCTGACACGACGGCCCTCCGACGAGACAGGAGGTTTGCGCAGGCCCAATAAACAACCATTACGACATAGAAGATAATACGACTCGATACAATCGGCAACGACCTAGGCCCACAAGGCCACATGGAAATCACCTAATCAGAAACGGAAAACCAAATCGACCACGTTCTAATCGACGGTGAATTCTTCTCCGACATCACGAACGTACGTACTTACCGCAGTGCGAATATTGAATCCGACCACTACCTCGTTGCAGTATGTCTGCGCTCAAAACTCTCGACGGTGTACAACACGCGTCGAAGTCGGACGCCGCGGCTTAACATTGGGCGGCTACAAGACAGTGGACTATCCCAAGACTACGCGCAGCAGCTGGAAGTGGCACTCCCAACGGAAGAGAAGCTAGGCGCAGCTTCTCTTGAAGATAGCTGGAGAGATATTCGATCCGCCATTGGAAGCACCGCAACCACTGCACTAGCCACGGTGGCCCCGAATCAGAGAAACGACTGGTATGACGGCGAATGTGAGCAGTTAGTTTAGGAGAAGAATACAGCATGGGCGAGATTGCTGCAACACCGCACGAGGGCCAACGAGCCACGATACAAACGGGCGCGAACCAGACAAAATTCGATTTTTCCGAGGAAAAAGCGCCAGCAGGAGATCGAGACCGTGAAGAGACGGTGGAACTATACCGCGCTAATAATGCACGAAAGCTCTATGAGAAGTTATACCGTTCACGTAAGGACCATGTGCCACAGCCCGATATGTGTAAGGACATGAACGGGAACCTTCTTACAAACGAGCGTGAGGTGATCCAAAGGTGGCGGCAGCACTACGAAGAGCACCTGAATGGCGATGTGGCAGACAACGGTGGCGGTATGGTAATAAACCTAGGAGCACGCGCGCAGGACATGCGACTTCCGGCTCTGAATCTCCAGGAAATCCAGGAGGAGATCGACCGGTTCAAAAACAACAAACCAGGTGTTCGCCGTACGTCAGGTATTGCAGAAATGCCACGAATAACTGTGCAGCCTCGCTGGCTGTCCCAGCCCTGACAATTTTCAACCGATCACTCGCGGATGGCGTGTTCCCTGATGCCTGGAAGCACGCATCAATTACACCGATCTTCAAATCTGGCAACATATATAGCGTGATAAATTATCGACCCATTTGGATCCTGAGCTGTTTGGCCAAAGTACTCGAAAGACTGCTGCATTACAAGCTTTATCCAGCCGTTAAATCCGTTATATCAGAATTCCAGCATCGATCCATGCAAAAACGTACAACGATCTCTAATTTGATGAGTTTCACCAATAGTGTTATTGGATGCATCGAGAAGCGGCAACAATTAGATGCTGTGTATATTGACTTTTCGAAAGCATTTGATAAAGTTCCGCATGATCTTGCTATTTTGAAACTGAACCGTCTTGGTCTACCGTCGTGGATCGTCAACTGGATTCATTCGTACTTGACTTCAAGAAAAGCCTTCGTTAAGGTTCGTGACGCCACTTCCGATGAATTCTAGATTCCGTCTGGCGTTCCACAAGGGAATCACCTTGGACCTTTAATTTTTGCGCTATTTATCAACGACCTTTGCGATCAGCTACACTCGTGCAAGCTGCTTTTTGCGATGGCCTGAAAATTTACCGAGTCGTGATATCAGCTTTAGATTGCTGTGCACTTCAAGCCGACATTGTGCGCTTATCATCGTGGTGTCAGATAAACGGAATGCAAGCCAACGCCACCAAATGCAGAATCGTTACTTTTTCCCGTGTTCACTCACCAATCAGATTTGACTATTCGATGGACCAGTTACCGCTTATGAGAGTTAACTCCATAAAGGATCTTGGCCTTACCTTGAACAGTAAGCTTCGGTTCAACGAACACATCTCAAAGACAATCTCTAAAGCCAACACTATGCTTGGCTTCCTGCGCCGCAACTCTACACAATTCGATGATGTTTATGCTTTGAAAACATTATACTGCTCATTGGTCCGAAGCATTCTTGAGTACGGAGTTCAAATAAGGGCTCCTTACCATTACGAAACCTGCCATGGACCAATCCCGATAATCTGACACCGTATGAGCACAGATGTACGCTCATTGGCTTGCAAACACTCTCCAAACGCCGAACGTATGTACAACGCCTTTTTATTTTTGACATGATCCGTGATAACATTGACTGCAGTAGCGTGCTCCGGGAAATCAACTTCCACGCACCTAGCCGCCGATTACGCAATCCCCAATTGCTTTGGACCCCGGCGCACCGCACTGCTTACGGTTACAATAAATCACTTGACAGATGTTGAAGATTGTTTAACGATGTATGTTATGTATGTTGTATTGTTATATGTTTGATTATAATGTTAGTAAGCTTGTCTGCAAAAATAGGATTAAGATACTGTAGTCTGTGTGGATTTGAACCAAAGAACGAAAACGGATTTCTGGATAAACTGATACGGTTGATCAAGGCGACGGTGGATCGGGTGATGTGCGTAGTTCGAGTTTCAGGGGCATTCTCGAGTCCCTTCGAAACGCGCAGAGGTGACGGTCTTTCGTGTCTGCTATTCAACATCGCTTTGAAGGGAGTAATACGAAGGGCAGGCATTGACACGAGTGGTACGATTTTCACGAAGTCCGTCCAGTTATTAGGGTTCGCCGACGACATTGATATCATGGCACATGACTTTGAGAGGATGGAGGAAGCCTACATCAGACTGAAAAGCGAAGCTAAACGGATTGGACTAGCCATCAACACGTCGAAGACGAAGTACATGATAGAAAGAGGCTCAAAAGAGGTCAATGTAAGCCTCCCACCACGAGTTTCTATCGGTGGTGACGAAATCGAGGTGGTTAAAGAATTCGTGTACTTGGGCTCACTGGTGACCGCCGATAATGATACCAGCAGAGAAATTCGGAGGCGCATTATGGCAGAAAATCGTACGTACTTTGGACTGTGCCAAACGCTCCGATCGAAAAGAGTTCGCCGCCGGACTAAACTGGCTATCTACAAAACGCTTATTAGACCTGTAGCCAGTCTTCCCAAACGAACATCGAACACGCTGAGTACAGCTGTTCGTATACTCCATCTGTACCCTTGCTTCGTGTTTGTACGCATACGCACGAAAAGTATACTTGTACCCGAACTTGCGTTCGAGTTTCATTTTGTACATATGTACTGTACATCTGTACAGTACCATGTATAATCTGGCTGTAAAATTTTGCCGCTGAATATAATTCCAGAAGCTTCTCGAACAAAACAAATGTAGACAATTAAAAAATCATAGATGTGCGGATATGAGAAAATTTGGGTTCTCAATATTTCCATGAGGTTTGGTACTCTAGAACGCTCAGTAAAGTGTTCATGCAAAAATTAGGTTTATATTTTCAAATGTTATGATTTCTCCGCTTTGAGTAAATTCATGCCTTGAATATGCCCCCTCCCTAAATACGGTATTTAGTGCGAACTCATCAAACTGCTAATATTTGTACATTTCAAAAGCAAAACAGATGGCTATTTTTATGTCACCATATTGAAAACCAATAAATTCTTGACCGAAAACACCGTCAGAAGCCGGTCACTTCAGCGGAAAACAATCATGTTGTCCTATTTTGTTGCATTCGGGGCCGTACACTAATTACGTAAGCAAATTTTTCGGGTTTTGAATACCCCCTCCCCCCATGTAAGATTTTTCCCATACAAATATGTTTTTATTTATGTGGAGCGTAAGAAAATGGCAGACCCCCCTTCCCCCGTAAGTGCTTACGTAATTAGTGTACGATCCCTTCCTTGGTTGTAGCCTGTACAGATTACGAATATAGTCATTTGATATGGCGTGTGATCTTTGATATCAACCTTTACTTTTAATAAGTCATAGACCTGGTAGTCTGTGAAGGCTATTACGTAATATGTTATAAATGGCATTTTCCAACACGATGCCGGTTTTTGACATTACAATGCGGTCATGCGGTGCATCCATGAGGGGTGTTCATGATTTACGTGGCGCTATAGGGGGATGAACGGGATAGCCTCAAGCGTTATGATCCAGACAAAAGATTTAAATTGTCCATACACAATGTGCCATAAAGGAGAATCTGCATTCGCCCAACTTTATGTTACGTAATTTGTGAGCGGCTCCATAGCGCAACGCGAAATGATTTCTCCTGATGAACAATACACAATTTGGTTTTATTACGAAAACATTTACGGAGAGTCAAGAAATTGTTCCGCTGATCTATAAGTATAAAAAGTATTTATCATTATGCGCTTTCTATTCCTTCTCTGTGGAATGTACACGCTCAACTAAAGATATATAGCGGCATGTGAATCGAAATCAAATTTATCATAATCTTCTGTTCTCTTAATTATTCTTACGTGATGTTGAAAACCCATATCAGTTGGTCATTAACGTCATGAAAAAATGCTGCATCATTAGAAAATTATTCGCAAAAAAACCTTCCAGATCTACCCATCACTGCGCATCTTCATTTCAGCGTGTATAGTTTCCGAATTCCATTTTGTTCTTTCTCTTTGTCTCTTACTCTATCGACTCTCAGACCGCTCGGAACTGAAAGCAAGTTTGTACACGTGTTTTGTACTTAAGTACAAGTTTGCTTAGGCAGGTACTGGGTATCCCGTTGTACTCGAGTACGTCAATAATTCACGTTCTGTGTTCAACACGAGTTGATGAAAATGTACTTGTGTTGAACATCACACATGTTCGTGGGAAGACTGCCTGCAGCTCTCTACGGACACGAGACCTGGACGATGCTCGTGGTGGACCAACGCGCACAGGGAGTTTTTGAAAGGAAAATGCTGCATACCATCTATGGTGGCGTGCAGATAGCGAAGGGTGACGTGGAGTTTTCGTCTCTCGCATCTGCCGGATGAACTAATAGACCAAAAGCGCTCCAGGCTACTTAAGGATTTTTCGCTTAACAAAATATAATGCTGGCTTAACAAAATATAATTCGGTATGATAAAAAAAGTACTAAAAAGGAACGTAAACATTGAATTAGTTTCTTTTCAACTCGAGCAATAAACTATCAATGCATTACATAACACAATCTCATTGTATCGACAAGATCTATATTTTTCAAACTTATAATAACACTTTTCGTGCCACAACTCCCGCGATTCTTGCAAAACTTGACAATACACTTCATTATACAGGTTTAAAAAACAATATATTTATATCATAAACAAACGTAAATTCAAGCACAGATCTTCTGCAATTCGATCTAAAACGCTAAGCAGAATAGATACGTTTGCGTACGTTTTGACATTTTTCCTACGCAACGGTTATATTCTGAAAAGCTCCTTAGTGTGTTGACAGCACGTTGTCAAATCGCATGGAAAGTTTTGAGAACATCTCTTAATAGGTTTAGGGAAACGTCAAAAGACAAAAGGTCGAATGACAAAAAGTCGAACGTCGAAAGATCGAAAGGGACAAATGGTCGAAAATGATAAAAAGTCGAATGGGACAAAAGGACGAAAGGACAAAACGTCGAACGGGACAAAAGGCCGAAAGGACAAAATGTCGCACGGGACAAAAGGTCAAAAAACTAAAAGTTCAAAATAGACAAGAAACTACGGAGAGAATCAATCTCGCACACTACAAGTTTTATACATATTTTAGGAAAACTATTGTCTGTTCTGTTCTGTTCTATCTAGATATTCATAATATTGTTTAATAGTAATTTCTCCTTCTTTGAAAATTGCTCATTCTTCGACTTTGATCGATGAGATGAGTGTATTACTTCTGCTTGAAGTATAATGCATTTCACAAATTGCTTTGTTATCAGCTTGTTCTTGATCGACCTTTTGTCATTTTCGACCCTTTGTCCCTTTCGACCTTGTGTCCTTTCTACCTTTTGTCATTTCGACCGTCTTTCGGCCTTTTGTCCTTTCGACCTTTTGTCTTTCGATCTTTTGTCATAAATTCCTCTTAATACATGACTCCTAGTATGGCAAGGGCCCCATACGCCTGTCACTGGCGAACAATGCTCGTGTACTCTGCATCGAAGCTTAGAACCAATATTAGGGCGCAATCGTTAATGCGAACATTTTTATATTCGGTTAGTTACTGCAAATAAATTCTTTTTCGAGTCCCTATAATCAAGTAGGTATCTCAAGCATACCACATCATTATATTGCTGCATGATTGAGTGTTAAATTTTGATGAAATATCGAAAACAAAAGTGTGCATAAAAATTGCCTCGCCATAACAAAAAGGCGGCAGAGAATTAACACTGTTGTTTACATATTAGAACCAAATCCAGATGTCGCACATGTCGGGGTAGGGATTCAGTGCTCCGCCTTCTCCCCCTGTAGTATGGAGTTGACTTGTATGCCCAATCGAGTGATTCAAATTTGACTTTTTTGCCCCCTATGTTTAAGTTTAAACGATTGTGTTTACCATTTTAATAGACTGCCCAAATTTTAAACTAATTTGGATGTTTTTTGAATGTGCACACTTCATTTGAAGTTAATTAAGAAATTTCTATGGAAATCGATACTTAAGTGAAAGGCTGTTCCGTGAGGTGAGCTTAAGCTTGAGCTTGTGAAAGACCGTTCCGTGCAGTGGCCCATAAACTAATTGATTATAATCAACGCGTCGACTTCATAGAACACTTCCTAAACTGAAAGTCAGTTGTTGTTGCGAAGCGATTTGACGTTTATAAGTAAAGCTATAAAGAAAACAAAAATGCTCATTATTGATATTGATGTTATTCTTTTACGTATTAAATAGAATTTCCCACGATTCAGTATTTTATTGACAACTTTTCTTGCCAGCGTCAAAATGTTTCGCAACAAAGACGATCAATTCCCGTGCTAAATTTCCTATTTTACCAATGTGTTCATACATTTTTAGAGTCTAACGGGTAACGTTGCGCAAAGGCTTTATACAAAAGATACTGTTTGCATATTAAATTTCATACAAACTTCAAACTGCTCGTGCTCAGTCAAATTACAACCAAACTAGCTAAAAAATTAGGAGGCTTATTAAAATAGGAAATGTCATCGATTTAGCGTAGGGATCCGAAAAAGTCAAAATTTGAATCACTCTAATGCCCAACCTATACCATTTTATTTGGCTGGGAAACGGTTTGAAACGCAAGTTTTGTTAAAAACAAAGTTTCCCATGCCAAGACAAAGTGGATCTGTTGGGCACTAAAACTGACAAGCAAGCGCTCTGTTGACTACTCGTAATTTATGTTTGACAATCAAAAAAGGACAATTTCCCTTCATAAATTCTTTCTTTACACTGCAAAAATCAACTCACTTTATAATTTCTTTCACTCAAATCCGCCTTTACGTAGAAGAAGCGAATTTATTTCATTCGAGCCTCTTGAAAGGAGGCTTCCGAGCCTTTTGAAAGGAAGCTTCCGAGCCTCTTGAAAGGAGGCTTCCGAGCCTCTTGAAAGAAAGCTTCCGAGCCTCTTGAAAGGACGCTTTCGAGCCTCTTAAGAGGAAGCTTCCGATCCTCTTGAAAGGAGGCTTCCGAGCCTTGAACTATTGATCCATATTCACCTGTCATTTGTTCACTTTAACACTCAATTCAGATACATTTGACTGCTGCTCATTGATCGACTTCTTCCACATACAGAGTGCTAGAATTTTTTTTCCTACGGAATCTAAGCTCTATATAAATTTTCTTCGACAGAAATGTTTTCTGTTCTGTTAATTTCATGGACTCAATTTATAGCTCACAATCTTTCAGAACTTTCACTTCAGCGATCTGCGTTGTTCTGATTTTTTTTTCTCTCTTCCAACTAAAATGTATCTAACTTATGCTGCTCCTTCAGAAACTTCTAATTTTAACGTAAACCGTGACTTAGTAGGGGAGAACAGTTCAAAATACACTCCTCATACTTTTACGATGTTTTTACCAACAAGAATATCGAACCATTTCAACGTGTAGATGCACAATTTACCAAACCAGCTACATTTCACAATGATCTCCTATTCAACATGGTTTTTATGACTTTCGCATTTTAACGCATTTTAAAAATGTTTCGAAAATGAGGCTGGGGCAAAACGCCCGAATGGTGGTGTACAATGACTCAATTGAATGTAAAATAATGGTGAACGCATGGTTGCTTGTTTTTTCTTAATAAATTAAACAACAATCTTACGGAAGATCGCAACTCGTTGAATTTAAGTGAATATGGGAGAGTCCCCACAGAGAAGTGTTCAAGCTCATTTTGTGTTTTGGACCACACAGCTTTGTAGAACAAGTTGAAATGCATCATCAGAACCAGTGCTCCCAGCGTGTAAAGCTTTTTAAAAGAAATGTATCATGAGGTATAGCCTCCAGAATCAGTTCTTTATCATGACAGCTTGCGAAAAAAGTCTCTCACGGTATCCTACATATCGTATATGTATACAGAGATGATAAGTGAGCGACTTTCTCATTATCTTTTGGATTAAATCCTTGCGTACAACAGATTATAAGAAAGATTTTAAGAATGACGCCATTTTGCCCCGTGGGTACGTTATGCACTGTTCTCCCCTGCTTGATTTGTCACTAATAACATTTTTTTATTTTATTTTATTTTTTGAACTGGTTTGGTTTCTGACCGACATAGCATTTTATCTATCGATCCACCATTCAAGTTGTACCGATGTTTGAAGGGGAACTGAACATTCATCTCATCGCGAAACAAAGAAATACATCATCAATTTTATCGCTTCTTTTTGCTAACAAAAATACAAAAATAAGAAACAAATCGAATTCTTTTTCGTTGTTTTGTTTTTCGGAGCTATAAGAAGAAATCCAGGAGCAGGCCTAAGAGCTGTCCTGCAGGCCTGATGTTGCAGGCCTAAGAGTTTTTTCTGCACCTGTGTGTTCCTTCTTTCCATTGTTGGCATGCTGAAATGAAGGATGAAGATTTTCATATGAGGTTCGGTTGCATTTTCAGAAACGGAACCACAAACGTCGTAGCTACGAAGCAACTATGACTGCAAAATATTTGAATATTTAGTTTCAATTTATTTCCCAAACTAACAAAGTTCTTAGTTCTTATATTTGGATATCATTTGAAAAAGATGAACAGAAGTCGAACTGATATCTGTCGTTTTCTTTTTTGTATAAAAATCAAAGAACCGTATCACAACCCATCAAGTTTCACCTTAACTCGGGTGTCGGATTGGCTGTCTCTATTACGTCCCCGATGGAAAATCTCAGCTAGCTCAATCGAACAAAAGTCCCACTGGAAGGTGGGTCGACATGTAACAAGAAGCACTTCCAGTGTCGTTCTTGATTGCAAAAATTGCGCCAGAAAATGACAAACGTGACTACAGAATACTCAAGCCTTTGTAAGGCTCACCAGTGTGGGGGAGTCTGAGTTTGTATTATTTCCGTTCTTGACTTGAACTGGCAGTGAAATGTTATTAGACATGGTGGTGGTCTCCTCGGACCGATTCGGGTCGAATGCAACTGGTGAAAACGCTCGAGAACGGAAGGCAGCCAGCCGGGAAAAACGAGCACAGAAAACATAGATTGGATGAAGCGAATAAAGTCATCTTCGATTACACCAGCAGGGACTTAATGTTGCCTCCCACTGCCGACCGTCAGAATCGGAAAATCCCTTTTACAATGAATCGAATTGATGGGAGTGTATGTAGCAAGGTATGTAATGCCGGTTACAAACGTACGAGACGGGAAAGTTGTTTCGCGTTACAGCTTTCTATAGCTCTGGCTTGGTGAGAACATCAAATTCGCTTGTTCGACCGAGTGTACGTTATGAATGTGAACATACGTGCATTTGTAGGTACAATGGCATACGGGGCGGCATGTAGCAAGAATATCTTTCGTCCGTCTAGTCGACTTTGGAGTGGGAGGGCTTTGTGCGAACGTGTCTGGAGTGTCGATTGGAAAACTGTTCTTCCGCTACCCGGCATCGCATCGACGGCAGTCAGCGCGATTCAACAAGTTATGACTCTGAGTGTTGTAGATTGTGTGGATGATGCTGATGGTTGTAGGTGTTGCGAGACTTAAGATAACCAGTCAGTGGAGTGAATTTTTCTATGCTACCGAACCGAACCACGTATGCGGCAAACAAAGTGGCGTGCAGTAATAACGGATGCTACGCGTTCGTGTTGTATTCTAGTGTCGAATTGTAATCCTATTTAGGCCTGTTCTGTTGGAAAAATTGGTACAATTCAAAACGAATACTTCGGTCGAACTAATCTTTATGGATTACAATCGCTAATGGCTCATAGGATAGAATTATGAATATTCTTGACCACCTTCTAATTGGTGAGATGTGCCTCGAGTTCAACGAGAAGACGATAGGTTCGGGCGCCGATTCAACCCAGTAACATTTAGGTTTTATAATGGCTTCCAAGCACTCTTGTAGAGTAGCCTTCAAGACCGTTGAAAAATTGAAAATGTTACTTGGGCTAGAAGATCCAGCTCGTTGAAGAACTTGGAACTTGGAACTTAGACAGCGGATCTTCCGGAAGATGACCGCGTAGATGAGTAGTAAACGGCCATCAATGCTACTTTTAACAAAAACAGCGAGAACAACCTGACATTCAACATTATAGATAATATACATAATATGTATATTTAATGAAGTACAAATGGAGAAAAAAAAGTCGGAACTTATCTTTAATCTACTTCAGCGTTTACCTAATTTAAACTATACTTCAGAACGCCATAAAAAAAACAAAAAATAATACTTCTACTTGTATAACGAGTCGACATAATTGAAATTCGTCGTTTCCAGTTCGCAGCAACTAATACAACCCGCAGTTCAGCTGTGCCCTGTAAAAGGCACACGCAAAGCACCGGAAGACACATTTCACCGAACCGTGGCTATGAATAGGTCACACAGCCAGGAAGTGTGGTGCAATCAGCTCCATAAAGCAAACATACCACCCACGGGGAACGAACCATAGGTTGACCCGGTAGTCATTTCAGCCTTCCTATTTCAGGATCCTTAATACGCTCCATTTTCGTTCAGCGAGCGAACGCCACCGCCACCACACCCCCAGAGGGAGCACAGGTGGCTGCTGATGAGCCTGGTTGTGACTTTCGGCTGCACAGCAGCAGCGGGGGGTACCATTTGAACTGTGTTGCTCCAGTTTGTAGCGGTTGCTTCTAGCATTGATATCTTTATTTTGCTGGATGAGAGTGAAATAAAGTTGGTCTAGCCTGAATGGATGTTTATAAAGTAAAAATTTGTGTGGATTTGTGTTCCTGTGAGCTGATTCAAAAGGATGATGATTTCATTTTTTTTTTTTGAAAATTCACGAAGGCTACGGAAAATATATTATGTAGTTAATAAAACAAATGTAAACGCGTTGGTAAAAGGTTAAAAAATCATTAGCAATGATGCGAGTCAACCTTCTTCTAATCTAAATCAAACAATTCAATAGATCACATCTCGGGTCGCATTTTCAAATAACATCAAAACAGTTTCCCACCCATTCTCCTTGATTTGGTTGGCTGAAGATACTTTGATGTGAAGGTGCGCCATGTGTTACCACGAGAAGGTGAATCTACCCTTACACAGAGCGTCTGAAAACAACGATGGTAGAGTTGCCGTCGACATCGTCCTTGTCGCTGTTGGAGCAACAGATTAAAGAACAAGGTAACTTCTACGGATCACTGAAATGTTCACAGTCCTATTATCTGAACGTTGCCGTGTGTTGACTGATTCTCCGTAACCGTGAACGAAAGCTACACAAACTCAAATTTATGCAACCACCCGAGCAGACTAGAGGTGGGCAATTCGGTTCATGTTAAGCGAAAGCGATTCAGATATGTTTCGCGCCCAAAAAGGAACAGCTCTTTCGATTGATTGAGTAGTAGTAAATTATTTATTCGTTTTCCATCGCTGATTACTGTTTTTGCTCATGCTTGTAAGATACAATAACATAAAAAGACTATCATTGCATTCTAGGGAATTCGATCTCATTATTGCCATTATTTTACTTTATACAATTATTTTTTCTAACATAAAGAATAATGGTAGCCAAAAAATCGAATTAAACATCAGCCTGAGAGCAAATTGAAGAATCTTATGCAAGACATAGCAAGGTTTATTTAACTAAAAGATAAGTAAAGCAAAAATTCAATTATCTTCTTCTTCTTATATATAAAAATGAAATGGTCTGTGTTCGTATCCGCATAACTCGAAAACGGCTGGATGGATTTTTTTCATTCCTTCAGCAAAAATATTCGTTATTGTTTCCGACGGGTTTATACAATATTCCCTCATGCGAAAATTATTAATAAAGTTGAGTAAATCGTGAAAAACTAAAATTTAGATTCGTATGGAAATTTCGCATGGGCAGTTCACTGGGCGCATTTTCGCCTACTATGCAGGACAACGTCTGCCGGGTCGACTAGTTGTTTATAAATGATAAGAAAATGACAATTGCTCACCCCTTGGCATTACACCTGCTTCCGGCGAAAAATGCGCTGGAAAGTTTATGCATCCGTTGTTGAAACGTCACTCAGAGTAATTATAGTTTCATAAACAAAGGGATATGAAATTCGCAAACACCCTGCACCAACATTCGGAGTGCAGTGCTCAGGAAGTTTATATTTCTTCGTATGGAAAATAAGCGGAAAACCGGAAGGGAAATGCTGTCTCTCGAATTACCGAAAGTTTAATATTTATGTTCGAGTCTGTGTCTGCTGAGTGCGCATTTTGTGTCTCATGGCGTTACTCTACTCATATGTAGCGGAATGCTTTTCTGGGGTAAATTTGTGATGAGTGCGAAATGCAGACCATTAGAAGGTTTGCAATGATTTTGCAATTATGGTTTCGTATGAATGCATAAGTTAACGAATTAACGGATTAACAAATGAATGGTTGAACAACTAATTAATAAATTGGAAATTTGCTAAACTGCGATACGACGTAAATCAAAACCAATATCAGACTTGACAAAGGACAGTCTCATATGTTTATTCATTTTAAAAATAGGGTAAATGCTCCAATAGTGGAGGAATTAAGCACGTTCCAACACTATTCATTTTCCCAGAATAATATCGAATCTCATTTCACTTACCTTAATTATGCATTCGAAAGCTCTCCGCTTCTGTTTTAATAATAAAATGCTTGTGGTGAAAGAGAATTCATTTTCAAGCCTAAAATTACGACTCTAATTACTGGTACAATGTTCCAATAGTTGCGATATTTCTTAATTTGCGTTCCTATAGTTGCAATCCATTGTTTTCTAATGGGACTCGCAACTATAGGAACACTACCGCAACTATTGGTGTACAGACGAAAACATGTTAGAGTATTTTGATGATATTTAACAGTTTACAAGGGCTACTAAAGATATTGTGGCTCGGTTCGGAAACTGACAGATATACTAACTGATTGACAGTGTGGGTTGCTGCGATTGATTTGTAAGTTTTGAGTATACTATATCACCGCAACTATAGGAACACCCACGACTATCGGAACTTTCACCCTAGTAGTGAAGTAGTGAAGTTTTGTGACATAAGGCATTTGTCCGTTTAAGATTTAGTGGGTCTCCAGTTAGCCTTGTGAACAAAGGCGTAGGATTGCCAATTCGGAGATGGCGAGTTCGATTCTTGAACCGGTCTGGGATGTTTTCGGGTAGGAAACATTCTCGGATCCCTGGGCATAGGGTATCCATTTTACTTGCCACACAAGATACATATGCATGCATTGGCGGGCATTGAAACGCTCTCAATTAATAACAGAGGAAATGCTAATAGTATTCTAAGTTGTAAAGCAGACCAAGCTCCAGTTGGAGTGTATGGCCAAAGAAGAATGAGAAGAAATAGAGAAGATTATAATATTGAAATAACAGACAAGAAAGTGAGAAAAACTTTTTCCTCATTTTTATTAAACATGATTGCGTTCCTCGTGCTTTCCTCTCGACACATTTCTTCAACCAAATTCTTCAAGCTAAAACCAGGTATTTCCCTGCGTAGTTCCTCAAACCTTGGACATATGAAGACCACGTTCCGCGGCGTATCTTCGATGTTCTCACATTCCGGACACAACAGTGAATTAGCAATCCAGAACCGATGTAGACATTTTCTAAACCATTAACGTAGGTTTACCTTACTGCGTTTTCTGTTAATCCACGTCGATAGGTTTGGAAAGATTTCACCGGTGGGTCCACCTTCCTTTCTCCCGCTCCGTACTATTCCATTCCTGCTGCCACCTCACCATCGAACGGGTTTTCACCAGAGATGGATCTCTCTTACGTTTTTGGTGGCACTCCGCCATCTCTGGCATAACACTCGATGTCTTCCCTGGTGATGCAGATGGGCAACATCCCGGCGATAACGCATTCTGTCTCTGACGACACCGCGCTATACGCACTCCCGACTCGTATGGCCATCAGTCGGAACACACTTTTCAGCTTTTCACCCGACTCATGGTTCAGCGAATCGGTCATGATTCTACTCGAGATTTGCATCATTGCATGATTTCTACGTCTTCTTCGTCGTTAAATTTATCGAAGTAACTTTCGGAAGCCTCCTTTCAAGAGACTCGGAAGCCTCCTTTCAAGAGGCTCGGAAGCCTCCTTTCAAGAGGCTCGGAAGCCTCCTTTCAAGAGGCTCGGAAGCCTCCTTTCAAGAGGCTCGGAAGCCTCCTTTCAAGAGGCTCGGAAGCCTCCTTTCAAGAGGCTCGGAAGCCACCTTTCAAGAGGATGGAAAGGCTCGTTTCAAGAGGCTCGGATGCTTCCTTTCAAGAGGCCTCAAAACCTCCTTTCAAGAGGCTCTGGAAGCCTCCTTTCACGAGGCTCGGAATCCTCCTTTCAAAAGGCGCGGAACCCTCCTTTCAAGCGTCTCTGAAGCCTCCTCTCATGCTCCTCCGAAGCCTCCTTTCAAGAGGCTCGGAAGCCTCCTTTCAAGAGGCTCGGAAGCCTCCTTTCAAGAGGCTCGGAAGCCTCCTTTCAAGAGGCTCGAAGCCTCCTTTCAAGAGCTGGAAGCCTCCTTTCAAGAGGCTCAGAAGCCTCCTTTCAAGAGGCTCGAGGCCTCCTTTCAAGAGGCTCAAGGCCTCCTTTAAAGAGGCACGAAGGCCTCCTTTCAAGAGGCTCAGAAGCCTCCTTTCAAGAGCTGGAAGCCTCCTTTCAAGAGGCCTGGAAGCCTCCTTTCAAAAGGCCTGGAAGCCTCCTTTCAAGAAGCCTGGAAGCCTCCTTTCAAGAGGCTCGGAAGCCTCCTTTAAAGAGGCTCGGAAGCCTCCTTTCAAGAGGCTCGGAAGCCTCCTTTCAAGAGGCTCGAAAGCCTCCTTTCAAGAGGCTCGGAAGACTCCTTTCAAGAGGCTCTGAAGCCTCCTTTCAAGAGGCACGAAAGCCTCCTTTCAAGAGGCTCGGAAGCCTCCTTTCAAGAGGCTCGGAAGCCTCCTTTTAAGAGGCTCGGAAACCTCCTTTTAAGAGGCTCGGAATCCTCCTTTCAAGAGGCTCGGAAGCCTCCTTTCGAGGGGCTTGGAAGCCTTCTTTCGAGAGGCTCGGAAGCCTCCTTTCGAGAGGCTCGGAAGCCTCCTTTCGAGAGGCTCGGAAGCTTCCTTTCGAGAGGCTCGGAAGCTTCCTTTCAAGAGGCTCGGAAGCCTCCTTTCAAGAGGCTCGGAAGCCTCCTTTCAAGAGGCTCGGAAGCCTCCTATCAAGAGGATCGAAAGCCACCCTTCAACAGGCTCGGTAGCTTCCTTCAAGAGACTCGGAAGCCTGCTTTCAAGAGGCTCGGAAGCTTCCTTGCAAGATGCTCGGAAGTCTCCTTCGAAGAAGATCGGAAGCCTCCTTAAAAGAGGCTCAGAAGCCTCCTTTCAAGAGGCTCGGAAGCCTCCTTTCAAGAGGCCTCAAGCCTCCTTTCAAGAGCTGGAAGCCTCCTTTCAAGAGGCCTCAGGCCTCCTTTCAAGAGGCTCAGAAACCTCCTTTCAAGAGGCTCAGAAGCCTCCTTTCAAGAGGCTCGGAAGCCTCCTTTTAAGAGGCTCGGAAACCTCCTTTCAAGAGGCTCGGAAGCCTCCTTTCGAGAGGCTCGGAAGCCTCCTTTCGAGGGGCTTGGAAGCCTTCTTTCGAGAGGCTCGGAAGCCTCCTTTCGAGAGGCTCGGAAGCCTCCTTTCGAGAGGCTCGGAAGCTTCCTTTCAAGAGGCTCGGAAGCTTCCTTTCAAGAGGCTCGAAAACCTCCTTTCAAGAGGCTCGGAAGCCTCCTTTCACGAGGCTCGGAAGCCTCCTTTCAAGAGGCTCGGAACCCTCCTTTCAAGAGGCTCGGAAGCCTCCTTTCAAGAGGCTCGGAAGCCTCCTTTCAAGAGGTTCGGAAGCCTTCTTTCAAGAGGCTCGGAAGCCTCCTTTTAAGAGGCTCGGAAGCCTCCTTTCCAGAGGCTCGGAAGCCTCCTTTCCAGAGGCTCGGAAGCCTCCTTTCATGAGGCTCGGAAGCCTCCTTTCAAGAGGTTCGAAGCCTCCTTTCAAGACATACGGAAGCCTACTTTCAAGAGTCTCGAAGGCCTCCTTTCAAGAGGCCTGGAAGCCTCCTTTCAAAAGCCTCTGAACCTCCTTTCAAAAGCCTCTGAAGCCTCCTTTCAAGAGGCTCGGAAGCCTTCTTTCAAGAGGCTCGGAAGCCGCCTTTGAAGAGATTCGGAAGCCTTCTTTCAAGAGGCTCGAAAGCCTCCTTTCAAGAGGCTCGGAAGCCTCCTTTCAAGAGGCTCGGAAGCTTCCTTTCAAGAGGCTCGAAAGCCTCCTTTCAAGAGGCACGAAAGCCTCCTTTCAAGAGGCTCAGAAGCCTCCTTTCAAGAGGCCTCAGAAGCCTCCTTTAAGAGGCTCGAAACCTCCTTTAAGAGGCTCAGAATCCTCCTTTCGAGAGGCTCAGGAAGCCTCCTTTCGAGGGGCTTGGAAGCCTTCTTTCGAGAGAGGCTCAGAAGCCTCCTTTCGAGAGGCTCAGGAAGCCTCCTTTCGAGAGGCCTGGAAGCCTCCTTTCAAGAGGCTCAGGAAGCCTCCTTTCAAGAGGCTGGAAGCCTCCTTTCAAGAGGCCTGAAGCCTCCTTTCAAGAGGCTCGGAAGCCTCCTTTCAAGAGGATCGAAAGCCACCTTTCAAGAGGCTCGAAAGCCTCCTTTCAAGAGGCTCGGAAGCCTCCTTTCAAGAGGCTCTGAAGCCTCCTTTCAAGAGGCTCGGAAGCCTCCTTTCAAGAGGCTCGGAAGCCTCCTTGCAAGAGTCTCACAATCCTCCTCTCAAGAGGCTCCGAAGGCTCCTTTCAAGAGGCTCAGAAGCCTATTTTCAAGAGGATCATAAGCCTCCTTCCAAAAGGCTCGGAAGCCTCGTTTCATGATGATCGGAAGCCTCCTTTTAAGAACCTCGGAAGCCTTCTTTCAAGAGGATCGGAAGCCTCGTTTCAAGAGGCTCGGAAGCCTCGTTTCAGAAGCCTCGGATGATTCTTGCAAGAGGCGCAGAAGCCTTCTTTCAAGAAGCTCGGAAGCCTTCTTTCAAGAGGCTCAGAAACTTACTTTCGAAAGGTTCGGAAGCCCCTTCAAGAGGCTCGGAAGCCTCCTTTCAAGAGGCTCGGAAGCCTCCTTTCAAGAGGCTCGGAAGCCTCCTTTCAAGAGGCTCGGAAGCCTCCTTTCAAGAGGCTCAGAAGCCTCCTTTCAAGAGGCTCGGAAGCCTCCTTTCAAGAGGCTCAGAAGCCTCCTTTCAAGAGGCTCAGAAGCCTCCTTTCAAGAGGCTCAGAAGCCTCCTTTCAAGAGGCTCGGAAGCCTCCTTTCAAGAGGCTCGGAAGCCTCCTTTCAAGAGGCTCGGAAGCCTCCTTTCAAGAGACTCGGAAGCCTCCTTTCAAGAGGCTCGGAAGCCTCCTTTCGAGAGGTTCTGAAGCCTCCGTTCAAGAGGCTCGGAAGCCTCCGTTCAAGAGGCTCGTAAGCCTTCTTCCAAGAGGCTCGGAAGCCTTCTTTCAAGAAGTTTGGAAGCCTCCTTTCAAGAAGATCAGAAGCCTCCTTCCAAAAGGCTCGGAAGCCTCGTTTCATGAGGATCGGAAGCCTCCTTTTAAGAAACTCAGAAGCCTTCTTTCAAGAGGATCGGAAGCCTCGTTTCAAGAGGCACGGAAGCCTCGTTCCAGAAGCCTCGGATGATTCTTTCAAGAGGCTCAGAAGCCTTCTTTCAAGAAGCTCGGAAGCCTTCTTTCAAGAGGCTCAGAAACTTACTTTCGGAAGGTTCGGAAGCCTCCTTTCAAGAGAATCGGAAGCCACCTTGCAAGAGGCTCGGAAGCCTCCTTTCAAGAGGCTCGGAAGCCTCCTTTCAAGAGGCTCGGAAGCCTCCTTTCAAGAGGCTCGGAAGCCTCCTTTCAAGAGGCTCGGACGGAAGCCTCCTTTCAAGAGGCTCGGAAGCCTCCTTTCAAGAGGCTCGGAAGCCTCCTTTCAAGAGGCTCGGAAGCCTCCTTTCAAGAGGCTCTGAAGCCTCTGTTCAAGAGGCTCGGAAGCCTCCGTTCAAGAGGCTCGTAAGCCTTCTTACAAGAGGCTCGGAAGCCTTCTTTCAAGAAGTTTGGAAGCCTCCTTACAAGAAGATCAGAAGCCTCCTTCCAAAAGGCTCGGAAGCCTCGTTTCATGAGGATCGGAAGCCTCCTTTTAAGAAACTCAGAAGCCTTCTTTCAAGAGGCTCGGAAGCCTCGTTTCAAGAGGCTCGGAAACCTCGTTTCAGAAGCCTCGGATGTTTCTTTCAAGAGGCTCAGAAGCCTTCTTTCAAGAAGCTCGGAAGCCTCCTTTCAAGAGGCTCAGAAACTTACTTTCAAAAGGTTCGGAAGCCTCCTTTCAAGAGAATCGGAAGCCCCCTTTCAAGAGGCTCGGAATCCTCCTTTCAAAAGGATAGGAAGCCTCCTTTCAAGAGGTTCGGAAGCCTCGTTTCAGGAGCCTCGGAAGCTTCCTATCGAAAGGCTCGGAAGCCCCTTTTTAAGAGGCTCGGAAGCCTCCTTTTAAGAGGCTCGGAAGCCTCCTTTCAAGAGGCTCGGAAACCTCCTTTCAAGAGGCTCGGAAGCCTCCTTTCAAGAGTCTCGGAAGCCTCCTTCCGAGAGGCTCAGAATCCTTCTTTCAAGAGGCTCAGAGCCTCCTTTCAAGAGGCCTGGAAGCCTCCTTTCAAGAGCTCAGAAGCCTCCTTTCAAGAGGCTCGGAAGCCTCCTTTCAAGAGCTCAGCCTCCTTTCAAGAGGCCTGGAAGCCTCCTTTCAAGAGGCTCTCGAAGCCTCCTTTCAAGAGGCTCAGAAGCCTCCTTTCAAGAGGCTCAGAAGCCTCCTTTCAAGAGCTCAGAGCCTCCTTTCAAGAGGCTCAGGAAGCCTCCTTTCAAGAGGCTCAGGAAGCCTCCTTTCAAGAGGCTCAGGAAGCCTCCTTTCAAGAGGCTCAGAAGCCTCCTTTCAAGAGGCTCAGAGCCTCCTTTCAAGAGGCTCCAGAGCCTCCTTTCAAGAGGCTCAGGCCTCCTTTCAAGAGGCTCAGGAAGCCTCCTTTCAAGAGGCTCTGGAAGCCTCCTTTCAAGAGGCTCAGAGCCTCCTTTCAAGAGGCTCAGAAGCCTCCTTTCAAGAGGCTGGAAGCCTCCTTTCAAGAGGCTCAGGAAGCCTCCTTTCAAGAGGCTCAGAAGCCTCCTTTCAAGAGGCTCAGGAAGCCTCCTTTCAAGAGGCCTCAGAGCCTCCTTTCAAGAGGCTCAGGAAGCCTCCTTTCAAGAGGCTCAGAAGCCTCCTTTCAAGAGGCTCAGAAGCCTCCTTTCAAGAGGCTCAGAAGCCTCCTTTCAAGAGGCTGGAAGCCTCCTTTCAAGAGGCTCAGAAGCCTCCTTTCAAGAGGCTCAGAGCCTCCTTTCAAGAGGCTCAGAAGCCTCCTTTCAAGAGGCTCAGAGCCTCCTTTCAAGAGGCTCAGGCCTCCTTTCAAGAGGCCTGGAAGCCTCCTTTCAAGAGGCTCAGGAAGCCTCCTTTCAAGAGGCTCAGAGCCTCCTTTCAAGAGGCTCCAAGCCTCCTTTCAAGAGGCTCGGAAGCCTCCCTTTCAAGAGGCTGGAAGCCTCCTTTCAAGAGGCTCAGGCCTCCTTTCAAGAGGCTGGAAGCCTCCTTTCAAGAGGCTGGAAGCCTCCTTTCAAGAGGCTCAGGAAGCCTCCTTTCAAGAGGCTCAGGAAGCCTCCCTTTCAAGAGGCTCAGGAAGCCTCCTTTCAAGAGGCTCAGGAAGCCTCCTTTCAAGAGGCCTGGAAGCCTCCTTTCAAGAGGCTCAGGAAGCCTCCTTTCAAGAGGCTCAGAGCCTCCTTTCAAGAGGCTCAGGAAGCCTCCTTTCCAAGAGGCTCAGAGCCTCCTTTCAAGAGGCTCAGAGCCTCCTTTCAAGAGGCTCGGAAGCCTCCTTTCAAGAGGC
The DNA here is from genome assembly GCF_024139115.2 of Armigeres subalbatus. Taxonomy (NCBI): domain Eukaryota; kingdom Metazoa; phylum Arthropoda; class Insecta; order Diptera; family Culicidae; genus Armigeres; species Armigeres subalbatus. Next base: position 28,470,203 of record NC_085140.1, read on the forward strand.
TCAGGCCTCCTTTCAAGAGGCTCAGGCCTCCTTTCAAGAGGCTCAAGCCTCCTTTCAAGAGGCTCAGGAAGCCTCCTTTCAAGAGGCTCAGAGCCTCCTTTCAAGAGGCTCAGAGCCTCCTTTCAAGAGGCTCAGAAGCCTCCTTTCAAGAGGCTCAGGAAGCCTCCTTTCAAGAGGCTCAGGAAGCCTCCTTTCAAGAGGCCAGGAAGCCTCCTTTCAAGAGGCTCAGGCCTCCTTTCAAGAGGCTCAGAAGCCTCCTTTCAAGAGGCCTGGAAGCCTCCTTTCAAGAGGCTCAAGCCTCCTTTCAAGAGGCTCAGAGCCTCCTTTCAAGAGGCTCAGAGCCTCCTTTCAAGAGGCTCGGAAGCCTCCTTTCAAGAGGCTCAGAAGCCTCCTTTCAAGAGGCTCAGAGCCTCCTTTCAAGAGGCTCAGAAGCCTCCTTTCAAGAGGCTGGAAGCCTCCTTTCAAGAGGCTCAGAGCCTCCTTTCAAGAGGCTCAGAAGCCTCCTTTCAAGAGGCTCAGAGCCTCCTTTCAAGAGGCCAGGAAGCCTCCTTTCAAGAGGCTCAGAGCCTCCTTTCAAGAGGCTCAGAAGCCTCCTTTCAAGAGGCTCAGGAAGCCTCCTTTCAAGAGGCTCAGAAGCCTCCTTTCAAGAGGCTCAGAAGCCTCCTTTCAAGAGGCTCAGGAAGCCTCCTTTCAAGAGGCTCCAGGAAGCCTCCTTTCAAGAGGCTCAGAGCCTCCTTTCAAGAGGCTCAGAAGCCTCCTTTCAAGAGGCCTGGAAGCCTCCTTTCAAGAGGCTCAGAAGCCTCCTTTCAAGAGGCTCAGAGCCTCCTTTCAAGAGGCTCAGAGCCTCCTTTCAAGAGGCTCAGAGCCTCCTTTCAAGAGGCTCAGGAAGCCTCCTTTCAAGAGCTCAGGAAGCCTCCTTTCAAGAGGCTCAGAGCCTCCTTTCAAGAGGCTCAGGAAGCCTCCTTTCAAGAGGCTCAAGCCTCCTTTCAAGAGGCCTGGAAGCCTCCTTTCAAGAGGCTCAGAGCCTCCTTTCAAGAGGCTCAGGAAGCCTCCTTTCAAGAGGCTCAGAAGCCTCCTTTCAAGAGGCTCAAGCCTCCTTTCAAGAGGCTCAGAAGCCTCCTTTCAAGAGGCTCAGAGCCTCCTTTCAAGAGGCTCAGAAGCCTCCTTTCAAGAGGCCTGGAAGCCTCCTTTCAAGAGGCTCAGAAGCCTCCTTTCAAGAGGCTCAAGCCTCCTTTCAAGAGGCTCAGGAAGCCTCCTTTCAAGAGGCTCAGAGCCTCCTTTCAAGAGCTCAGAGCCTCCTTTCAAGAGGCTCAGAAGCCTCCTTTCAAGAGGCTCTGGAAGCCTCCTTTCAAGAGCTCAGGAAGCCTCCTTTCAAGAGGCTCAGAGCCTCCTTTCAAGAGGCTCGGAAGCCTCCTTTCAAGAGGCTCAAGCCTCCTTTCAAGAGGCTCAGAGCCTCCTTTCAAGAGGCTGGAAGCCTCCTTTCAAGAGGCTCAGGAAGCCTCCTTTCAAGAGGCTCAGAGCCTCCTTTCAAGAGGCTCAGGCCTCCTTTCAAGAGGCCTGGAAGCCTCCTTTCAAGAGGCTCAGAGCCTCCTTTCAAGAGGCTCAGAAGCCTCCTTTCAAGAGGCTCAGAGCCTCCTTTCAAGAGGCTCAGGAAGCCTCCTTTCAAGAGGCTCAAGCCTCCTTTCAAGAGGCTCAGAGCCTCCTTTCAAGAGGCCTGGAAGCCTCCTTTCAAGAGGCTCAGAGCCTCCTTTCAAGAGGCTCAGAAGCCTCCTTTCAAGAGGCTCAGAGCCTCCTTTCAAGAGGCCAGGAAGCCTCCTTTCAAGAGGCTCAGGAAGCCTCCTTTCAAGAGGCTCAGAAGCCTCCTTTCAAGAGGCCTCGGAAGCCTCCTTTCAAGAGGCTCCAGCCTCCTTTCAAGAGGCTCAGAGCCTCCTTTCAAGAGGCTCAGAGCCTCCTTTCAAGAGGCTCGGAAGCCTCCTTTCAAGAGGCTCAGGAAGCCTCCTTCAAGAGGCTCAGAAGCCTCCTTTCAAGAGGCTCAGGAAGCCTCCTTTCAAGAGGCCTGGAAGCCTCCTTTCAAGAGGCTCAGAAGCCTCCTTTCAAGAGGCTCAGAGCCTCCTTTCAAGAGGCTCAGGAAGCCTCCTTTCAAGAGGCTCAGAAGCCTCCTTTCAAGAGGCTCAGGAAGCCTCCTTTCAAGAGGCTCAGAAGCCTCCTTTCAAGAGGCTCAGGAAGCCTCCTTTCAAGAGGCTCAGGAAGCCTCCTTTCAAGAGGCTCAGGAAGCCTCCTTTCAAGAAGCTCGGAAGCCTCCTTTCAAGAGGCTCAGAAGCCTCTTTCAATAGGCTCAGAAGCCTCCTTTCAATAGGCCCGTGCGCCTGCTTTTAAGAGGCCGGAACCCTGCTTTCAAGAGACTCGGAAGCCTCCTTTCAAGAGGCTTGGAAGCCTCCTTTCAAGAGGCTTGGAAGCCTCCTTTCAAGAGGCTACCATTACCAATAGCATCTTCTTCTTCTTCTTCTTCTTATTGGCATTACATCCCCACACTGGGACAGAGCCGCCTCGCAGCTTAGTGTTCATTAAGCACTTCCACAGTTATTAACTGCGAGGTTTCTAAGCCAGGTTACCATTTTTGCATTTGTATATCATGAAGCTAACACGATGATACTTTTATGCCCAGGGAAGTCGAGACAATTTCCAATCCGAAAATTGCCTAGACCGGCACCGGGAATCGAACCCAGCCACCCTCAGCATGGTCTTGCTTTGTAGCCGCGCGTCTTACCGCACGGCTAAGGAGGGCCCCTCTTGGTATAATTACCAATAGCATAATGGATCCATAAGCAAATTTCTGGATTTTACAATCTAGTGCGTATTCAGTTTTAGCCATTTAAAATAGTAAAATAAACATTTTGAAACAATCTCACCAAACTAATCCATAAAGAAGATCAGGTGCGATTGAGGAAGGATAACTGTCGCATAATTTCAGCAACATGTTCCATCGATAATCTCAATCGCTTCCATTGGATTTGCATTCCTACAATGGATACAGGAGAAAATCGATGCGATTCTTCGGCGGAAGCAGGCCGAATTCAGTGCCGGAAGAACTTAGGATGTTCCGACACGCCAGCTGTCATATTTGAAACGAGCGAGTAATGTCGCTTACTGATAAAGTGCAAATCATCTTCCATGCCAACATCATGGAATTAAAATTGTAGTACAACCGTACAAACCAAAGCTCCGCGACAGTGTAGTGGGTAGCACTTGCCGCTCTAATGTAGGTCAAGTCTGCACGTTTCAAATTCCACTCTATTCATATTTAATTTTGATAAAATAACTATGTATAAATAATTTTTCTTATTAAATTTTGCATGAAAGTGTTAGTAGAACTTTTGGAAGTCGCTCGAAAAATTCCCAGTGAACTTGCTTGGAAATTTTATATTCGAAGTTCCTGAAAGGAAGCTTTTATTAAAACATTGTATATGATTTTACACATCTTTTAAAAACATATACTGCTCTGCACTATTCACCTTCGGCTTCATTAGAGTTGAATTGGAACTACGAAAAATGAATTTAAAATACGGAAAAATTACAGAAGCAGACATTTTTCGGGAGTGCATGTTTGTTCGTGTTTTGTATTGGGCGCAGAACGATCGCGCGGAATTCGTGATTGTTCATATTGTTTCGTATTAGATGCGGAATCGAGATCCGGGATATTTTGTTCTGTGCGATGCGTCGGTCGATAATCGACCTAATTATTTAGCTCGTGATTGTTTATGTTTCGTATTGGATGCGGAATCGAGATCCGAGACTTTCTAAATTAATCAATGTCTCCTTAAGGCTATTCTGATACATAAGATAAACTAAATAAAAGTATGGGAACTCCGCGTGTGTGTTGTGCACCTATTGGTTTGATTTCATATAAAGTATGCAGAATCCACCAAGGTGGAGTCCATTTTTTTATTTAAGTTTGCATATTTCACCTGCAACAAAATTTAAACATAAAACCTTCAATCTCCATCTGAATATAAGATTTCATATTTCCGCCTCATAATTTCATTTCCTTCAACAAAAATGTGTCCCATCCGGCGATGCTTTTCCCTCGCATCCATTCAGTTCTGCATGTCTTACGATTCTCACTTCATCCCCAAAACGGCACTGCACCGGAACCCGATTCCACTGAATAACTTTTGTGTCTCTTATTTTCCCACACACACAGCTCTTTAGGCTCAACAACGCTGCAAGATAAACGAAAAAGTTTTCCCTCGAAAAACTGATAACTTGATTATACCGGTAAACGATGTGCTGCGACTTTGTACGAAAGCAAAAAAAAATAGGCCGTGCGCCTCTAACCACAGATTTCCATGTTCACCAGTTTGGGTGGATGAAAAATGAGTGAAAAGTGCGAAAACCAACCTTTTTTCACCAGGGTCGACTTGTCGATCTTAGCAAAAGGAAACCAAAAATGTTCCGAGCCCAAACCCCACACAGAACACTTTCCAGGGATTTGGGTCTGATCCATCCGGCTGGTTGTAGGAGACAGCGGAAATATTTTTTTAATAAGTTTAGACAAAAATTGTTCTACGCGCCAGAAAGTGTGTTTATGTGTGAAAATAATATTTATTTCCGTTTCTCCCTTCTCCGTTGCAGCTCTCGGTGACGCTATGTAATTTGGGCGTGGGTGCTACCTTCGGCGAAAGCATCCTGCACGACTTGCCCCGGGACAGTACGGTGGTAACGAAGACGACTTGCGAGCTGCTCAGAGTGGAACAGGAGGATTTTAGACTGATATTCGAGGTAGGTTCGGTGGAATTTGGCAGCAGTTTGTGGTATTAGCCGGAAATGAAGATGGAGGATGGTCTGCTGGTGAGCGTTCAATGGAATTTCAGTTAATTTGGACTTGGGCTGTTGTACGACTGTGCGTCGAAAAAGCTTTCTTTTTATATTACATATTTTGAAGGAAAAATACAAGCTAGGCTGTTTAGTGTTTACACGGAAACTCAACCCAATATCAGAAGCCCCCGTTTTGCAAATTTCAATGGTCTTCCAATCACATTTGCTGCTTAGCGACTACTAATGAATTTCAACAAAATCCACATAGTATCAGACTTCCTTTCATACGCGCAACAAATGATGCATATTCAAATCCAGAGAGATTTTCATCCCAGCTGCTACTCTGTGACTGACCAGCACCAATATTAACTGGGATGAACATTCCCTTCTCAATGAAGAAAAGAATGTTGTTTGTAAAAAAACTTATTAAAAAAAACTTTTAAATGGAATAAAAGAAATTACAATGTTACAATTACAATTACAAAACTCGTCAAAATAAATAGATAAAAATAATTATCGTAGGAACACCTTAGCTGTTGAAAATTTTGTGAAATTCACGGGAGTCTGTGAAACAGTTCAAGTGTTTTTGTTTCCCACATTTTTGTAAGAATCTTTGAATTATCTTTTAAATTCCGATACAACTTCTATTACACGCAAAAAAAAGCGTTCCCGAATTCGTGAACCAGCAAAAATACACCGTGATTTAAATCATGGTTTCGGGAACACCAGTCACGTTTTCCAGAACGTTCCAGAAAACATGACTTTGTTCCCGAATCCGTGGCTGTTGTTCACGGAAAAATACACCGTGAACTTGTCAGTTCACGAATTCATGAACACTTTTTTTTGCGTGTAAACTTGCTTGGGGAAACAAATAAATATCAGTTGGAGCTGAATATGATAAATGAAGTGACTTTTATGATTTTATACAAAAAATATAACGCGACGAACCCTTAGTCTGATAGCGAAATGTTCTAATTTTGTGATCATAACTATTACCAGTGATCATTATGCAAAAACAAGCTCATTTCCTAGAATACATTACACATTTAAACTCTCAATCTTGGATTTGGACCACTCTCAAATTTAAATGCTATTCTTTCGTAGTAGTTCTATTATTAGCACTTGTAAAATGATTGAACAGAAGTTCGCCTCATTTACATGCCGAATAGTTGCCCCATAAATCTTCCCACTCTCGGTCTGCCGCTCATTCTAAGCTCTCCAAAAATATCCCAATTCCAGTCCCGAAAATACCCTCCATCGATCGATGTCAACACTTTGTGCAAATACACCCCCGTGACACACTCGAACACGGACGTGTCATCGAAGCCGGAAAAAGCGCAACGGGAGTATGATTTTCCACCCAACCTTAAGTGTTTTCTGCAGACTTTTCTCAGCCGGCGTCACCCGCCACCCTCCGGTCTACACTCGAGACTTACTGTCTGCCTATCCGTTCGTCCATCTTGTCGACCTTCTCCCAGCTGGACGCCCGTAGGTAGTTGGTGTCAGCAGCGATGGTCCTCAGCCTCAGCCAGCAGCGAGCGGAAGCAATGGGATCTGGCATCGATCCGGGGGCCTTAATTTGTCCGGTCGTGACAGGAAAAGAAAACATTTTCCCATGCCAGCAAATTGTGCTCTTCCCATAGCATCAGTCGAGAGATGACTGGACAGATGAATGACACTTGCAGATTCTGAATGGTCCGAAAAGTAGTACTTGTCCCTCAGAACAGAAAGCAGTGATGTGTGAAAAGCCATTCTCTGCTTGAGGAGCAGTGGGTGAAATGTTTTCATGGTGATCCGAAAATTCAACTTTACATTTGTCACATTGCATCACTCACCCATGCCCACCGGACTTATGTTGGATTATGATCCATAAATAATAAGTGCCTGTCTTTTCTTCGTCAAGTGGAGTCGTTTTTCATTCTGCTATTTTCTCATTCTTCGAATACCATTTCGGTTCAGTTTCGCATCCGGTAAGGGTTATCAGCATGTAAATTGTACACGATGGTTCATTATTCTTCTAGTGCTATTTTTAGCATGTTTACGACTTCTACTATGACTAAAGTTCGGTAGCACATGTTTGAAAGTGGTTTCGACGCCGAGTAGGACGTAGAGGAGAAGGATAAAAATATATCTTGTCCTCCATTACGGTTGCTGGTGTAGGCGTTTGATGGCTAGCTCATGGAGATCAGTACGAAAGTTCCTTTTTTGCCATTCTAGTTTATGTTGGTGAAAATATTGGCAATTCTATTATCGTAACTTCGGAGAACACGTGAGCGCTGTGTATTAAGTTCATTTGATTGACAAGTTCGACCTTCTTGCGGGAAAGAAATAAAAGTTCTGGTGAGTGATAACCATGTTTCGTTCCCTTCCAGTGCCGCCAAAACTTAAGTATGTTACTTTTCGTGCCTTCTCCAATGCCAACAAGAGTAGTCTTCATTAAAGAAATAATCTAACCCATGGCCTATCCAGCTTTTTACGCTAGCCATAAATTAACAAGGGGTGAATCGAATTTGACATATGCTGTGAACCTCATTTATGATAATATCTTGGTAGCTATGAATTATTGACTATATCACTGACTTGACCAGTCAAATTTGGTTCTGAGAAACGAGGATTTGGTAGATTGTATTTCGTTTGTTTTTGGCTATGAAACTGATTTTATTATTTTCAGGGCATTCGTTAAACGAAAATAATTGGCCCTGACGAAAGCGAGAAAACAAAATGGGGGCCGGCTGATGCTTTTTTATTTCACCCAGCAAGGGATATAGGACGTCGATTTTAAAATGCTTATTGAAGCGTTTAAATACATTTTAGCCTAAAATTGTTCACTTTTTTGGGTTAGAAATTTAATTTACTTTCATATAGGTAATACGAAAGTTGAATTATTTTGATTAAAAAACATGTGTAGATGAGGAGCCTAACATGTAGTTTTTCAAAATTCTAACCCTACGTATTTAAAAGTTTTCAACATATCATTGTTAATAACATTTTAAAAGCATTTTAAAATATACTTCCTATACTTCACCATGTTGAAAAACAGTGATTTCACGCACACGTCCGTCGCCGCTAGATGGCAACAGCGCGGCTGCGTCAAAGCGAATTGTGCGTGTTGGCTCTTGTTTCGGACGGCAGAACAATCGCGCGATTTGCCGAAATTTTGTGTTTTGCATTGCGCGGCCGGTAATCAAGTTAATTAGTTCAGTGCGTGTTGGCTCTTGTTTCGGACGGCAGAAAGATCGCGCGGCCGAGTGAGTAAACAATTGGTGCGTAATCGGACGTGTTTCAGGTAGGATTTAGAGCATTCGTAAAATCCGAGTTTTTGGTTCTGATTTTAATGTTTGGTGAATAAGTGTGGTGAATAAGTGTTTTGTATATAATGCGGAACATTTGTAAAATCCAGGTTACTTTGTCCTCCTTTGGACGGTTCGTAAGTAAATTGATGAATATATTTTAATATTTTTTCAGCATATACTGTTATTGACAAACGCTCTATATTGTCGAATAGAGCTCCCTATTATTCACCTTACCCACTAACACAAATTTTCCTTCCCGAGACATCTATGAAGGTAGTATGGGTTCCCTGCATCTTCACTAGTAGATGTTGAACTAACATTCCTTCCCTTCCTTCCGTGATTGTAAGGACGTGGCCAGGTATACAACTGCTACTGTATAGGAAAAGGTACTAATCCCAAGTACCAATTTGCGACAATATACAGTAGATTGTTCAATTGAGCATTGTATAGCCACCCACGATTTGAACAATCACATATGCTATGCTATTCGTTAAACGAAAATAATTTGAATCAGAACAGCTTTGCATGCCAGTTTGCAACTTCTTTTAAGTTTTAGAAGTTATGGGTATGTCCCAAACGTCGCGTCGGGAAGATCGTTGGACTGAAGCGGTATGATGAATTGAAGTGACTTATGAGTATTATGTGATAGCTGATACAGTACAACCACTACAACACTATGGTAGCATGGATCGAATCCCGTAGCAATCATACAATTTAGTTATTGCTCACTTAAAAAAAAATTTTGAAAATAAATGAGGTGTAGACATCATGAAACGAAAAAGAATTTCGTCAAGTTGACCCGATTTTCGTATGGCTTCTTTTCAAAACAAAACAGGGGGAAAGACGGCTTTGGCAGGTTTTGTTCTATTATTGGCAGGAGTTTTTTGTCTACCAAATTTTATGAAATTTGGCCACAATATTCTTTGATATGCAATGAATGTTTAGGCCAAATTTGAGCCTAGTCAGTCATAAAAAACCCCCCTGCCAATAATAGAACAAAACCTGCCAAAGCCGTCATTCCCCCTACGATTTTCCTTCGACTCGAAAATCGTCTGGTTTCGTCGCATCGAAACGAAAAGTACGAACTCTTGCTATCAGCCTTATCGAAAATTGCTTTCTACGGGCCGCTTGAGTTTCACATAAATATCAAGTGTTCTAGTTCGACTCAAAAAAAACTGACGAATACACTTAAGAAATCTTTATCAGAAATGACAACAACAACGAATCAACTTACCATGACGACGTGGAGGGCTATTTACCTACGAACGCGTCCTCCGAACATGACCGAGAGGAAGGTCCGAGACCGAGACCGAGAATCTCATCTCCTCTGGTCTGCTGCAAATATGTGACGTGCTCAACGCCAATGGTAGACTATTATATCTGGCATTTGTATGTAACGTTAATGAAACTGAACTGATTGAAGCGCCAACCACGATGTTAAGACCAGACCGCCATCATAAACCGTTTGTTATACGTTTAGACATACAACGTACTTTGGATCGTTCTCGAAGTATCACCTCTAATCAAGAATTAGATTTCACACGTTGTGACTTTGACGCTGTAAAGTCGGAGTTTGGCTCACTCGATTGGCATCAAATCGATGGTGGAACCGATGTGAATATGGCTATCTCAACGTTCTACGGTACTGCTTATGATACAGTCAGAAGGCATGTTACTATCAGTAGATGTTCCACGCGTCGAACATTCAAGCTACCTTGGTGGAATGCAGACTTACAACACATGCGTAACGTTCTCCGCAAGGCACGACGATGGTATTTCAAAAACCGGAATTATAAGAATAGAACGTTTCTTCAACGCATCGAAGCAGAGTTTGGCGAATTTGTTAACACTACTTTCCGTAACTATACTTTTCGTGTCCAAGAGGAAGTTGAGTCGATCCCATCATCGTTTTGGCGGTTCATTAACAGTAGGAAGAACTCGCAGCAGGTTCCTTCGGAAATGTCATTTGGCGACGTTACTTCCAGCGGCACCTCTGAAGCAGCTAAACTTTTTGCCCGTTTCTTCAAATCTGTGTATAACGCCGCGTCTCCTCCAATCTCAGTTGGCGCTATAGACTCACTTCAATCGTTCTTCTTCTTCTTCTTATTGGTATTACATCCCCACACTGGGACAGAGCCGCCTCGCAGCTTAGTGTTCAACTAAGCACTTCCACAGTTATTATGTAACTGCGAGGTTTCTAAGCCAGATTACCATTCTTGCATTCGAATATCATGAGGCTAGCACGATGATACTTTTATGCCCAGGAAAGTCGAGACAATTTCCAATTAGAAAATTGCCTAGACCGGCACCGGGAATCGAACCCAGCCACCCTCAGCATGGTCTTGCTTTGTAGCCGCGCGTCTTACCACACGGCTAAGGAGGGCCCTTCAATCGTACTACATCAATTTCCCACGCCCGATATTCTCTACTGCAGAAATAGTAAGCGCATTTCAAGAAGGCATTGTCTCATTCTTTCAGTTTATTTCAGACAAACGAGTACTTTTAAAGAAGGGACTATCAATCCTCTATGCCTTATACCGGGCAAATGTGTTCATTTGCGGAAGGCATTATCGCTTCCTATCCCCTAATATCGGGCGCTGCTATCATCTAAAGAAGGCATTATTGTGGGGTTTGAGTAAGTTACCATCAGCGTGTGATTATACATTACCACCTCAGCGTGTCAATCGGTGAGTAGCAAGCCATGACTCGGCCTTTTCTCATACGATCTTGGTGGCGTGCACACGCACCAATGGAGAGCTGCCGTCATCGCATTTCGCAGCAGCCATTTGGAGCCACACATTTTGGCGATCCTGCCAGGTTGTTTTTTTTGTATCCTAACGCTGATTTCAAAAGGTGAGTTGAATTCAAGTAGTTAATATGCGAAAAGATACAGTATTTAATTTTAAATACGGAAAGGAATCACAAGCATTTCAACAAAGCGCGTCTGGGAGGCCGCTGGAAAATGGATTGTGGTTTGGAAAATCACAAAGCGCGTCTGGGAGACCGCTGGAAAATGGATTGTGGTTTGGAAAATCACAAAGCGCGTCGGGATGACCGCTGGAAAATGGATTGTGGTTTGAAAAATCACAAAGCGCGTCGGGATGACCGCTGGAAAATGGATTGTGGTTTGGAAAATCACAAAGCGCGTCTGGGAGACCGCTGGAAAATGGATTGTGGTTTGGAAAATCACAAAGCGCGTCGGGATGACCGCTGGAAAATGGATTGTGGTTTGGAAAATCACAAAGCGTGTCGGGATGATCGCTGGAAAATGGATTGTAATTTGAAAAATCACAAAGCGTGTTAGAGAGACCGCTGGAAAATGGATTGTGGTTTGGAAAATCACTAAGCACGTCTGGGAGACCGCTGGAAAATGGATTGTGGCTTGGAAAACCGTAAAGCGCGCCTGAGAGACTGCCGAAAAAAGGGTTGACAATCTAGAAAATCCCAGGGATAATCTGGGAAGTAGAAATTTTGGTTAACATAAATTTATACAATTGACAGTGTACATAAGACCACAAGTTTAACTTATTGGATAGCGAAATAGATTACATATCTTGAAGTTTATTTTGGGATTTACTGACTTAGTAGTCATAGCAGAATTGCCCGGTGAATCCGATATCCGAAATTCACGAAGTTAAAAAAAAACTTTGCATTTGTTTGGAGTTGTTGGGTAATAGTACTAGTTACCAAAAATCTAAAATCGCTAACTTTTTTGAATAAATATCATTTTCTAGGCGGTTGTTCGGAAGTTTAATATCGACATGTTGGAGGTCAGCTTGCTGGTGTTACTATACACGAGGGAGATAGTTCGACTAATTGGACAGAATAAGTTATTTAGATTATTGCTGCGATCTATAACGTTTTTTGAGAGATCAGTATCATAACAACCAGATACCAACGTTGTTCTGCAATTTAAAATCGTGGTTAAGTCAAGTTTATTTTGGAGTTCAGTTGTCAAATGAAACATATTTAACGTTCAACTTCGTCTTACGAAAATGACTTTGAAAAAAACACTCGTCCTATGCTAAAAGGTTTTTTTGCTCCTTTTTTGTGAGAGAAGAAGGGGAATGTGGGGTTTGAGTAAATTAACATCAGCGTGTGATTATACATTACCACCTTAGCGTGTCAAACGGTGAGTAGCAAGCCATGACTCGGCCTCTTCTCATTCGATCTCGGTGGCGTGCACACGCACCGACGGAGAGCAGCTGTCATCGCATTTCGCAGCAGCCATTTTGAGCCATACAATTATCCCTTCCTTTCGTCTTATACCGGGCAGGCGCGTTCATTTTAAGGAGACATTATTTTTTCCCTATGCTGTAAACCGGGCAGAAGCATCGAATCGGAAATCCTATGCCTTTGCTCACATGGTTAACTGGATACCCTTCGCTTTGTGCCGCACTCAAAAAAAAGATAAGCTTTCGGGGAAGTGTTACATTCGGGGAATTGGTTTGCGGGGAATTGTGATACAATCATTATGCTTTAGCGTGAGGGATCCAAATCCATACAGCACCGAAATCCGTCCACCTCATAAGATATCAATAAATTTAAGGGGTTTGAGGAAAATTAACTTATAAATAATCAATCTCATCCTTGCCATATACTTGACAGTAAGCTTTTTAGCCATTTAAAAGACAAGTATGCTTTGAAATCAAAACAAAATAAATCAACGCGAACAACTTGTTTAAAGACATCCTAACGTGAAAATTTATTACAAATGTTCAGCTTCTGATTTTTAAGAATTTAACGGTAAATCGCATATGGGCAATTATATTACTCAACTCTCCAGGGAAAAAAGAGGAATGATAATATAATAAATTAATAATCATTTGTCATAAACTCAAGAATTTTGTAGAACAACGACTTTTGGGGAAAACAAAATTTTAATGCACTTAAAAGCTTGAAAATCACTTTAACATGGACACAACGTGAACGAAACGAACGGCAATGTTCACAGGACTTGTAGAGCACACCAAAAGCTTCCATATAGAGGTTGTTGCGATAGTTTTCGACGTTTATATCTCTTGTTAGATTTTTTCCAAAATTGAAAATAACCCAAAAACACTAAATCGACTTGCGGCACCTCGAAATTTTATCCGAATTAGCTGAAAATTTGACAGGAGACTTATTTTAGCATAAGAATTGTGATGCTGGGCTGACCGATTGAATTTTTGATACTTTTTGAAAACATGAAGAGGTCTAATACACACTCACTTGATTTTTCACTTGATCTTTTCCCGTTGTTTCTTTGATTTTATCACTCCTAAAACATATTCACTAACTGAGTTTCACATTTTTCTTCAACCTTGACTACCAATTTATTCACTTCACCCTCAAAAACTGTTAAAAACTGCTTTCCAAAAATCGAAGTGAGAGACAAATTTGACAACCGTATTGTGAATGCAATAAAATGCGGAAGACTCAAATTCACTAGCGCAATAAGTGAAATGGTGAGTACAAAATCTACGCGATGCAACTTCATTCAATCCGAACAATACAACGTATACGCCAGCCAACACGCAAACAAAGATGTGCATACACAAGTAAATAATCATCTCTTCGCAGTTGCCAGATTTTGTTATTGGAAAAAATCATTGCTGTTTGTCGGATTAAACAATAAATCCAAAAATAAATATCTAAACATGTTACGTAAGCTTCTATTACATTCCAAGTGGTGTATAAAAAAAATAAAACCGATAAATACCCATATATTTGATACACCATGAACATGTCTTATGATATAAAATAAACAATTCGTCAAGTCTGGCAACATTATGCATCATCTGGCATATTTTTACCACCCCATTTCCACCCACCCCAGTTGTAAACAACATTTTATTTATCGCTGCTGCACTTTCCGTACCAATTGCATCACTATTACAAACAAGTGATACAGTTATTAATTTTCAAAACATTGTGATGGAGTCTTGAGTCTTAATACAGTTTTTACCGTGGAATATAATTTGAAGGGATCACTTCTTAAAATGCATAGTGAGCTATTAATTATAACAGTGATAGTTTAGTCAATCGGATTGCATTCATTTAAATATTTATGCAGAGAAAAGCTGTACGGATTTTGATCTTTTGATTCAAAATCAGTCTACGGTGGACGGATTTGGAATCAGAAAGTGTAAATTTTGTCATGAACACTTAAAATATAGAGGCCATCATGCACCAATAACAACTACGAACATTCTATTTGCATTCGATGCGTATTTTCTATTTCTGGGGCTCTCCTTAGCCGTGCGGTAAGATGCGCGGCTACAAAGCAAGACCATGCTGAGGGTGGCTGGGTTCGATTCCCGGTGTCGGTCTAGACAATTTTCGGATTGGAAATTGTCTCGACTACCCTGGGCATAAAAGTATCATCGTGTTAGCCTCATGATATACGAATGCAGAAATGGTATCCTGGCTTAGAAACCTCGCAGTTAATAACTGTGGAACTGCTTAATGAACACTAAGCTGCGAGGCGGCAATGTCCCAGTGTGGGGATGTAATGCCAATGAAGAAGAAGAAGAAGAAGAAGCGTATTTTCTAGAGACCTCAATATAACCTCAAGGGCTTTCGTATTTTGATGCCCCATGGTATTGCAAAACGATTCGGTCGGTCATATCGTATATTCAACCTTTGGTTCCAATCTGCCATGAAAATTCAAAATTTTAATTCAGTTCCTCCGTATCAAAGATAGTAAAGTAGTTAATATATAATACTAGCAGACCCGACGAACCTTGTTTCGCCCAAAATTGATGTATTCTCTGATTATTTCTCGATCGATTTAGAAATTAATGTTTCATTTGTATGGGAGCCCCCTTTTTCAAAGGGGGGAGGAATCTCAAACCATCTTAAGAACCTTCCCCGGCCCCAAAAACCTCTCCATATAAATTTTCACGCCGATCGGTACAGTAGTTTCTGAGTCTATAAGGTTCAGACAGACAGAAATTCATTTTTATGTATAAATATTTGACCGTATTCAACATTGTTGTCCATGATGACACATCACGAACGATTCTTTTTCTCTTTTGACGTAGAATTGCGTCTTTCGGTAAGATAGGGGGGTCATTCCAAAATTTCAAATTTGGGGCCGTCACGAAAAGTGGGCAGGAAGTAAAAGCCAACAACTCAGTCATTTTTCAACGGATTCTGAAGATTTTAGTATGAATCGATCAGTAAACTCTCTGAAATTGCATACAACTATTGTAAACAATTGATTCAATGCATTTCACTATTGAAAAATTCAATTTCATAATTTTTCAGTAAATTTCCTACAATTCGGCTATTACCCATCCGACATGAATATGCACAAATTGTTGATGATTGAATTTCGAATTCACTATCGCATTATACGTAATTCTACGTTCAATGTGCGGTCGTGTCTTTGATACAACCTTCTACTTTTGTTCTTCATGAAAGTTAGAAAACTATAAGGCCAGTAAATGGTTGGGGTACTGCCAAAACCAAGTGGCTTTTCGATCGAATTCTGGTATTTTGTTCGTACAAGGAAAACGGAAATCATTTCGATGGATGTCCGATACGATTTGCGATCAATTAAATCTGCTAAACAAAGGCTTGAGCAGAAAAATGGATAATACCAAATATCAGTGAGCAGGGTTTGAATCGAAAGGAGAATGCGAAAATCTCTCACTTATCATGTCTGTATACCTTCTAGGTAGCATACCGTGAGAGACGTTTTTCGGTAGCTGTTACGATAATGAACTGATTTGGGGGGCTACAACCGATGATAAATGTCTTTCAATAAGCCCCAATTGCGGGGGGCACCGGTTCTGATGATGCATTTCAACTTGTTTTACACAGCTGTTCGAAAAAAATATGGTCCCCAACATGAAATGGGCGAGAACAAAGCGTTTTATCAAACCCTTGCCTCTTATCAGTTTGTTAGGGGGAATCCTGTAATTTACGTAGACAAAGACGGAAAGGGTGCATTATTTTCTAAATTGCTTAACATGGATAAATATAGTGTATTCAGAGAGAAGTTTAAAAATTGAGATAAAATTTATTAGGATTTATGCAAACCCTGTCAGTGAGAAAGAAATAAAGCTCGTCCATGCAGTGTCCTATAACGTTAGATTGTGAAGGGTGTCCACGATAAATTCTAAAACATAAAAGCACAGTAACTTTTTTGTTCCGAATTTGAACCTAGAAATATTTTGCTTACAACAGCTATAGGGTACATTTCTTGCATTCTGTAGATTACTTCTGAAAGGTGAAATACTTTCAGATATGTACTCGAAAGAACAAAAAGCTCGTACAAAAACAATACACCAAATTGGAGTCCTGCGCAGCACTTCTGTTCTGAAAACTATCACTAAACTGAGAACTATCACTAAAATACGCATAGCATTTTTAACACCCCATAGGAAATCAGATTCTCCGCCCAATATATCTTGTTGAAAGCAAATCGGTCAAGAATAACTGCCCGTAAAATCAGTAACATTTTGAAGCAACTTTAGCACATAAAAAATCCTATTTTGGCCATAACTTCTGAGCCCAAAATTTGACAAAATCTATGTCCAATAGTGTCTAAAAAATTAGGGAAATTTTTGCGCAAATTTGAGCACAAGAAGTAAAACTAATCTGATTAGTATAAATCACTATAGATCTCCGGGCCTACTCTAAACAAATGTTTTTGGAACAAAAATATCCTATTTATGTAAATTTAATGTACTAGAAAGTTACATTTCTGGGTAATGAATGACAAAACCTACGTAAGCAGTTTGCCGGATTAATTAAAAATTCCGCAGCCCAATTGGAAGATCGTCGATTGATATCTGCGATGTTGAATTGCACACAAAGAACAGATGTAACGAAAAAACGGTCCGTGTTAACTCATTGATAAAGGTACAATATATGTAACCGAAACGTCGGATAAAATACCCATTTTTTACCATATGAAAGTCAATCGTTACAATCACAGTCGATCTTTCCTACACAGTATTAATTTTTCTGTAAATTTACGTTTATTTTCATGCAAAATAAACGCAAAAATGTATCAGATATTAAGTTTACACGGATTAAAAATGTAGTCATGTGAAATTACATGACATGTACATAATTTCAATTGAATCTTCACGCAAAAGAATCTTGCAATATTGAAACAACTATTCCGATTGTTGCATCAAACAACACGGATATTGTTGTTTCAATCTTCAATGTTGTTGTTTCAGCATGTTCACATGCTTTATTCAATTGAACATTATTGTTGTTTTAATCTTGCATCGCATGATTGAAACAATAATAATATCGTTCTTTTGACAATCATGTCATGATTTTGAAAAACTGTATCAACATAAATCACCCTGTCTACTAGAAGTCAGCACAGTGCAGAAGTGAAGTGAACGGCTCTCACTCCCCATGTAACTTGTTCGATTCTGCTTCTGTCACTTTTTCCTCTTTTGTTGTTGTCATTATATTGTCGATAAAGTAGTTTCCCAGCATTTTCGAATGAATAAACAACAATACATATTGTTGTTTCCTGATGTATTATTTGACAGTGATAGCTGGAAAGCCTGGTTGAAACAAATATTTTCGAGAATTGAATCAACTATCGCGTATGGTTGATTCAATCCTATTTGAGGCTGTATCAACAATAAATATTGTTGTTCATGAATCATAGCAGTAATGATTCCATATAAATAAACGAAGAACTGAAAGTTTAAATTTAGGCTGTTATGCAGTTTCATGTATGGTCTGGAATATTAATAAGCGATATGAATGTATAGTCTAATGTTTGATCTTCCTTAAACGAAAATTTTCTTCGGAATAGTTTATTGTTTTAACCAATTAGTTTGAAAGGAATCGTATTAGTTAATAAAATAGTTTTGAATCGAGTTCTATAAATGTATTTATTATTTATTCATACAATTACACGATACATTTATTAATAAGTATAAGGGGTGGCGCAGTTGGCCACACGTTCGCCTATTAAGCGAATAGTCATGGGTTCCATTCCCAGCCCCTCCACCAAATCCTCGTTAGTCGCCGGATCCGTAGCCCATAAAGTGGTATTTTGAGGAACGCGCCTCTCCGACACAGCTGTTTGATGACGACTGACAAAACTGTTCTTCTCGACAGCACTCCTCAAACGTACTTCGATTAATGGCAACAGAACAAAGCAACGATTACTGGATTCACTACATGGACAAATGAACACAATGGATTCACGATGATATGGACGGACAACGACAACGATAACGAATTATGGACATCTGAAAAAAGATTCTGTGTGGATTCTGTACAGCAGAGTACCACAATATAGGGTGGGTGTACCAATTGTCGCCATACATAAGAACAACTATTTTTAAAAAAAATAAGTAAAAGGCATGTGGGTGAACTTTATATATCAAGGGAAAGGTTTTACTTCCTGCTCCTTAGAGCAGCTATGAAAACCACAATAAAATTTGTTATTATCCTCATAATTAATTACCGCCATCAGGGGTGACAATGGGTCTGGGGGTGAGAATGGGTCATCGCTCTCACCGTCAGCCTGGAGGTCGTAGAGCAAAATCGTTCAAAAAGGTCTCTTACATTTTAGTCTTCTTGCCCTCAGATACATTCAATCCATTCTACAAGCATTCTAAGTAGTTGAAACAGTGACCCATTCTCACCCCCATTTGACCCATTGTCATCCCCGACGACGGTAATCCATAATAGGAACGCATGCACCAGTTGTGGCACTATTCTTAATTTTGGTTCCTTATTTGGGAAATCCTATTGTTTTCTTATGGGATTGGCCAAATTGGGACCACTAGTGCGACAACTGGTGCAAAGGACGTCAAAAATTGAGCAAAATCAATTTTTACAATTATGCTTTGCTTGTTTTATCGTATCATATGAATATGCTTTATCGATATGAACTTGGTTTGCGGTGATTTGATTGGCCATTTGGCATATAAAGTACTAGTGCGACAACTGGTGCAATAGCCACAACTGGTACATCTAGCCTACATATAAAAAAGTAATTATAAAAATCTAGGGGTAATGACGGCTTTGGCAGGTTTTGTTCTATTATTGGCAGGGGGGTTTTTTATGACTGATTATGCTCAAATTTGGCCCAAACATTCTTTGCATATCGAAGAATATTGTGGCCAAATTTCATAAAAATCGGTCGACAAAAACCCCCCTGCCAATAATAGAACAAAACCTGCCAAAGCCGTCTGTTCCCCTACTTAATTTTCAATCAAATTCTCGATTCAATCAATTTATTATTACATAATTTTTAATTAACAGGCCATGCAAATTTAATTATATTTCGCTATGTATAGTTGAGTTTTTTTGGAATAAAACCTCATTTCTTGAAATTTAACAAAATTTGTTTGGATGATTGGACATTTCTCTGAAAGGGTCATTTGGCC
Source organism: Armigeres subalbatus (assembly GCF_024139115.2). Lineage (NCBI taxonomy): Eukaryota > Metazoa > Arthropoda > Insecta > Diptera > Culicidae > Armigeres > Armigeres subalbatus. The sequence continues at coordinate 28,489,677 of NC_085140.1, forward strand.
GAAAGGGACATTTAGCCGAAAGGGTCATTTGTCTGAAAGGGTCATTTGGCTGAAAAGGTCCTTTGGCCGAAAGGGTCATTTGTGAGTAATGAGTAGTGCGAAGTGGGTAGTGAGTCTTATTCGGCCAAATGTCCTATTCGGTCAAGTATCCTATTTGACACTTTCGGCCAAATGACCCTTTCGAACGAACGACGCTTTCGGCCAAATCATCCTTTCGGCCAAACGACCCTTTTGGCCTAATGGTCTGTTCGATCAAATAGTATATTCGGCCAAACAACTTTCAGCCTAGTGGCATTCGGCCAAATGGTTTTCGGTCAAATGTCCCTTCCCCGCATATATACCCGATTCTTTTTTTACACGGCCGTGTAAAATAAAATCCCATATAAAATTGTTGCAAAGTTGCTCCATTTTGCATGATTCTTCGAGAAATCATAAAACTTTTTTTACACGGATTTTTAAATCTTGAACTGAAAACTTTTTTTACATGGAACGCATCTCCCGTTTTAAAAAAGAATCGGGTGTAATGAAGATCAAATGGCTATATTCCAGGGATTTTGGAGACCTTAGAAGTAATACTTACCTGCAAAACATGTATTTCACATATTTTAGACATTAATCTTCGAAATAAGTGTAAAATATTGCAAAAATGTCGTGAAAATATTTTCGGACACCTACTTGTATCCATCAATTTTCATATTTAAAGTTACGTATATTTTGTTCTAAGCCAATGACATGACATAAGTAATAGACTGAACGATCTTAAAATATTCATGCATGATGATGACTACATTCCTCAATGCACCAAACTGTTTTACTTAGTTTACGTTGGGCGGTCGTGTCTTGTACATAACCCTTCAGATTTTAAATCTTCTTATTCCTTGACATCCAAAATCAACCATCAGAGCAGCATCCTTTCTTGAATGTTCCCGTCAACTCTAATGATCCCAGTACTAGATGTTATTGATGCTATTACTACCGAAAGCAGAAACAACGATCGGCACAACTATTTCAATATAATTTTGATTATGTTCATTATATTCCCAAGCCGCATTTTTCCAATGAGTTTTCTTCCAATTGGACATCTTACTACTAGAACCACTTTTATTTATTGCGAATGTTTTTTGCTCTTCATAAATCTGTCGAGGTCCAATATTAAAATCTATTTCAAGATACTAACGTAAAACCGTTTTATATTTCACCAGAATTTTATGGTTCAATCAACTAATAACATTTCAACTGAATGAAATTCTGTAGAATTTTTCATAGAAAACCAATCACATTGTTTTAGAACACTCAGCTCAATCCCCAATTATATATTTTAATTAAATTTTAATCTCCTGGAAATAAAATAATTCCAAGGAACCCGTCAAGCCATCAACCACAAATCATTCCATCGGAAACATTTGAATAGATTGTTCACAACGGATTGATTGGCTTCCCGCTCCAGTGCGAAACATCAGGAAACCGGGAAACCTTCAATAGAAAGTCATAAATCAACCCTCCAGAAATTAATCGAAACCCATCAGCGCGGCGGGAGTAAATTTCGTGCCCAGCTTAACCGACTCATTAACTTGCTTCGCTATTCAGCAGACGCGTCTCGTTACCGGAAGGGATCGTAGACGAGAAGGCGTCCACCTAATTGCGAACCACTCACCATATCGGAAACCATATCCGTTCCATCCACGGTATAAAGATATACCTATCTAATCGATTTAATAAAAACATTCCACCGGTCCGGTCTTCATGGGGTGGGCTCAGAAGGAATCCTCTTGGCTGCTTTTCCACAGAAAAAGCAGTACTACCAGGAATGTCATGGCCGAGGGTCGCGTTCACGCGTATTCTTTCAAGAGCGAAGTTTATTGGCATCCTGGTAGCATTTTCAACTTCCTAATAAATCATATCCCCCCTCCCTCTCTTCTTTTCTTGCCATACCCAATTGAGATCCTCCGTGATCGAAGGAGACGAAACAGGACGGTTTACGCACCGCCGCCCAGGAAAATCCAATAAATGTTGCGCTCCAGTGGATAGGATGATTTGAAGGGACCATCGCGATGAAGCCGGCCATTCGCTTTAATCGTCGAGTGGCTTGACGCTCGGCATTCGGTGCGAAATTCGCGGAACAAACCCAAACGAAAAAAAAAATGGAAATGGAGATGAGGTGATTATCTGTTCAAGCGGATAACAGTTCCATGAAATTTGGTTTCCGATTGTCGGTTGGTTTTCCTCGCGGTAGCACTGATGGGTGACTTTCTGTTTGACGGTTGCCAATCACTTTTGCTCTGTAAATGTATGGCGTTAATAGATCGTTCACCTCCGAAAATGGAATTGGGGTCCTATCACAAAAGAATAATAAGCGACCGATTTAGGATTAATAAAACTAAATTAGGCCGTTACAAATATTTAATTAACTTTTTGTCCTTCTGGTCACCGAAAGGTCAAGGAAGGAAGGATAATGAAAAATAAAAAATAAAATTAAAAAAATCAAAAAAGTCCTCGGATTTGTTAAAGAATGTTTTGAAAATCCTCGAAATTATCCGAATTTTATTTTGTTGCCCCCTCAAAATATTATTTTTTGGCAAAAAAAATCCGAGGGGGGGAGACAAAATAGATTTTAAATATTTGTATCGGCCTTATTAAAAAATTAAAAGGATTTCAATTTAGAGTACAACCAAGATATAATTTTTTTCTTGAACAATGAAAGACTTAGAATTCATTGCGAGGAATTGAAGTATGAGAACTGTTGGCCTAAGCCAGCGCGCGCATCTATCATCATAGTATCTACATCGTTCGCAACCCTGCGATCGAGAAGACATTACGTATGACGTGAAATGAAATGACAGGTATATGATCTGGTATTGGGTGAGTAGACAGAAAACAGATAGAAAACGACGAACAAATAGAAAGGTAGACAAAACGTTGCACTCTGAGCTTTGTATTTGCTTAGACTAAATAGATAAATCTAGCTTAATTCTAGTTTTATTAGTTGCTAGTGGGTATAATTAGTTGCTTGTGTACAACATTGTTTCGCAACCGGTAAGCCTAATTTACTTAAATATCACTTAAAAGTACTTAGAAACTATTCTTACACTAGGTAACCTAAACTTATTCCGCAACCTATTGTCCACTCGCCATACATGCTACTCTATGAACTAGGTGAGGTGAAGTAATCGGTAAGAGTAAAGCTAAAGTAAAATGAATTCCAAACCAAACTAACTTAAAATCAACCTAATAGGACTTACGACTACCGTTTATTTACTTGAACTGTGTTAAACTACGTGGAATTGTACAAAGGGAACTAAACGTAAGTTTTTATAAACTATATGTACATTTAGGCATTAAAATTAATCGAGAACGATGCTCTATACATGTATATGTTCACGAAATAATAATTATTCAGAATCAAGGCAACTTAAATCTATACGATTGCCAGAATTACTTTATGAAACCTATTTGAATTTAACTGAATATGTTATGTTTATGTGACAGGAAATTATATTCTCGCTATCACCGGATTATACGTGTTTCATTTCGCTTCCGGCCGAGAATCATAATATCGGAAACATCCCGTTGAAACTTTACTTCAACAAGAACGTTTCCCTACATCAGAGTTAATGATTCTCACCTGAAACCCATTTGTAAGAGCACCCACAGAATAGACAAATCCCATCCACTTGACTTTCTGAATGTACGAAAGACACAATGAGCTGCTCTGATGCCAATCCTTCTCCCCTTCACAATGCTGAAACACCTGGCAAATCCCCTGGAGAGGACACACTGTGACTGTGACAAAGACACATATCGAACCTCCGTTGAATGGTGACGAATGAAGGCAGACTGCCAGTACGTCGACGTAAAGAAATCGATCTTCATCAACCAAAGGATTGACCTGAGGGTGTTTGCATTAGTGCGAAATGAATTCCATACAACTGATTTCTTCTGGCCTCACATGTGGATGAGAGACATTTACAAATCATTTCTAGATTGTCATTCGTCCGCCGGGAATTGTCTTTGCTAGAATGTTGCACATTTCTGTTCCATCAGGATTGTAAGGACTTGTAAACATCTTTTTTTTAATTGGATGGATGTACTCTTCATGCGACATGTATTCTAGGGTGAAGACCTAATTCGCTTCCATACAATACTAAGGTACCATAAAATGTGCGCATGTCTGAGTATGGCACAGTCGAATTATACGAGGACCAATTTGATTTTTTTAACCAGCCTAACTGCACGAATTACTTTTTATACAAATTCTAATGCGAATCGTTAATCAAATAATAACCATAAAATAAAAATCCTAATCCACACCATAACCCAAATCCTAATTCAGGTCCTGATCCAAAAAAGAATTTAAATCCGAATCCAAATTCAGATAAAGATTCAAATCCAAACTTCATTCCTAATCCAAAGCCTTATCCAGATCAAATTCAAACTAAAACCAAATACTAATTAAAATCCATTAAATTCCGAAATTTTAACTAAATTCTTTTCCAAGCTTAATCAAAATGTTAACATTTTCCAAAAACCTATTACACACCCAAATTAAAAACCTGATTTGAAAAAATCCTAATCCAAATTCAATTCGATTCCAATCCAAATCCAATCCAAACCAAACCCAAACCCAATCCAAATCCAATCCAAAACCAATCCAAATCCAATCCAAATCCAATCCAAATCCAATCCAAATCCAAACCAAATCCAATCCAAATCCAATCCAAATCCAATCCAAATCCAATCCAAACCAACCAAACCAATCCAAACCAATCCAAACCAATCCAAACCAATCCAAACCAATCCAAACCAATCCAAACCAAACCAAACCAATCCAAACCAATCCAAACCAATCCAAACCAATCCAAACCAATCCAAACCAATCCAAACCAATCCAAACCAAACCAAACCAATCCAAACCAATCCAAACCAACCAAACCAATCCAAACCAATCCAACCAATCCAAACCAACCAAACCAATCCAATCCAAATCCCATCCAAACCCATCCAAACCAAACCCATCCAAATCCCATCCAACCAATCCAAACCAATCCAAACCAATCCAAACCAACCAAACCAATCCAAACCAATCCAAACCAATCCAAACCAATCCAAACCAATCCAAACCAATCCAAACCAATCCAAACCAATCCAAACCAATCCAAACCAATCCAAACCAATCCAAACCAATCCAAACCAATCCAAACCAACCAAACCAATCCAAACCAACCAAACCAATCCAAACCAATCCAAACCAACCAAACCAATCCAAACCAATCCAAACCAATCCAAACCAATCCAAACCAATCCAAACCAACCAAACCAATCCAAACCAATCCAAACCAACCAAACCAATCCAAACCAACCAAACCAATCCAAACCAATCCAAACCAATCCAAACCAATCCAAACCAATCCAAACCAATCCAAACCAATCCAAACCAATCCAAACCAATCCAAACCAATCCAAACCAATCCAAACCAATCCAATCCAAACCAATCCAAACCAATCCAAACCAAACCAAACCAATCCAAACCAATCCAAACCAATCCAAACCAATCCAAACCAACCAAACCAATCCAAACCAATCCAAACCAATCCAAACCAACCAAACCAATCCAAACAATCCAAACCAATCCAAACCAATCCAAACCAATCCAAACCAATCCAAACCAAACCGAACCAATCCAAACCAATCCAAACCAACCAAACCAATCCAATCCAATCCAAACCAATCCAAACCAATCCAAACCAATCCAAACCAACCAAACCAATCCAAACCAATCCAAACCAATCCAAACCAATCCAAACCAAACCAAACCAATCCAAACCAACCAAACCAATCCAAACCAACCAAACCAACCAAACCAATCCAAACCAAACCAAATCCAAACCAAACCAATCCAAACCAATCCAAACCAATCCAAACCAATCCAAACCAATCCAAACCAATCCAAACCAATCCAAACCAATCCAAACCAATCCAAACCAATCCAAACCAATCCAAACCAATCCAAACCAATCCAAACCAACCAAACCAACCAAACCAAATCGAATCCAATCCAAACCAATCCAAACCAATCCAATCCAAACCAATCCAAACCAATCCAAACCAATCCAAATCAAACCAAACCAATCCAAACCAATCCAAACCAATCCAAACCAATCCAAACCAAACCAAACCAATCCAAACCAAATCGAATCCAATCCAAACCAATCCAAACCAATCCAATCCAAACCAAACCAACCAAATACAATCCAAATCCAATCCAAATCCAGTCCAAATCCAGCCCAAATCCAATACAAATCGAATACACATCCAATCCAAATCCAATCCAAATCCAAATCCAATCCAATCCAAATCCAATCCAAATAAAAATCCAATCCAAATCCAGTCCAAATCCAGCCCAAATCCAATACAGATCCAATACACATCCAATCCAAATCCAATCCAAATCCAATCCAAATCCAATCCAAATCCAATCCAAATCCAATCCAAATCCAATCCAAATCCAATCCAAATCCAATCCAAATCCAATCCAAACCAATCCAAACCAATCCAAACCAATCCAAACCAATCCAAACCAATCCAAACCAATCCAAACCAATCCAAACCAATCCAAACCAAACCAAACCAATCCAAACCAATCCAAACCAACCAAACCAATCCAAACCAATCCAAACCAAACCAAACCAAACCAAACCAATCCAAACCAATCAAACCAACCAAACCAATCCAAACCAATCCAAACCAATCCAAACCAATCCAAACCAATCCAAACCAATCCAAACCAATCCAAACCAATCCAAACCAATCCAAATCCAATCCAAACCAATCCAAACCAATCCAAACCAATCCAAACCAATCCAAACCAATCCAAACCAATCCAACCAATCCAAACCAATCCAACCAAATCGAACCAATCCAAACCAATCCAAACCAATCCAATCCAAACCAATCCAAACCAATCCAAACCAATCCAAACCAATCCAAACCAATCCAAATCAAACCAAATCAAACCAAACCAATCCAAACCAATCCAAACCAATCCAAACCAATCCAACCAAACCAAATCCAATCCAAACCAAATCGAACCAATCCAAACCAATCCAAACCAATCCAATCCAAACCAAATCCAATCCAAACACAATCCAAACCAATCCAAACCAGTCCAACCAGCCCAAACCAACACAAATCGAATACAACATCCAATCCAAACCAACCAAACCAAACCAACCAATCCAAACCAATCCAACCAGTCCAACCAGCCCAAACCAACACAGATCCAACACACATCCAATCCAAACCAATCCAAACCAACCAAACCAATCCAAACCAACCAAACCAATCCAAACCAACCAAACCAATCCAAACCAATCCAAACCAATCCAAACCAATCCAAACCAATCCAAACCAATCCAAACCAATCCAAACCAATCCAAACCAATCCAAACCAATCCAAACCAATCCAAACCAATCCAAACCAATCCAAACCAATCCAAACCAACCAAACCAATCCAAACCAATCCAAACCAATCCAAACCAATCCAAACCAACCAAACCAATCCAAACCAATCCAAACCAATCCAAACCAACCAAACCAATCCAAACCAATCCAAACCAATCCAAACCAATCCAAACCAATCCAAACCAATCCAAACCAACCAAACCAACCAAACCAACCAAACCAATCCAAACCAATCCAAACCAATCCAAACCAATCAAACCAATCCAAACAAAAACCAACCAAACCAGTCCAAACCAGCCCAAACCAACACAACATCCAATCCAAACCAACCAAACCAATCCAAACCAATCCAAACCAATCCAAACCAATCCAAACCAATCCAAACCAATCCAAACCAATCCAAATCCAATCCAAACCAATCCAACCAATCCAAACCAATCCAAACCAATCCAAACCAATCCAAACCAACCAAACCAATCCAAACCAATCCAAACCAATCCAAACCAATCCAAACCAATCCAAACCAATCCAAACCAACCAAACCAATCCAAACCAATCCAAACCAACAAAACCAAACCAACCAAATCAAAACCAATCAAAACCAATCCAAACCAATCCAAACCAACGCAAATCTAATCCAATCCAAACCAATCCAAACCAATCCAAACCAATCCAAACCAATCCAAACCAATCCAAACCAATCCAAACCAACCAAACCAATCCAAACCAATCCAAACCAATCCAAACCAATCCAAACCAACCAAACCAATCCAAACCAACCAAACCAATCCAAACCAATCCAAACCAATCCAAACCAATCCAAACCAATCCAAACCAACCAAACCAATCCAAACCAACCAAACCAATCCAAACCAATCCAAACCAACCAAACCAATCCAAACCAATCCAAACCAATCCAAACCAACCAAACCAACCAAACCAACCAAACCAACCAAACCAATCCAAACCAATCCAAACCAATCCAAACCAACCAAACCAATCCAAACCAACCAAACCAATCCAAACCAATCCAAACCAACCAAACCAATCCAAACCAATCCAAACCAACCAAACCAATCCAAACCAATCCAAACCAATCCAAACCAATCCAAACCAATCCAAACCAACCAAACCAATCCAAACCAATCCAAACCAACCAAACCAATCCAAACCAATCCAAACCAATCCAAACCAATCCAAACCAATCCAAACCAATCCAAACCAATCCAAACCAATCCAAACCAATCCAAACCAATCCAAACCAATCCAAACCAATCCAAACCAACCAAACCAATCCAAACCAATCCAAACCAATCCAAACCAATCCAAACCAATCCAAACCAACCAAACCAATCCAAACCAATCCAAACCAATCCAAACCAACCAAACCAACCAAACCAACCAAACCAATCCAAACCAACCAAACCAATCCAAACCAATCCAAACCAATCCAAACCAATCCAAACCAAACCAATCCAAACCACCCAAACCAATCCAAACCAATCCAAACCAATCCAAACCAATCCAAACCAATCCAAACCAACCAAACCAATCCAAACCAATCCAAACCAATCCAAACCAATCCAAACCAATCCAAACCAACCAAACCAATCCAAACCAATCCAAACCAATCCAAACCAATCCAAACCAATCCAAACCAATCCAAACCAATCCAAACCAACCAAACCAATCCAAACCAACCAAACCAATCCAAACCAACCAAACCAATCCAAACCAATCCAAACCAATCCAAACCAATCCAAACCAACCAAACCAATCCAAACCAATCCAAACCAATCCAAACCAATCCAAACCAATCCAAATCCAATCCAAACCAACCAAACCAATCCAAACCAATCCAAACCAACCAAACCAATCCAAACCAATCCAAACCAACCAAACCAATCCAAACCAATCCAAACCAATCCAAACCAATCCAAACCAATCCAAACCAACCAAACCAATCCAAACCAACCAAACCAATCCAAACCAATCCAAACCAATCCAAACCAATCCAAACCAATCCAAACCAATCCAAACCAACCAAACCAACCAAACCAATCCAAACCAATCCAAACCAATCCAAACCAATCCAAACCAATCCAAACCAACCAAACCAATCCAAACCAATCCAACCAATCCAAACCAACCAAACCAATCCAAACCAATCCAAACCAATCCAAACCAATCCAAACCAATCCAAACCAATCCAAACCAATCCAAACCAATCCAAACCAATCCAAACCAATCCAAACCAATCCAAACCAATCCAAACCAATCCAAACCAACCAAACCAATCCAAACCAATCCAAACCAATCCAAACCAAACCAATCCAAGTCCAATCCAAGTCCAATCCAAACCAATCCAAACCAATCCAAACCAATCCAAACCAATCCAAACCAATCCAAACCAATCCAAGTCCAACCAAGTCCAATCCAAACCAATCCAAACCAACCACATCCAATCCAAACCAATCCAAACCAATCCAAACCAATCCAAACCAATCCAAACCAATCCAAACCAATCCAAACCAACCAAACCAATCCAAACCAATCCAAACCAATCCAAACCAATCCAAACCAATCCAAACCAATCCAAACCAACCAAACCAATCCAAACCAACCAAACCAATCCAAATCCACCCAACCAATCCAAACCAATCCAAACCACTCCAACCAATCCAAACCAATCCAAACCAATCCAAACCAATCCAAACCAATCCAAACCAATCCAAACCAATCCAAACCAATCCAAACCAATCCAAACCAATCCAAACCAATCCAAACCAATCCAAACCAATCCAAACCAATCCAAACCAATCCAAACCAATCCAAACCAATCCAAACCAATCCAAACCAATTCAAACCAATCCAAACCAATCCAAACAAATCCAAATCAATCCAAACCAATCCAAATCCAATCCAAATCCAATCCAAATCCAATCCAAATCCAATCCAAATCCAATCCAAATCCAATCCAAATCCAATCCAAATCCAATCCAAATCCAATCCAAATCCAATCCAAATCCAGTCCAAATCCAATCCAAATCCAATCCAAATCCAATCCAATCCAAATACAAATGTAGTCTGGACGAATTCCATTTTTGAATCCCAATTCAAATCACTGAAATGTTTGGATTAGGTCATTCACGATTTGAACCCAGTTCGGAGAAGAGTCCAATTGGCAACCTCCTACCGAATCCGAATTTTCCACTTCACCCTGTTTTTTCTACCGTCCGCTCGTTTGTGCTGCATGTGTGTGCAGTTCCTACGGCTTCTGACACGTCGCCATCGGCAATACAAATCACGTATTCCGAATCGATTTCGTTTCCATTCTGCACCTAAATCCTTTCTGACATCCTTCCCGGCCCGTTCCGATGTTCATCGGTGGCTGTGACACGTTGTCCGGCGGTAGTCACTGTCCTGTTTGTTCTGCCACCCATATAGTTTGTCGATGGGGGCCTGCTGTAGTGGAATTGGTCTGACTGGTGGGTGCAACAAGTTATAATGGCACCTGAAGCTGCAAATAAATGAATGCAATGTGTTCAATCGTTTGATCAGCACCATCGTCGACCGGTCACTATGCTGTTGAATGGAAGCCTCCGCAAACAATGAAGCCATGAAAAGTGGTTTGGAGTGGATAGGGCAGTTTTCAAGTTTAGTGTAATCGGATTGTTACACCTTGTCCGTGGGTTGGAGGACTGAAAGGAAAATGTTCCATAATTTTCCTTTAATATTCTATAGAAACACGAAACAGTCAAATGATTGTTTTGGGCTAGCCAAACGAGTGCACGCGATAAACATTTTGGACTAATTGGGTAAAATGGTTCCAATTTAAAGATGGGGAAGTTCCATGAAGTATGTAATGTCATATAAATATGGATATGGATAAAGTTAAATCAAGATTAAGTATTAACTCTATGAAAATGTGAATGTTTATGAATAATTTTATTTGTTTGGAGGTCGTACAACTTCAAAATTAAATAGCAAAATTTATCTATAATATTCTTGGAAAGTACTGTGAAAAGTTAATTATATTCAAAATCACTCCATTGGCACTTGTTCCACTAGGGTCATTATGAAAATTTAATGCATTTAAGCATATTTTAAGCGTTTGCTTGAGTTCTTGAATATGGAAATATATTCAGCTGCCGGTTCAGAACTAGTAAGCGATGAAACTGACAACGAATAAATGGGATGATTGCATGTGATAGCACATACTGGTTGTCAGTTCTCCCAGTGTCCTTCCAGAGAATTAAAATAAACTTGTTTGCGTTGCAAAATGTTATTCAGCTGTAAACGAGATTAAATGCGCATTCAATAATCCCCAAAGAAAAACAACTCGAATCAATTCAATCTGTCTCACACATCCTGCTCTGTTGTCGTAAATTGAAATCCCAAAAATGACATGGACGTAATCATCGTATCCACTCAGCTCCCATTCCGGAACGCCGGTTGTCGAACGGAATGCCTTGTCAGGCATAATAAATATAATCGCAATCTCTGTATGTTCGGATTGGGAATTCACTTGCAAACGAATACACGAACGATCGGCTGTTCACTTGTAGAACCATCCTTTATCAGCATTGTCAGCTATTAATTAATAATGGCCGTGAAAGCTACTGGTTCCGGACCGGTCCCATTCCAACGGCTTACCCTCGAGTGAAGATTATTAATTTAATTTTCTTTTTTCTCTCTATCCGCTTTTCCATTTCCAGAAAAATAAGGAATTAATGAACGACATAATCTCCAACTGTAAATTAAAAAATGGTAAGTACGGCCTTCCAGAACAATTCACGAACCATTTAATATTAATGCATATCTTCAGCTGCTCTAACGAAGCATCATTGAAACCCATAATAATTTCAAGTTATCTGGAAGTATGCTTTGAAAATGATGAATATTGGATACATCAAGAGTACGCTAACGGATGTAGATTGATTAAAGATTCTGAGAAAGATTTGGAGATAGGTTGATAATTTTGAGCTACGATAGTATTTTGGATCAATTGGCAGAACGTAAAAACAGTGATAAAATGGGCCATTTTTTACAAAAGCTTTTCAAGAACAATAAATAAAACAGTATCTGCGAAATTTGGGTACATAACTAAATGGAGCCTTCCTTAGCCGTGCGGTAAGAAGTGCGGCCACAAAGCAAGACTATGCTGAAGGTGTTTGGGATCGATTTCCAGTTTGGTCTCGACAATTTTCGGTTTGAGAATTTTCTCAAATACCCTGGGCATCATCGTGATGTACGAATGTAAAAATGATAACTTGGCTTATGAAATTCGCAGTTAACAACTGTGAAAGTGCTTAATGAAGTAAGCTGCGAGGCGGCAATGTCCCAATGGAGGATTTAATGCCAAAAAGAAGAAGATGACTACACACTTAATTTTTTATACCGTGAAACGTAATTTTTGCTGGAATATCAGATTTTTATTTTGCTAGCGCACGGCTGTGCGGATTTTTACCGAGCTGCAGAAGGGGAAGGGCCGATTGGCCGAATGCCATTTGACCGAAGGCCACTAGGCCGAATATAGCATTTGGCCGAACTGTCCATAAATAACATGAAAGTCTTTTAGCCGAATAGGCCATTTGGCTGAATAAATCATTTCTAGACTAACATTTGAAAAGGGAGTAACAGCCAAAATTTATTCCTTCTGATTCTTCGTCTACATGTATACCTACATATGTGGACAAAGAATCAGAGAGAATAAATTTTGGCTGTTGCGCCCTTTTCAAATGTTAGTCTAGAAATGACCGAATAGGTCATTTGGTCAAATAGGCCATTTGGCCGAATAGCCATATGGTTTTAAAGGTCATTTTTGCCGAATAGGTTATTTGGCCGAAAAGGTTATGTGGCCGAAAAGGTCATTTGGCCGAATAAGAAGTGAGACGTCTCACTTCTCACTTCTCATTTCTCACATCTCACTATAAAAAGTGAGAAGTGAGTAGTGAGACGTCACACTTCTCACTCCGCACTACTCACTTTTCACAGTGAGAAGTGAGAGATGAGGAGTGAAAGGTCAGACCGCATCGTGCTTTCGTGCTGTGCGGTTCTTTCTCTCTTTGCGGAAGGAAGTTTTTAATACTACCCGAAGCTATTTTAATTTCAACGGTGCTTCTTAGCGCTATTTGTACCCACTGATCCCGTTACGATCTTTGCAAGGACCCGTGCCTTCGTTTTACGTTGGACCCGTTTGCGGAAGTAAAATTCCGACAAGCGGTGGTAATCCTGCAGGGACACCGTTCTGAAAAAAAAACCTCTTAGAAGGTCACGTCTCCACGCTCAGCTATGAGCATTAATAAAAACAAGAGGAACCCCCTTCTCTGAATTCTCCACTTCCTTCAAAGAAACAAGGTTTCAAGACCATCCTGCCAAGGCGCGGAAAAATAGAAGGAAGCTGGAGACTTCAGATGTTCCTTCTTACTCGAATATCGGAAATAATTCTTCTCCTATCGAACTGTGCAATCAGTTCGATTTGATTAATGATGAAATTGAGCAAATCGAATATACCTCTAGCCCAGGTGATTCGATTCATGCGAAAAAGCAAAGGATTCCGC